>NC_133453.1:85605373-85917457 GCF_048565385.1 Saimiri boliviensis
AAATTATTTCTTATGCCTAACTGAGGCTTTGTACTCTATGGCCATCATTTCCACATTCCATCCACCCCACAGCCTCAGATAATCACTATTATACTCTCTGCTTCTGTGAATTTGATTATTTCAGATTCCATTTATAAGTGAAAACATGTGTTATTTGTCTTTCTGTGCCTAGGTTATTTCACTTAGCATACTGTCCTCCAGGTTCATCTATATTGTCACAATGACAGAAGTTATTTAAGACTTAATATTATTTCACTACATATATATACCACATTTTCTTTATCCATTTGTTGATGGGCACTTAGGTTGATTTTATAATACAGCTATGGTGAATGATGCTGCAATAAACATGGGACTGCAAACATCTCTTTGACAGACTTATTTCAAATATTTTAAGTAAATACCTAGAAGTGAGACTGCGGAATCATATTGTAATTCTTGTTTTTGTTTCTTTGAATTACTTCCATAGAGTTTTCCATAATGGCTGCACTAATTTAATCCTCATCAACAGGGTACAAAAATTTCCTTTCCTCCACCTCCTGACCAACATTTGTTATCATTTGACTTTTTAATAAAAGCTAATGTGAGGTGATATCTTGTAGTTTCAATTTTCATTTCCCTAATGATTAGTGATGTTGAACACTTTTTTATGTATCTGTTAGCCATTTATAGTTTTTCTTTTGAGAAAAGTCTATTCATGTCTTTTATCCATCTTTTAGTTGGATTGTTTCTTTGCTATTCATGTTTTGAATCCCTTAGCTATTTTGCATTTTAACACCTTATCAGATGTAAGTGGTTAGAAAATATTTTCTCCCAATTTGTAAATTGTTTCTTAACCCTGCAGTTTCTTTTGCTGTGCAAATATTTTTAGTTTGATTTAATACAATTCTTCTGTTTCCTTTCATTGCCTATGTTTTCAGGGCCAAATTTAAAAAATTATTGTTCTGACCAATGTCATGTAGTTTTTCCCCTGTTTTCTTCTAGTGACTTTACAGGTTCAAGTTTTATGTTTAGGTCTTTAACTCATTTTGTGATGCCTTTCTGCATATTGTGTATGATAAGGCCCAATTTCATTCTTCTGCATTTGGATATCCAGTTTTTCCTATACCATTTATTGAAGGCATTGTCTTTTCCCCTTTGGCATCTTTGTCAAAATAAATGGACAGAACACGTACAGGTTTATTTCTGGGTTCTCTATTATATTCCATTGGTCAACATGCCTATGTTTATAAAACAGCAGTGCCATGCTGTTTTAACTACTATTGCTTTATAGTATATAGTAGCTTGAAATCAGGTTGTATGATACGTGTAGCTTTGTTGCTTTTGAGTTTTACTTTTTAATCGTTAAATACAAATAGATAAATCTGTATAAACAGAATCTCTTTAGGTCCTCAAAATATTTCAGGACTGCAACGGAATCCTGAGAACCACTGATTTACACTAAAGCCATAGTCCTTTCAATTTTTAAAGATTATCATAAGGTGGTTATTTCACTTGATAAAGTTTAAACACTGATTGCCATGATAGGTTTTGAGATACATATAAATAAAATAAAGCTAACCTGATGCATAGCCAATCAAATGCATAGTTATGACTATTATCTGTAACCGTTAAGAATAGAGGGTAGTTTCATTTTACCCTGAAAGTCATAAACTTTCACTCTCTCTCTCGCACACACTCCACAGAAGTAGAATTGTCTGGAAGAAGGAAGCTGCTTTGAGGTTGCTGAGAAGACTATGAGATTCATATCATTATAAGTATCAAGATTTTTTGTGTAAAGGGAACATACACCAGTAGCTGTCTTCTAGTCTACATCTCTCTTATGATGTAAAACATTTTTTTAAATTTCTAAGTGAATTTTGCCAAAGGTGGGCCCTATATAGAATACAGAAGTTACTAATGGAAATAAAAATGAACCAGAGCTCACTCTATGAGGGAAGACTTGCGGGTAGCAGAGGGGATGAAAAGAACCTTTTAACATGAAGAATCCATTCTCTCCATTATTTCAAAGAATTTATGGGATCTTAATATCATTTAATGTAGCCCATAGAATATTAATTATCTCAGTCTAATTAGCCAAAATAAGGTATAATAGCCCTATTTTCTTTTTTTTTTTTACTTTTTTTTTTTATTGCATTTTAGGTTTTGGGGTACATGTGATGAACATGAAAGATTGTTGCATAGGTACACACTTGGCAGTGTGGTTTGTTGCCTTCCGTCCCCTCACCTGTATCTGTCATTTCTCCCCATGCTATCTCTTCCCACCTCCCCACCCCCCCGCCCCTCCCCCATTTCCCCCCAACGGACCCCAGTGTGTAGTGCTCCCCTCCCTGCGTCCATGTGTTCTCATTGTTCAAAACCCACCTATGAGTGAGAATATATGGTGTTTGATTTTCTGCTCTTGTGTCAGTTTGCTGAGAATGATGGTTTCCAGGTTCATCCATGTCCCTACAAAGGACGTGAACTCATCGTTTTTAATGGCTGCGTAATATTCCATGGTGTATATGTACCACATTTTCCCTATCCAGTCTATCATCGTTGGGCATTTGGGTTGGTTCCAGGTCTTTGCTATTGTAAACAGTGCTGCAATGAACATTCGTGTGCACGTGTCCTTGTAGTAGAATGATTTATAATCCTTTGGATATATACCCAGTAATGGGATTGCTGGGTCAAATGGGATTTCTATTTTTAGGTCCTTGAGGAATCGCCACACTGTCTTCCACAATGGTTGAATTAATTTACATTCCCACCAACAGTGTAAAAGTGTTCCTATTTCTCCACATCCTCTCCAGCATCTGTTGTTTCCCGATTTTTTAATGATTGTCATTCTAACTGGTGTGAGATGGTATCTCAATGTGGTTTTGATTTGCATTTCTCTGATGACCAGTGATGATGAGCATTTTTTCATATGTTTGTTGGCCTCCTGTATGTCTTCTTTTGTAAAGTATCTGTTCATATCCTTCGCCCATTTTTGAATGGGCTTGTTTTTTTCTTGTAGATCTGCTTTAGTTCTTTGTAAATTCTGGATATCAGCCCCTTGTCAGATGGGTAGGCTGCAAAAATTTTTTCCCATTCTGTTGGTTGCCGATTCACTCTACTGACTGTTTCTTTTGGGACCTAATTAATAGCACTATTTTCTTGAGGTCATGCATTCTATCCAGAAGCCTTCTGGAACTACATTCAGATCACTAACCTTGGCCTGATCTAAATTACATTACTCCCTGGTCTAACACGCTCAGATTCCATTCTCACATATATAATACAGATTTTATTCATGAATATGTTCCCCTCTCAGGTTTGAATTTGTAATTGGTCCCATAGGACATAATGGGCTATGACTCTAGTGATAGGCTTGGAGATAATGAAAGGTGGTAGAGGAGGAACATAAAGAGAACTTGCTTCTCCCCGAAAGTCACTCTCTCAAATGAGCTTGTACAAGGCAGCACAGCAGGAAAGAGGCAAGGGGGCACACATGTGTTAGCACAAACAGTTAACTACTGTGCTATTGCATCTGATTGCTAGAATGTAGGTCACATGCTTGTATCCATGTACAAAGGAAGCTAGGAAATGGAATTCTGGCTTTTGTCTGAGGAGGTGTGCATCAAAATATCTTTGTGAATATGGAGTTTCATAGCAAACACAAATATAATCAAGATTCTCTATAGGTTGGTTTGGCTTTTTTCAGTATTGTGATGAATGATGTGCATAATAATAAAGATCAAGCATATGGTATTTTTACCTTTGATCAATGGAAATATTCTAGAAACTACGGCATTTATTCTTACAACTCTACAGTCCAGGTCTTTTTATTATGCTGCGGATAAAGACATACCCAAGACTGGGCAATTTACAAAAGAAAGGGGTTTAATTAGACTTAGAGTTTCACGTGACTTGGGAAGCCTCACAACCATGATGGAAGGCAAGGAGGACACAGTCACATCTTACAAGGACAGAAGCAGGCAAAGAAAGAGAATTTGTGTAGGAGAACTCCTTTTTTAAAAACCATCAGATTTCATGAGGCTTATTCACTATCATGAAAACAGCTCAGGAAAGACTTGTTTCCATGATTTAATTACCTTTTACTGGGTCTCTCCCTCAACACATAATAATTCAAGATGAGATTTGGGTGAGGACACAACCAAACCATATCAGTCTTCTTTTCCTCAAGTTACTTTAAGGAAACCAATTCAGAAAGTCTAGGTAGTTTATTCCATTTTGAGGAAATAATAAATGGCAGAGAACTTGATTCCTCAATCTTTCTTGATTTCCATTATGTCGTATTGGGAAGAAACAATTGCAATTGGAAATGGAAGTTGAAAATAACCACAGTAAAAATAATAGGGAAGGGAACAAAGAAAGGGGTTCAGCTAGACAGATAGGAAATATATGTCCAGAAATGCAAAGGTATATTTCATGATGCGACCGAGTCTGTTCCTACACATCCACACTGAGGAAAGTAAAGTGACTTACTCAAGACTAGTCAGTGGAGCCGTATTTCAAAAAATCAACTTTTGTCTTCCAGTTCAAGTTTTTCTTTTAAATCCTACTATCTGTCAATATCTGCATTATGTATTTGGTACAAGTTTCTGCACCAAATCAACAGCTTCTGCTAAATCTACACACACAGCAAAATATGTAGTACAGTCAAATATACTTGGCTGCTCTAAAGAATGCTGAGGTATGCAATGTTGTAGTAGTTGACATGACCATTCCAAAATTAACTATCAGTATAAATGAGGTTATTGAATTTTCTCCACATTTCTAGCTTTACTGTTAATATTTATCACAGGATCGTGGAGTGCATATGAAGAACTTATGTGGTGGCATTCCTCTTGGATCTGTTTATTACATTTATTAAAATGTTGGAAATGTAATGCTCTGTTCTCATGCTGTAATAAATTCTGTGTTGTTAATCTGTGTGAAAATATTTGGGTTTCTATTAAGCTAACTGCAAGATTTCAGCCTACATTTTCTATCTGATTGAAAATAAGTCATGGATTCAGATGGCATTTATATCCCAGAAAGGAGGCAGCTGTTGTTAGGAAGCAGAAAAATGAAAATATCATTCATTCCAACAGTTCTCCAAAATCACATGCACACTGGAACAATAGCCATGTTGCTGATTTCATTATAATTGCAATAAGCTTCAAAGCTTTAAGAAGAAAGATTTTTGCTTTGGCATTGAAAACTGAGGTACATTTGTACATTGAGAGAAAAGTATAGTATATTTTCAATGAGAAAATTATAGTTATGCCACTCACTTTGCACTGAAAATTAGAGGTAGTGTAAAAGTACTTCAGGAAAACTTAATATGATGCTCAAATAATGTAGCCATGCTTAGTGTCAATCAGTGAATGGCTTATTTTCCTTAACTATAATTTTTTAAAGTAAGAGAGAAAGCCCACTTAATATGTCTGTACATAGTTTAGCATTTAATGATACATTTTTGTAATTGGGCCAGAAATTCTCCTCTATAAGTCAAAATGTTGAATGATACTTGGTTTTTAATGTTCTGGTAGTGAGAAAGAGAAAGTTTTCAACAATGTAATGCCTTATATATAAAAGTCAGTCATTGTTTTCTAATTCTTACTATATTAACAAATCTATAGGGTAGTTTTTTAACCAGATAAAAAATGCTCATGTTTTTAAGATTAATATATTGAAAAATATAATAAAACATTTGTGGAATTGGAAAAATAGAGTATTCTGTAGGAGTGAGGAGTAAGTTAATGTTACTACAAACATAGAAATTTTTATCTGGGAAAGTCTTTAGAAATAATCTGATTTTATACTCTTACTGTGAAGAAACTACACCAAAGTGATTAAGGTGACTTGACTGCTGTTCCACAATAGAAGTGACACGTGTTCTCTCCAGCATTTGACACAGTCTATAAGCAGAGCATATACTGCTATGTATGAGCTGTTTTTCCACTTATTTATTTAAAAAAAAGGAAGTGCAAGCTGAAATTAATTAATTCTACTTTCAGCTTGGTTTGATAAGGCTAAATATAGAAGACCAGCAAGACAGAGCAGGAAGGAACAGATATGAAGGACTATATAACCACCCTACATTTAGGTAATACAATCCTAACAAGAGATGTTCATGGACAAGCAATGCAAAATGAAGAGCAGCTCCTTAAAATACTAAGCAAGGAAGTCAGGAAAAATGACCGCAAGTAGGGGAAGAAACAAAGAGGAAAGATGAAAAACCTGTTATAGAAAAAATAACATAATCCCAAGGAAACAGAAGAAACATTTGCATAAGCTACATTTATATTCTCTAGAAATGGGAAATAACCTGAACATGAAACAGGAACAAAAGATTAAAGCAAATTAAACATAATACTTATACCCTTATGAAATAATAAATGAGATACTGTAAGCAATGGAATCAGTAACTTAAAATAAAATATTAAGATTATATTTTTAATGATGAGACAAAAGACAAAGACAGTCAAGCATTTGGAAAGATTAAATGTATATGGAGAAGACACATCTATGATGTTTTAACTCCAACCATTTCATACAAACTGCTGTTATTAAGATGCTTCACAGTGCAAAAGCTAAATGTCAATTCTTAACCCTCATATTACTTGATTTTCAGCACCCCTTGATTCATCTAATCACTCACCCCCTATGAATGCCTCCCTACTTGGCTTCCAGGAGACCCCACTTCTCTTGCTTTTCTCTTACTTTAATGGTATCTGTTTCCCAGTCTCATTGCTAGGTCCTCCTCATCTTCTCAACTTCTTAATATTAAAGTGCTAGGGCTTAGTCCTTCATCTTTTTATGCTCAGTAAGTGATCTCATCAGGTTTCATGCCTTTAATTACCATCTAATATTGCTTACCTTGAAATGTACCTCCTTAATACAGACCTTAATCCTAAACATCAGACTCATATATTAACCTTCCTGCTCGGTTTTTCATCTCAAAATTAGATTGTCTAAAACTAAGCTTTTAATATCCACTCCCCACAGTGCTTCCTTGAATGACTTTTTTCAAGCTAATAGAAATTCTATTATTCCTGTTGTTCAAGCCAAACACTTGAAGTCATCCTTGATTCATTTTTTTTCTCCCACATACTACATCCGGTCCATGAATTGATCTTGTTGAATAAATCTTCAAACTATATACAAAGTCTCTTCTCCTCACTCTCACTGTTACCATCCTGGCCTAAGCTATTATTATTTATTTTATTTCTTTTACTTTACGTTTCAAGAAACATGTGCAGAATGTGCAGGTTTGTTTCATAGGTATACGTGTTCCATGGTGGTTTGCTGCACCTATTAACCCACCATCTCAGTTCCCTTCCCTTGCCCTTGACCCTCAACAGGCCCAGTGTATGTTGTTCCCTTTCCTGTGTCTATGTGTTCTCACTGTTCAACTCTAACTTATGAATGAGGACATGCAGTGTTTGGTTTTCTGTTCCTGTGTTAGTTTGCTGGGGATGATGGTTTCCAGCTTCATCCATCCAGCTTTGCAGATCATCTCTGCAAAGAACATTATCTCATTACTTTTTACAGCTGCATAGTATCCATGGTGTCTATGTACCACATTATCTTTATCCAGTCTGTCAATGATGGGCATTTAGATTGGTTCCATGTCTTTGCTATTGTGAATAGTGCTGCAATAAACACATGTGCTTGTGTTTTAATAGTAAAATAATTTATATTCCTTTGGGTATATATCCAGTAATGGGATTGCTGGGTCAAATGATATTTTTTCTTCTAGATCCTTGAGGAATCGCCACATTGTCTTCCACAATGGTTGAACTAATCTACATTCCCACCAACAGTGTAAAAACATTCCTATTTCTCCACAGCCTTGCTAGTATCTTTTGTTTGACTTTTTAATAATTGTCATTTTGACTGGCATGAGATGGAATCTCACTGTGGTTTTGATTTGCATTTCTCTAGTGATCAGTGATGCTGAGCTTTTTTTCATGTTTGTTGGCCATATAAATGTCTTTTGAGAAGTGTCTGTTCATATCCTTTGCCCATTTTTTGATGGGGTTGTTTTTGTTCTCAAAAATTTGTTTAGGTTCTTTGTAGATTCTGGATATTAGACCTTTGTCAGCAGGGTAGATTGCAAAAATTTTCTCCTATTCTGTAGGTTGCCTGTTCACTGTAATGATAGTCTCTTTTGCTATGCAGAAGCTCTTTAGTTTAATTAGATCCCATTTGTCACTTTTAGCTTTTGTTGCATTTTTGTTGCAATTGCTTTTGGCATTTTCATCATGAAATCTTTTCCCATGCCTATGTCCTGAGTTACCATTCTCTTCTAGCGTTTTTTTGTTTGTTTGTTTGAGATGGAGTCTCACTCTGTGGCCAGGCAGGAGTGCAGTGGTGTCATCTCAGCTCACAACAACCTCTGCCTCCTGGATTCAAGCCATTCTCCTGTCTCAGCCTCTTGGGTATCTGGGACTTCAGCCACATGCCACCAGGCCCAGCTAATTTTTATATTTTCAGTAGAAACAGGGTTTCACCATGTTGGCCAGGATGGTCTCCATCTTTTGACCTCATGATCTGCCCACTTTGGCCTCCCAAAGTGCTGTGATTACAGGCTCAGCCACTGTGCCCGGCCTCTTCTAGGGTTTTTACAGTTTTACATTTAAGTCTTTAATCCATTTTGAGTTATTTTTGTATAAGGTATAAGAAGGGGTCCAATTTCAGTTTTCTGTATATGGCTAGCCAGTTTTTCTAGCACCATTTATTAAATAGGGAACTCTTTCCCTACTGCTTGTTTTTGTCAGGTATGTCTGATGGTTGTAAGATGTATGGTGTTATTTCTGAGGTCTCTGTTCTGTTCCATTGGTCTATATGTCTGTTTGGGTACCAATACTATGCTGTTTTGGTTACTGTAGCCTTGTAGTATAGTTTGAAGTCAGGTAGCAAGATGCCTTTAGCTTTGTTCATTTTGCTTAGGATTGTCTTGCCTATACAGGCTCTTTTTTTGGTTCCATATGAAATTTAAACTAGTTTTTTCTAATTCTGTTAAGAATGTCAATGGAAGTTTGAAGAGAATAGCATTGAATCTATAAATTAATTTGGCACTGTGGTCATTTTCACAATATTGATTCTTCCTACCCATGAGGATGAAATGTTTTTCCATTTGTTTGTGTCCTCTCTTATTTCCTTGTGCAGTGGTTTGTAGTTCTCCTTGAAGAGGTCCTTTGTGTCCCTTGTTAACTATATTCCTAGGTAATTTGTTCTCTTCGTAGCAATTGTGAATAGGAGTTCATTCATGATTTGGCTCTCTGCTTATGTATTTTTGGTATATAAGAAGGCTTGTGATTTTTGCACATTGATTTTATAGCCAGAGACTTCTGGAGTTGCCTATCAGCTTAAGGAGTTTTTGGACTGAGATGATGGGTTTTTCTAAATATAGAATTATGTCATCTACAAACAGAGACAATTTGACTTCCTCTCTTTCTATTTGAATACCTCTTATTTCTTTCTCTTGACTGATTGCTCTGGCCGTAACTTCCAGTACTATGTTGAATAGTAGTGGTGAGAAAGGGCATCCTTGTATTGTGCCAGTTTTCAAAGGGAATGCTTCCAGCATTTTCCCATTCAGTATGATATTGGCTGTGGGTTTGTCATAAACAGTTCTTATTATTTTGAGTTATGTTCCATCATACCTAGTTTATTGAGAGTTTTTAATATGAAGAGATGTGGAATTTTATCAAAACCCTTTTCTGCATCTGTTGAAATAATCATGTGGTTTTTGTCATTAGTTCTGTTTATGTGAAGGATTACATTTATAGATTAGCATATGCTGAACTAGCCTTGCATCCCATGGATGAAACCAACTTGATTGTGGTGGATAAGTTTTTGATGTGCTTCTGGATTTGGTTTGCTAGTATTTTATTGAGTATTTTTGAATTTATGCTCATCAGAGATATTGGCCTAAAGTTTTGGGATTTTTTTGTTGTGTCTCTGCCAAGTTTTGGTGTCAGGATAATGCTGGCCTCATAAAATGAATTAGGAAGGAGTCTCTCCTTTGCACTGTTTGGAATAGTTTCAGAAGGAATGGTACCAGCTCCTCTTTGTACCTCTGGTAGAATTTAGCTGTGAATCCATCTAGTCCTGGGCTTTTTTTCGGTTGGGAGGCTATTAGATACTGCCTCAATTTCAGAATCTGTTACTGGTTTATTCAGGATTTTGATTTCTTCCTGATTTCGTCTTGGGAGAGTGTATGTGTCCAGAAATTTACCATTCTTCTAAATTTTCTAGTTTATTTGCATAGAAGTGTTTATAGTGTTCTCTTATGGTAGTTTGTATCTCTGTGGGGTCAGTGGTGATATCCCCTTTATCATTTTTATTGTGTCTATTTGATGCCTCTCTCTTTTCTTCTTTATTAGTCTAGCTGGCAGTTTATTTTGTTAATTTTTTCATAAAATCAGTTCCTGGATTCATTAATTTTCTGAAGGATTTCTTGTGTCTCTATCTCCATCAGATCTGCTGTGATCTTAGTTATTTCTTATCTTCTGCTAGCTTTTGGATTTGTTTGTTCTTGCTTCTCTAGTTCTCTTAATTGTGATGCTTGGATGTCAATCTGCAATCTTTCTAGCTTTCTGATGTGGGCATTTTGTGCTATAAACTTCCCTCTTAACACCGCTTTAGCTGTGTCCCAGAGATACTGGTACATTATCTCTTTGTTCTCATTGGTTTCAAAGAACTTCTTGGTTTCTGCTTTAATTTCATTATTTATCCAGGAATCACTCAGGAGCAGATTGCTGAAATTTCATGTAGTTATATGTTTTTGAGTGAATTTCTTAATTCTGAGAACTAATTTGATTCCACTGTGGTCTAAGAGAATTTTTGTTATGATTTCAGTTTTTTGGTTTGTTTTTTTTTTTTTTTTTTTTTTTTTTTTTTTTTTTTTTTTTTTCATTTGCTGGGAAGTGTTTTGCTTCCAATTATGTAGTCAATTTTAGAACAAGTGCCATGTGGCACTGAGAAAAATGTATATTCTGTTGATTGGGGTGGAGAGTCTTGTAGATATCTATTAAGTCCACTTGATCCAGAGCTGAGTTCCAGTCCTGAATATCCTTGTTAATTTTCTGTCTTAGTAATCTAACATTGACAGTGGGTGTTAAAGTCTACCACTATTATTGTGTGGAAGTCTCTGTCTCTGTATAGGTCTCTAAGACCTTGTTTTATGAATTCAGGTGCTCCTGTATTGGGTGCATATATATTTAGGATAGTTAGCTCTTCTTGTTGAATTGATCCCTTTGCCATTATGTGATGTCGTTCTTTGTCTTTTTTCATCTTTCTTAGTTTAAACGCTGTTTGTTAGAGACTAGGATTGTGATGCCTGCTGTTTATTTATGTACTTATTTTGCTTTCCATTTGCTTGGTAAAATTTCCTCCATCCATTTATTTTGAGCCTATGTTTGTCTTTGTACATGAGATGGATCTCCTGAATACAGCACACCAGTGGATCTTGACTCTATCCAATTTTCCAGTCTGTGGCTTTTAATTGGGACATTTAGCCCATTTACATTTAAGGTTAATATTGTTATGTGTGAACTTGATCCTGTCACCATGATGTTATCTGGTTGTTTTTCACACTAGCTGATGCAGTTTTTTTCATAGTGTCATCTGTCTTTATATTTTGGTGTGTTCTTTGCAGTGGTTGGTACTGGTTTTTCCTCTCCATATTTAGTACTTCTTTCAGGATCTCTTGCAAGGTAGGGCTGGTGGTAACAAAATCCCTCAGTATTTGCTTGTCTGATAAGGATTTTATTTCTCCTTTGCTTATGAAGATTAGTTTGGTCAGATATGAAGTTCTGGGTTGAAAATTCTTTTCCTTAAGAATGTTGAATATTGGCCTCCACTTTATTCTGGGACCTAAGCCATTATTTACCTGGATTATGCCGATAAACTTCAAACTGCTTGTCTCAATGCCAGAGCAGCAAATGCAAGTCAGTGTTAAAATACAAGTCAGATCATGTAACCCCTTGGTTCAAAACTCTCTAGTACATTCACATGTCATTCAGATTGAAAGCCAACGTTATTACTCGAACCTTTAAATTGTTTTGTGATCAGTTCTCCACTTCTAGCCTATTACCTCTGACTTTACAACATATTACTCATACCCTCAATTACTAAGCTCCAACCACACAGCATTCTCACTGGTTCTTGAATATTACAGATAGTCTTCTGCCTCAAGAACCTACAGTTTAGCTTCATTCCTTGTTTAGAATATTTTTCTCCTACATATTCATATGTCACACTCAGAAACATCTAGTTCTCGATTTTTTTCTGAGCCAGTGAAGATGACACCTCCCAGACCCCTTGAAATTTGTTGGGGCCATGTGATTAGTTACAGAAACAAAAAGGGATGTCACTTATGGAATGAGCCAGGATGCTCTTGTCTCTCTCTTACCTGGCTGTGGTAAATATGGAAACGTTGTATTCATTTGGGGAAGCAACAAGATTGCAGAAATCATAACCAAAGAAAACATAGACTAAAAGTATTATAAAGCAGACACTACAGGAAGAATTGTAAATAGAAAGAATTCAATATAATGGATTAGGTGCTAGAGGACCAACAGACAGAGGACACCACTGTTAGCTTTGAGGCTCCACACAGCCACTGTGGTATTAATAAGAAAGAAATTACTGCAACTGCACTAGTCAGAACTGTGGGGAACTACCTCTAAATTTATAGATGTCCTGCAGCAATGGGGCACATTACCTGCAGGGAAACACACAAAGCCTCTGCAAACCCTCAGAGTTTCAGGAGCTCACATAGCTATTATTACTTTTAGAAAATGATTTTGACTCCTGTTTTCCTATAAGTTCTTTTGAGAGTATTTTCTTGGCAGAATGTGGCAGAATTTAGATTAGAAACAAGAGAGTCTGAGAAATGTAGATCTCACATTTACAACCCATCCAAAGAGGGAAGACCAGAAAGGGATATGGTTTTCCAAAAAGAAAAAGTAGTATATTTCCCTATGTTGTCTACTTAGCATCTATATTCTAACCATAAAATAGTGCCCTTCCCTCCACTTATCTGCAGTTTTGCATTCTCCAGTTTCAGTTATTCATGGTCAGCTGCAGTCCAATCATATTTCGATAGAAAAGAGAGAGAATTACTACATATACATAAATTTTATTACTGTATATTCTTATAATTATTCTATTATTTACTATTGTTAATCTCTTGTGTTGTAAAACTTATAAATTAAACTTTATTATAGATATGTATGCACAGGAAAGAACTTAGTAGCTGTGATGGTTAATATTGAGTGTTAAGTTGATTGGATTAAAGAATACAAAGTATTGTTCCTGGGTGTGTCTGTGAGGGTGTTACCAAAGGAAATTAATATTTGAGTCAGTGGACTGGGAGAGGCAGACCCATCCTCAATCTAGGTCGGCACCATCTAATCAGCTGCCAGCTTGGCTAGAACAAAGCCAGGAGGAGAAGTGGATGAGCAGACTTGCTAAGTCTTCTGGCCTTCATCTTTCTCCTGTGCTGGATGCTTCCTGCCCTCGAACATCAGACCCCAAGTTCTTCAGCTTTTGGACTCTTGGACTTACACCAGAGGTTTGCCAGGGACTCTTGGGCCTTTGGCCAGAGACTGAAGGCTACACTGTTGGCTTCCCTACTTCAGAGGTTTTGGGACACAGACTGACTTCCTTGCTTCTCAGCTTGCAGATGACCTATTGCGGGACTTCACCTTGAGATTGTGTGAGTCAGTACTCCTTAATAAACACCCCTCTATATATACATCTATCCTATTAGTTCTGTCCCTCTAGAGAACCCCGACTAATACAGCAGGTAGAGGATTCAATACTATCTATGGTTTCAGGCATCCACTGGTGGTTTTTAAACATATCTTCTGTGGATAAGGGGGCATACTCCATTATCCTTGCAAAACAAAATTTATCTAGAACAATGTGTTTCTGCCTAACATGATGCAGTTAACTCTTGTAAAATAAAAATGTTCTTACTTCTTCAAAAAGGAGACTCCAAATCTCATCCCCTTGTAATGTTTATTTCTTACAATTTAGTTACAATCAACATTGATAAAAATATAACTTAATCTATACACTAAATCAACAATCAAATTTGTTAAAATGTTAAGGAGAGAATATCCACTACTAATTTCCTCCTTTCTGAAATTGAAACTGGTCATAAGGCCATAATTGACAGTTACCTCTTCTCTCCTCTACATGTATTTAGGGTTCCCTTAACCATTCATCCATCAATTCCTCTGGTCATGCTTCTTACTTAATGAGCTGATTCAAATAATAATTCCTGAAGTATTAGAGCTTGTTGTAGACTTGCCCATATGTAGTTGCTGTGCAGAAAAGAGGTAACCTATCAGGCCTAAAACTTAGAAAGACATATTTAGAAAGGGCTACTTGTAAGTTAGACCCTTGCCTACTAGAAACTTGTATTTTTGAGAGGTTTCCCACCATTCCCTGATAAGAGTGATTCACTTGCTTAAAATTTTGGTGCATGCCTACGTGGTGTCTAAGTGAAAAGCTCCCAATTAAAACTCTGGGTGCTAAGTCTCCATTGAGCTTCCCCAGTAGGCAATATTTTACAAGTGTTGTTATAATTTGTCATTGGAAGAATTAAGTTTATCTTTGTGACTTACTGGGAGAAAACACTTGGAAACTTGTGGCTGGTTTTCTCTCGACTTCATTCCATGTACCTTTTCCCCATTGCTAATTTTTTCTTGTATCCTTTTGTTATCATAAATCATATCTGTAAGTACAACTATATGGTGAGTCCTGTATATTATCCTAGCTATTCATTGCATCTGGGAGTTGCCTTGGGAGCTCCCATATCAGTAGCTGTAATTTTTCCTTATTTTAAAAACTTACATTTTAAAACTTTATTGTCCAGTCATAGTATCTTAGACATTCCCATCACATAGACATGAAGAACAGATTTGTAAAAGTTCTCTCATCTTTCATTATGATTTAATTTTTTTAACCTAAGAAAATCAAATTTGAAGTTACAACTCAATGCCTTCTACCAAAAATGTGCAACTCACCCAGATAAAAATATGGAACGTTTCTAACACCATAGATGGTTTTCTCATGCGTCATTCTATCAAGATTCTCCAAACGTAGGCACTATTTTGATTTCTGACACCACAAATTAGTTGAGTCTTTTCCTAAAAGTCATGAAAATTGAATCATACATATGTTCTGTTTTGTATATGCCTTCTTTCATTCATTATATCTGTGAGATTTACCTATGTTATTATGTATAGTACTAGTTTTTTCAATTGCTATGTAATATTTCATGATACATAATTAACCATTCCTAAACTCTTTAGTGTTCTATCAATTGACCATAGGAAATTCTTCATGAAGTAATGCATGTAATTTGAGAGAATAGGCAAAATAATGAACATAGATACATGGAATCCTGGAGTCACCTATGCATACAACCTGCTTGTACCTTGTGAAAGAAAAATGAAAACTTAGTACCCCAAACTCACTAAGCTAAAGAGAAAGTTATGCTTCATAACTGAGTTTCACACAGAAAAACTGCTTTCCTTTTGTTCCCAAACAGAAAGCTGTAATTTCACTTGATTGTTCTATTATATGCAAAATATAGATTTACTGATCATGAGATGAATGCACAATTGCCTTTCCCCAAAATCCCTTCTTTCTGCATGTAAAATGTGGATTCACTGAGCAGACCTAATCAAACCATCACAACAAGATAACCACTTGCCTCATCACCTACCTCCCCACTTTTCCCCACTCCCCACCATCCTTCTGCTTTCCCCTCTACTTACTGAAGTTCCCAAAACCTTCTTGGGAAAAATCATAGGCTACAGATTCTGTTGTAATTTGTGTTTTTTTCCCCAGGGGCACATTCTTAAACTTGGAAAAATAAACCTTTAAATCAATTGAGATCTGCCTCAGTGATTTTTTTGGTTTATAACTTTTAGATCCTGCTTAGCCCAATTTAAGATGCATGTGATGGAGGAATACTGCTATATACACCTAATTTTATGATTTGATAAGAAGGATGAAACCCATTGATAATAGACTTGTCATATATCCTAGATCTCAGGAGTAAACCAAATATGTTTCACAAAAAGAGCAGCTAGTCAAAGAAACCATGACTTTTTTCAAAATTCAAAGGGTTTGTATTATGGTTCGACCATTGGGGCTTGCAAGAAATCACAGACAGTACTCTTAACTGCCACACAAATTTCAAGTGCCATAGATCTGCTAGATTAAACTATTGCAGTGCAGAGCAACCTATACACTCTCTAGGACCAGCTTCAGAGTCTTTGCTTGCTCTGGGATCCTCTCAAAGCTGTATTAAATATGAAATGTATTGTAGAACACATTGGTTCTGCTATATATTGCCTCTATTATTAAAAAGGCCCACAAAGCCTTGGGACCGTATTTTAATGTTGGGAAAACAATGTGAAATGTTAGTTTTCATTTGGAAGTAATAACTCAAAATAAGCCTCATAGTTGGATTTCTAGAAACCTCCCCATGACAGCAACCCCATGGGTTTTCATGAGGCTTATTCTTCTCCACCTTCTGGTATGTGAGTCTTATGAAGGTATCCAGGAAAACTGCTCATTTTTAAATAACAAAATAACATCATTATGGTGGACAATACATATATCCTCAATATATGTGGAATGACAAGTTGATTAAGGTTGTTGTGTACTAGATTAAAACAAAGAACCAAAGGTAATACAATGAAAGTATGCTACTACTAGATGAAAGCAAATTGCTAGATGAAAGCAAATCGCTTCTGGTGGTCATTGCTAATCAATAGAGAAAATAGCTTTCACCAGATCAATAACTGCCTAACAGGGACTAAAGCCTGAGTTGATTTATTCCAACTAAAGAAACAATATCTGGAATAACAACAACTGAAGTCAATACATGATTAAGTTTATAATAACACACTGGCAGTTTCCAAGACCTATTTGTCTTCTCTGCTGACCAGAAAGAATAATAACATATGTATCTTTCGAGTCTTTAGTGACGGCACCAATTTCTATGATATTTGCAGGAATGCATTATTGGTTTTTTATAAATTATAATATACATAATTTGAATTCTCTCAACTGTACAGCTTGATAAATTTTTAAGAGCAAACATATCATGTAACCAGCTTTCAAGTAAACAGAACAATACTCGTGTCTCAGAAGCCCCTGTTACACTCTCTTCTAGTCACTACCAACCCCAAGGGTGAATCCTAGCCTCATTTCTAACTATATGTTTGTTTGTATAATTTATATGAAAGAAATAATACAGTATTTACTCTATTTACTCTTTTGTGCTTGTTTCATTTGCTCAGTATTGTATTTGTGAGCTTCATCCCTACCATGTGGAGATATAGATTGTTCATTTCTATACGTATGTGGTATAGTATTCCATTACGTAAATATATTACCTGTCATTTAGCCAATGTTCTCTAAATTGGTGTTTCGGCTGTTTCTATTTTTCCCCAATTCAAACAATACTGCTTTGAACATTATAATCCATGGTTTTTTTTTAGACTATCAGTACACATTTCTGTTGAGCATATTCCCAGCAATAAAATTTTTTACAAAGCATATATATATTTACCTTTATTTATTGCCAAAAATTGTTTCCCAAAGTGGCTGGGCCAATTTTCAGTATCACCAGTAGTGTATGAAAGTTCTAGTTGCTACATATCCTTGAAAAAATTTATTTTCTATTTTTTCATTTATAGACTTTCCGTATGTATATAGTGTTACCATATTGCGGTTTTTAGATAGCAAAAAAAGTCAAGGGGTTTTTTTCCTTGTGTTTGTTGGTCTTTGGGCTAACTTTATCATGAAGTGGCTATTAAGCCTTTTGCCTGCGAGACGGATCAATCTAACAAATCCATACTGAAGTATAAATAGCAAAGAGGATAAAAACGGTGAAAAAGGCCAGTGCATGTTAAATATAGGGACAACAAAAGAGAGAGTGAGTAAGACAAAAAATAAAATAAAGAATCTGAAGAAATACAAAATGAATGTCCCTTTTGAAAAAAAAGTCAAGTTGCAGATTCTAGATTCTCAATGAAAACCAAGCCCACCACCACTCCTACTCCCCACAACACATATTTAAGCAAATTGTGGAAAAATTGGAAGAAATCAAAGTCTTAAAAAATCAAAGAAAAATACATATTATCTACAAAGGAAAAAAATTAAGCATTACCGCTGACTTCATTAGAAATTATATAAAGCAAGAATCACTGGAATCACATATTTAAAAGGCTGAAAGATATGAAACTACCTGACACCACAAACAAAAATCTAATTCATAGTGTTATAGATTTAAATTTGAGGAACAAAATATATAATATTACTAGAAAATAAAGAAGTGTATCTTCCTGATTTTGAATTAGGCAAACACTTATTAAATTGGATTTATTAAAGGCAAACCACAGAATAAAAAATGAGATTTATAATAATAATAGCCAGCAAAGTACTTATATCTAGAATAGATTATATAAAGAATGCCTTCAAATCCAGTAGAAAAATATAGATAATAGATAAAAGGACTAAGAAATAGAATATATTCAAATAGCCTAGCATATGACAATGTGCTTAACTGTATAAGTCATCTGGAAAATACAAATTAAATCCACAATATGATTTGACATACACATCTGAATGAAAATGGAAATACAAATTTTTGTCATGAATGTGGTGTAACTGATATTCCATACCTGCAACATTTCTACCACTGGTAGGAAGATTAATTGGTTCATTAATGTCAGAAAATGGTTTAGCAATATCTACTAAAGCTACACACACACATACACACACACACACACACACACACACACACACACACCACCCTACCTATGACCTAACAGTTGTGCTTTTGGTATATAGTCAACAGAAACTCAGCAGAAGTTCACCAAAATACATGCTCAAGAAAGATAACAACAATAATATTGAAAATAGACATCAAAACTGGTAACAACCTAAATATTTATCAAGATAAAACAAAACATTGTATTATATATAAAATTGAACACGAGTCAGTAAATGGTAAACAAACCACTACTACATGTAACAACACAAACGAATGTTACAAACATCAGGTTTAATGAAGAAGCCAGATTTAAATAAGTAACATAATGTGTGATCCCTTTTATATGAAGTTCAATATCAGCAAACCTTATCTATGGAAGGACAAATCAGAATTTTAGAAGAGGGACCACCTTTGGGTGATAATGACTCAAAGAATAAGAGAATTTTAGAAGAGAGACTACCTTTGGATGACAATGACTCAAAGAATAAGAGAAAAACCTATGTTGTAATATTATATATCTTGATCTGAAGAATATACAGATATGTTCACTTAGTAAAATTTCAATGAACTATACACTATATACTAAAGATGTATATACTTTCTGAAAACATAGTTCAAAAGAAATTTTAGTAAAATATCTCATTTTAAAATATTAAGTAGTAAAAATACGTAGTGATATTGATAATCTAACAACTTGTTCAAGTCACACAGAACACAGTAGCCTCTGAAGCTATTCATGTTCTATGAAAGTTTTCTCCCAACGGAAGTTTCTAGGACCAGAGTTCCAAACTTTTTCTATAAAAGACCAGGTAGTAAATATTTTAGGCTTTGTAGATAACACAGTCTCTTACAACTACTCAATTCTGCCACTGTAGTTTATAGAAGCCATAGACCATATGTAAATGAATAGATGTGGCTATGTCCCAATAAAATTTTATTTACAAAAATGGGAAGTGGACCTGATTTGCTTATCTCTATTCTAAGTTAAAGTTAACAATCTAAAAATAATTTGAGAATTTTACTAAAATTAACAGCAACAAAAACTGTATAGTTACTTTGGCATATTGTTGACATTTGAGGTTAATGGTAGTATTTACTTTTCTCCTATTGTATTTTTATAAATAGGAAATATTGAATGTTGATTATTAATTTCTGTAAACAAAATGTGAAAGGCTAGCTCTAAAGAAAATACCACAAACTGCCTTTTCTAGCTACTCTCTTTTCTATTTTTAGTAACTTGTTAAGGCTGTCTGAAGTCTTCAATTCCTGAAGATACTTACATTTGGGAGCTGACAGTAAGAATCTTCAATATACACTATATCATCATTTCTTTTTGATAGGGTTCGTGTGTTCCACTTGGATCTATGTTATTGTACAAGAGAGTTATTGAAGCTCCACCAGGATTATAGATTTAGTAAATTACTATTGTTATACTTCTGAAAACAGTGTACTGACATGAATGACAGGCTAAATTAAAAAATTTTAAAGGTGGAAAAAAATTAAACAAATTACATATAAGAGGTAAATATTTACTCTTCTATTCAAAATAAACACAATCAGAAATGACAAGGAAGATGTTACCACTGACTCCATGGAAATACAAACAACCATCAGAGAATATTATGAGCACCGCCATGCATATAAACTAGAAAATCTAGAAGAAATGATTTAATTCCTGGACACATGCATTCCCCCCAAGACTGAACCAGGAAGAAATTGAATGCCTGAACAGACCAATAACGATCTCTGAAATTGAGCAGTATTAAGTAGCTTACCAACCAAAAAAAGCCTAGGGCTAGATGTATTCATAGCTGAATTATATCATGTGTACAATGAAGAGCTGGTACTATTGCTACAGAAACTATTCCAAAAAATTGAGGAGGAGGGACTCTTCTCTAACTCATTTGATGAGGCCAGCATCATGCTGATATCAAACTGGCAGAGACACAACAATAAAACAACACTTCAGGCCAATATCCTTGATGAACTTCAGTGTAAAAATCCTGTACAAAATTCTGGCAAACCAAATTCAGCAACACATCAAAAGCCTTCTCCACCATGATTAAGTAGGCTTTATCCCTGGATGCAAGGTTGGCTTAACATATGCAAATCAATAAATGTGATTCATATCAAAAATGGAACTAAAAACAAAAATCGCATAATTATCTCAATAGATGCAGCAAAAGCTTTTGACAAAATTCAACATCCATTCATGTTAAAAAATTATCAATAAGCTAGGTATTGAAGGGAACACATCTCAACATAATATGAGCCATATATGACAAACTCACAGCCAACATCATACTGAATAGGCAAAAGCTGGAAGCATTCTCCTTGAAAACCTGCACAAGACAAGGATGCCCTCTCTCACCACTCCTTTTCAACATAGTATTGTATATCCTGGCCAGGCCAATCAGACAAGATAAGTGAATAAAAGGCATTCAAATAGGAAGAGAAGAAGCCAAATTATCCGTTTGTGGACGACATGATCCTATGTCTAGAAAAACCCACAGTCTCAGCCCAAAAGCTTCTTAAGCTGATAAACAACGTCAGCAATGTCTCAGGATACAAAATCAATATGCAAAAATCACTAACATGCCTTGACAATAGTCAAGTCAAGAGCCAAATCGGGAAAGAACTACCATTCACAATTGCTACAAAAAGAATAAAATACCCAGGAACACAGCTAACTATGGAGGTGAAAGTTCTCGTCAAAGAGAACTGCAAACTACCACTCAAAGAAATCAGAAAAGACACATTAAAAAAAAAACTTTCCATGTTTCTAGATAGGAAGAATTGATAATATGAAAATGTCCATACTGCCCAAAGCAATTTGTAGATTCAGTGCTGTGCCTATTAAACTACCATTGCCATTCTTCACAGAACTAGAAAAATCATTTAAAAATTCATAGGAAACAAAAAAAAAATCTGGAACAGCCAAGGAAATTCTAAGGAAAAAGAATAAAGCTGGAGACATCATGCTAACTGACTTCAAACTACGCTACAGGGCTATAGTAACCAAAACAGGATGGTACTTACAAAAACAGACACATAGACCAATGGAACAGGACAGAGAGCCCAGAAATAAGACCACACAGCTACAACTATCTGATCTTTGACAAATCTGACAAAAACAAGCCCTGAGGAAATGATTCCCTGTTCGATAAATGTGGCTGGCTAGCTACATGCAGAAAATTGAAAACAGACCCCTTCCTTATACCTTACAAACACGAATTAAAAACTTAAATGTAAAACCCAAAGCCATAAAAACCCTAGAAGGCAAACTAAACAATACCATTCAAGGCATAAGCACAGGCAAAGATTTCATGACACAATTGCCAAAAGTAATTGCAACAAAAGCAAAAATGGACAAATGGGATCTAATTAAACTAAACAGCTTTTTCACAGCAAAAGAAACTATTAACAGGGTAAACAGACAACCTTCACGATGGGCGAAAACTTTTGCAAACTATGCATCCAACGAAAGTCTAATATCCAGCATCTATAAGGAACTTAAACAAATTTACAAGAAAAAAACAACCCCATTTAAAAGTGAGCAAAGGATGTAAACAGACACTTTTCAAAAGAAGACATACATGTGGCCAATAAACATATGAAAAAACCTCACTGATCATTAGAGAAATGTAAATCAAAACCAAAATGAGATGTTATCTCACACTAATTAGAATGGTTATTATTAAAAAGTCAAAAGTTAACAGATGCTAGGGAGGTTGTGGAGAAAAAGGAACACTTGTATACTGTTAGTGGAAATGTAATTTAGTTCAACCATTGTGCAAGACAGTGCAGTGATTCCTCAAAGACCTAAAGACAGAAATATCATTCAACCCAACTATCCCATTATTGGGTTCCCATTACTGAATTCCCATTACTGGGTATATGCCAGTAATGGAATACCAAAAGAATACTCAAAGGTATTACTGGTATTCCCAGCAGTGGACCCAAAGACATATAAATCATTATTTTATAAAGTGGCATGCACATATATGTTCAATGCATCACTATTCACAATAGCAAAGATATGGAATCAACCTACATGATAGCCCAGTAACGACAGACTGGGTAAAGAAAATGTGATACATAAACATTATGGATACTATGCAGCTATTAAAAAAAATGAGATCATATCCCTTGCAGGGACATGGATAGAGTTGAAGGCCATTATCCTTAGCAAACTAACACAGGAACAGAAATACAAATACTGCATGTTCTCACTCATAAGTGGGAGCTAAATGATGAGAACACGTGGACACATAGAGGGGAACAACACACAATAGTGCCTTTCGGAAGATGGAGTGTGGGAGGCAGTAGAGAATCAGGTAAAACAACTAATGGATAGTAGGCTTAATACCTGGGTGACAAAATAATCTGTAAAACAAGCTCCCATGACGCAAGTTTAGCTATGTAACAAACCTGCACATGTACCCCTGAACTTAAAATAAAAGTTAAAAAAATTAGAAAACAAAAGAAACATTCTTCTTCTGACACCAACAACATGGAAATCAATCAGGAATAAACAAATAATTTGAAGGAATCATTGTGGCCAAATAAATGTGTATTCTACTGGTATTTAACATCACTTGACACCATTCCCCATGGATGAATGTTTAGTGGACCTCCCTGATACCCAGGTTAAATATTTTAATAGCATGATGTGATTCCCAAGCAGAAAAGAATAATTACACCTTTTCTAGCATATAGCTGGAATAAAATATGTTTTTTTCTTATGAAGCAATGAAGAGCTCATACATAATAACAGTTAGAGGAGGCAAAATATAGACATAGTGACCCAGGAAACTATTACAGAAATAGGCTAGGAATAATGTGGAAATAACATAAAGAAAACCTATAAACATTCATACCAATAGTTGTCATAACAAATTTCATTCTTCTACTAATCTCACTTGTTGTTGTGTATTATTCACATAAAATTTTAATTTCTCCCAGGTTACCTGTAAAATGATGTAGGATCTTTAAAATAAATGCATTGACTATTCCCCTGGCCTGGGATATATATGTATTCTCATCATGAAGAGGAAATATTGACACAGGAGTTTAGTGAGAGCTGCTAATTTCCCTGAAATTGCCGTCAGGTGATTTTTTAATGCTGACTTCTACTTGCTGAAGGACAGTGATAGCTGGAGGTGAGAGGTAATTGCTTCTTGTCCCACACTTTTATCCGTTTATTTGCTTCTTTATACCATCATTTGTTTAAAATGAAAACACCAAAGTTCCTAGGAGATATTAAAGCATTTAGTGTTGAAGCTGTACAGATCAACCTAGAAAAAGTAGCTACTTCCCAAAGATTAGGAATAATGGAAACTGGAAAAAGATATTTTTTTCTGTACAGATCAACCTAGAAAATTGATTCTGTACAGACCAATCTAGAAAAAGTAGCTATATCAATCAATATATCAACCAGATATATTGATTCTGTACAGATCAATCTAGAAAAGGTAGCTACTCCCCAAAGATTAGGAATAATTGAAACTGGAAAAAGATATTTCTAACATTTAGTTCAAAGCCTATGTTAGCAGATTGTATCCAGAGGCAGAGAGAGCCTTGTTGGGACACCAGTACAATTTGAGAGAAATCAAAAGTCCAAGGGCATTCCCCTCACTAGTCTTTGCATGAATCTCATCTACTTATTTCTTCCAATAAAATATGTTGTATTAGATATCTAACACTTAAGAATCATAATAGCTTTAAATTGTAACAAATATTAGATATTGTGTAGTGCAATTAATCCCCTCAATAACACAGAAAAGTTGTTGAGCTGAAGTAAACCTTGAACTTTCTCAAGATAAATTTCTTAAAGTGAGGCTTTCCATTTAGGTACATGCAAACCACATTATTTTATGAAAACTTTTTGTTAAGCTGAAATCTGCTTTTGTAATTTCTACTTATTGGTAATAACATAATTATTGGCCATTTTATTATGTGCTAGGCACTGTGTCTAGCACTTTGCCTGTATTATTCATTTTATTTATTTCAATCACTCTATGAAGTGCTAGAAAATGAAGGTTGAGAGTTAAATCATTTGTTCAAGTTTCATATAACTTGGAATGTAATGGCCAAATGGTCAAATAGAATATGGTGCATACCACTATATAGTATATGTCATGACATTGAACATTTCATGGCAATACATAGTTGCCAGCGCAAGAATTGTAATTAACTTTACTCAATAGAAAAATTCACACCATCTATGCCTGGTGCATAGGACAGACAGCTTAAAGGTGGTAATCAAGAATAATCTCCTGAATTGAGTATTGAGTGATAGATTTGAACCCAAGTTTCTCTGATATCAGAGCTTGAACAGTAGTTATGTACCACATTATCTTCTTGATCTGCATAAAATCCTTTTAAATATTTTAATCAATGGAGCAGCTCATATCATCTGTCTGCTTCAGATGTTCTCAATTTTGTTTTTCCTTTTTTTGCTAATCATTCCCCTGGCTTTAATAACATCCTTCTTCACATTTGTAAAATATCTCTACATTTAGAAACAATAACTATAATAAATCAGGTGCATTCTAATCCATTTAGCAACCAGAAAGGTATGCCGTGCTTGCTAGTCACTTCATTTCTAATTAAACTAAATAAAACAAGTAAATCTTGTTACTCTAGAACACTTAAGCCATGTGGTTTAGCCATGACAACGTTTTCTGTAGTTGTGTGTATGTGTTAGGACCAAGAGGAGGACTTAATTTTTTGCTCAAATAGATTTCATATTATTATACACATCAAATAATTTTGATCTACTACATATTTAAAGACAACTAAGCCATCAAGTATGCTACACTATCTATTCGTCTGCAAATTTTATGGCAAAGTCACTTGTGGTCTTATGTAATCATTTACAAAAACGTTGAATATACTTCTCCAAGGAACTACATTATCTGTTTTAGATTTATTTATATGAGAGAAGGTGTTCTGTCTTGTGAGCATAAAAAATTGTGCATAGTTTGCAGAAGGGGTGGTATATGCATGTGGATAAATTAAGTAAACAGTTGGAAGCCTGAGTTGGAGTTCAAGAAGAAAGCCTTTTGTAAGATACTGATTTAGGAATCTGTGTAAACTTGATGGCCAAAATAACATGACAGGGGAGTGACAGTAAAAATAAGAGGAAAACAGTACTATGATATTATAGAAGATGTCTGGGTAATCAAAATTAACATGAAAGGAAAGAAATTGGAGACTCAGAAGGGAGTAGTAACCCTTTCAATTGTTGTTAGAAAAATGCCATAAATATGACAGAAGAGCAAAGTAGACAGGATAAATAATTTATGGGCAAGCCACCAAACATGTACTTGGGTGATTTCAACAAAATTCTCCAAAGTCAAATAGCATATGGTGCATACTACTATACAGTATATGTCATGATATTGAACATTTCATGGCAATACTTAGTTGCCAGTGCAAGAATTGTAATTAACTTTACTCAATAGAAAGATTCACACCATCTATGCCTGGTGCATAGGACAGACAGCTTAAAGGTAGTAATCAAGAATAATCTCCTGAATTGAGTACTGAGTAACAGTAAATTTCTTGTGTGTATTTTTGTAAGAACTCTATGCTCTGTAGCATTTTAATCCCAGAACGTTTTGTCTTGTGCAGCAAAACCTAACACTATGCCTTTGGTGTGTATCGTTTAAATCGGAACTATTTGAATGAGGCTATTCCCCATGGCCACTGTGGGGAAAATAATGCTGACTGATAAAACGAGCATTTTTAATAGGATTTTGAAAACAGAAGACACCTGCAAAGTGTCAAACAATGGGTGATAAAGGGTCAGAATGAAGAAATAGAGATAGCAAGACTTCTCTGAGAAGAAAGATCCAGACAGGAAATTGAGAAAGGTGTGATAGCATAAAGAGAAAAGTTTGGTTGTGTTTTTGTTGTTTTTTAAAAAAATTATGTTCATGTCTTTTAATGATAGAGAGTGAGGAGACAAACATATTTGTAGACTTAAAGGATTTTAGTATATGAGAGAAGAATGTTAAAGAGAGGAAATGGGTATTAAATATTAGAATAATATTCCAGAATTAGAGGAATGTTCACAAGAAAACTTCAGAGAAGTACTTGTAGAAATGGTCCAGTTTCCCAGATATCTTTGAGATTAATATTATCATGACATAATCCAAGGTCACGGTTGGATCATTTCAGTACAGGATCTAATATCTACTTGGTTTGTGCTAACTGCTGAAAGGTATCACATGTTAAGGAAATTTCATCAATTTATGCCAAGTGTAATACCTGCAGGACTGGGTCTTTGTCCTCATTTCTCCATTTACAATGTTTCTGCAGGCTTGTCAGACAAATTGGGGCCTCTTTTCTTGCCTAATGGAGGAATTACTGCAGTATGCAGGTGTCATTGGGGAGTCTGGCAGACTTGGCACCATTGTTGGACTTCTCTATAACCTTGTCTTCTTAGAGTCAGAGGTAGGGTCTTGGCTTGTGGCTCTGAAGATAGAAAATATGTCATTATCCAACTTCCTTAAGGCTATCCCTGAAAAACTAATAGTGATTGATATCTGAGTTTTACATATAAAATAACTCTAATCTTTAATTACGTGAACTCATGGTAAAAAAAAAAAGTAAATTAGTCATACACAGTCACCTCTTATAGCTCTTATGTGATGGGCAAATATTATAGTCTTGAGTAAGAGAAAAGGGCTGGCCCAGGGACATGCTGAATGTGGGCCATGTGAACACAGAGGTAGAAAAATCATACCCACAGTCAATTGAGAATTTTCATGGTCATTTTTACTGACTCTCTAAGCAGGAGATAGGAAATGCATTTATTCATGTTTAAATAAGATGTGATCAAGTTTAAGACAGACTATGGGCAATCCAAATTTTCTCAAAGGTATATATATATTTATGTTTGTGCAAGTTTATAAGGGAAGGACATCTATAATTTCTGTATCTTATCACTCACAAATTGAGTTTATTTTTATTCTGTTTTATACAAACCCACATATTTTTGTACACTGATACATGCTATTTTTTGTCTTCTGTTTTTGTAAACCCTAATTATTTTGTTCCTCCAGGTAGCGGAGAAGATTTTTAAAAAAATTATTTCCCATAGGGTAGTAGAAGTAGGCTCATTTATTTTCTCTCTCTGTGGGACCAGAGATATGACAGCCAGTGTATTTATGTAACTCCATTCTTCATTTGTCATACGGCATTACACAATATTTACCCACTTTACAACCTACTACACTCATTTTATTTTTAAAATGTCTCTTCTTTATTCACATCTCCTATATTCATTCATTTATTCACTTATGCATTTATTCAACACATTTATTTAGTGTTTTCTTAACAGAAGATGAAGCATGCTCACTACTCTTGTGGGATGAAGGTAGAAGGACAAGTGACAAATATACAAAACAATATAATGTATGGAAGATTATAATTTTATGCTGAAGATAAAACTATGTTATGGAATTCAGAATAATGAAAGATAGTATTGAAATGAAATTGTTTTGCAGGTATAAGTTAGTACCAAGAAAAATTTAAGTTGGATTCACAGAAGAAACTGAATTTGGATTGAGATTGAAGGATCACATCTGGAGAGAAGAGATAATGGAGAAAGAATGCACATGAGTGAGTTTGTTATAGCATGTCCCAAATTCAAAGGATGCACATAATAATTTGCAGAATAAAATTAACTTGTAGAGGTCTAAATTACTGGTAAAAGAATGATACAGTTGGCAGTTTTTAAAAAGGTGGAAGATCTGTGGGAGAAATTTTTAATTTATTTTTGGATATGATGTATTTAAGGTGCAAGAAGGATAATAAGGTGAAGACATCCCCAGAAAAGGACTGTAATTGGACAGCTTTGTCAAAACTCATGATAGAAAAAAGTGAATGACATGTACCATGCATAATGTGTGGATGTTTTTTAGATGGATTGAATTTATATTGTCTCTTTCCAAATGAAGAAGCTAAGACAAAGACATTTGCCCTGACATAGTGGTTCAATTATATAGACAGAAGAGAAACACAAATCCAGGATTCTCTTTATCAAACTACTATTATAAATGTTTGAAGTAGTGTCAGTCAAGGTTTGATCAGAGAAATATAATCATTATGAGTATTACAGAATAAGGAATTTATTACAGGAATTCGACTTTATGTACTTGTGGGAGCTGCTCAGGCAGTCTAGTATAATGCTGTTATTTGTATTTTCCAGAAGTCAACAGGCTGGCTGTTGGGAAGAAAATATACACATATGTAGTGGGAAGCAAGAAAAAGCTGGAATCCTTGAGGACAAACAAGAAACCTTGAAAACTAGCTGATACCCATGCTTGTCTCTCACAACCTCAGTAATGGTAATGTAGATAAGAGACAATAACTTGACTACTCATGCTACTGGCCCAGAGAAGCTGAGGGAGGAGAGATCCAATGGAATAAAGAGATGACTGCTGCTTCAATTCCATTTTCCAAACTCTCAACTATTATTGTATTTTGTGGCCTACTGGAAAGCATACAGGGAAGGAGTTCTGGGATATATAGTACCAATTTAGCTAAGTTGACATAGTACAAACCTACTCCTGTCTATCCCTTGACAACTTACTTAAACCATACTTAAACTGACCTCTTTTAACCATCCTTAAAACTTCTAAATAAATAGCCAATTGCTTCCACCTGACACAATGCAAGTCCCTTTCTGCATCATTTTTCCCCCTCTCCAACTTTTATTTTAGGTTCAGAGGTTACATGTGCAGATTTGTTACCTAAGTAAATTGCATGTCATGAAGGTTTGGAATACATATTATTTTGTCACCCAGGTAATGAGCATAGCCCTGATCAGTTTTTCAGTCCTCACCCTCCTTCCATGCTCCACCCTCAAGTATGCCTCCATGTCTATTGTTTCCTTCTTTGTGTCCATGTGTACTCGATGTTTAGCTCCTGAATGTGAGAATATGCAGTATTTGGTTTTCTGTTCCTGCATTAATTCACTTAGAATAATGACCTGCAGCTCCATTCAACTTGCTGAGAAGGACATGATCTTATACTTTTTCATGGCTACATAGAACTCCATGGGTATATGTACCCCATTTTATTTATCTACTCCTCCACTGATGGACACCTATGTTGATTCCACATCTTTGCTATTGTGAATAGTGCTGCAATGAACATATGTGTGCACGTGCCTTTATGGCAGAATCATTTATATTCCTTTGGATATATTTGATATATATATTCCTTTGTTGGATTCATAGATGCAAATTTTTTCTCCCATTCTGTAAGTGTGTGTTTGGTCTGTTGAGAGTTGTTTTGCTTTGCAGAAGATCTTTAGTTTAGCTCCCATTTGTCAATTATTGTTTTTGTTGCAAGTACTTTTAGAGCCTGTCATTAAATCTTTGCCAGGACCTATGTCCAGATTGGTATTTCCTGGGTTTTCTTCCAGGGATTTATGGTTTCGGGTTTTACATTTAAGACTTTAATCCATCTTGAGTTGATTGTTTTATATGGCAAAACGAAGGGGTCCAATTTAAATCTTATGGACACTATCACCGTTTATTGAATAAGAAGTTCTTTTCCCATTGTTGGATTTTATTGATTCTGTTGAAGATCAGAAGGTTGTAAAGTGTACAGCTTTATTGGTCTTTGTCTATTTTTGTAAGAGTACCATGCTATTTGGATTACTGTAGCCTCATAGTATAGTTTGAAGTCGAATAATGTGATGTCTCCAGCTTTATCCATTTGCTTAGGATTGTCTTGGATATTCAGGCTTTTCTTTGGTTCCATATTAATTTTAAAATAGTTGTTTTTCTAACTCTGTGAAGAATGCCATTGGTACATTTATAGGAATAGCAATGAATCTATAAATTGTGTTGGGTAGTATGACCATTCTAACAATATTGATTCTTTTTAATTTATGAATATATGTTTTCTCATTTGTTTAGGTAATTTCTGATACGTTTAAGTAGTGTTTTAAAATTCTCATTGTAAATATATTTCACCTATATAGGTAGTGTGTGTGTGTGTGTGTGTGTGTGTGTGTGTGTGTATGTATATTGTGAATGGGATTCTGTCCTTGGTTTGGTTCCCAGCTTGAATGTTATTGGTGTGTAGAAATGCTACCTATTTTTATACATTGCTTTTGTAATCTGAAACTTTCTTGAAGTTGTTTATCACATCTAGAAGCCTTTGGGAGGAGACTATAGGGTTTTCTAGGTATAGAATTATATTATCTTTGAAGAGAGATAGTTTGACTTCCTCTTTTTCAATTCAAAAGCCTTTTATTTCTTTATCTTGCCTGATTTCTCTGACCAGGATGTTGAATAGTACTATGTTGAATAGGAGTGATGAGAGTGGGCATACTTGTTTTGTTCCAGACTCAAGCAAAATGTCTCTGGCTTTTGCCCATACAGTATTATCATAGCTGTGTTTTCTTTCATAGATGGTTCTTATTATTTTGAGGCATGTTCCTTCAATGCTTAGGTCATTGAGGATATTTAACATGAAAGGATGTTTAATTTTATTTAAAGCTTTTTCTATATCTATTGAGATAACCATGTGGTTTTTGTTTTTACTTCTGTTTATGTGATGAATCACATCTATTCATTTGCATATGTTGAACCATTCTTGCATCCACGGATAAAACCTACTTGATCATAATGGATTAGCTTTTTGTTGTGCTGCTAGATTCAGTTTGTTAGTATTTTGTTGAGGATTTTTGCCTTTATGTTTATCAGCAATATAGGCCTAACATTTTTTGCTTTTGTTGTTGTGTCTCTTCCAGGTTTTGGTATCAGTATGATGCTGGCCTTACAGAATGAGCTAGGGAGGAGATCCTCCTCTTCAGTTTTTTGGATTACTTTTAACAGGAGTGGTACTTGCTCTTCTTTATACATCTGATAGAATTCAGTTATGAATCTGTCTGGTCCTGGACATTTTTTTGGTTGGCTTGCTTTGTCTTACTGATTCAATTTTGGAGTGCATTATTGGTCTGTTCAGGGTTTCAATTTCTTCCTAGTTCAATCTTGGGGGGTTGTGTATTTCCAGGAATATATACATTTCTTCTAGATTTTTCTAACTTATAGGCAGAAAGATGTTCATTATAATCTCTGAGGGTTTTTTGTATTCCTGGTGAATTGATAGTAATGTCCCTTTGGTCATTTACAATTGTGTTTACTTGGTTCTTTTCACCTTTTTTCATTATTAATCTAGATAATGGTTTATCAGTCTTCTTTGATCTTTCAACAAACGTGTGATTTCACTGATCTTTTATAGTTTTTTTGTGTATCTCAATTTTTACAGTTCAGCTCTCACTGTAGTTGTTACTTTTCTTCTGCTAGCTTTGGGGCTGCTTTGCTCCTGTTTCTCTAGTTCCTCTAGGTGTGATGTTAAGTTGTTAATATGAGATAATTCTAACTTTTTGATGTAGATGTTTAGCACTATAAATTTTCCTTTTACTGCTTCAGCCATGTCCCAAAGGTTTTGGTAAGTTGTGTCTTTGATTTCATTAGTTTTAAAGAATGTGTTGATTTCTGTTCTAATTTCACTGTTTCCCCAAAAATCATCCAGGAGCAGGTTGTTTAAGTTCCATGTAACTGTATAGTTTTGAGATACAGTCTTCTTTTTTCACTTTAATGTATTTATTTTAACTTCTATTTCAGTTTGAGGGATACATATGCAGGTTTGTTTTATAGGTAAATTGTGTGTCATGAGTGTTTGGTGTAAAGATTATTTCATCACTGGTGTAATAAGCAGAATACTCAATAGGTAGCAGTATGGCTGTGGGGAGTGGTACACTTACACTGGCAGCAATGGCATGGTAGGGTGCACCCGCACCTATGCACTGGGGTGGTAGGGAAGGTGAGTTTCATGTGTGCACATGTACACCATCAAAATAATGGTGGGGGGGCGGCGACCATGGTGAGTGCATACTAGCAAGGTAGTATAGGGGAGGCTGTGGTTAGGGGAGGGTGCAGATGAGCTGGCGTGTGTTGGTGGGGCCACTCTGCTGGAGTTCTCTGATGGTCAGGCAAGGCCTGAGAGTGCAGGAGCTATAATTCAGCCCCCAGGAGACAGTCAGTTGGGCATCTGAAGCCTTACTGTAAGTAGGCATGGCTAAGCTTTGGGAAATGCCAGCAGACAGAGGGGCACTCAATTCAGACTGGCTCCATCTCATGGCAAGATTTTCCTGCTATGTCCTCATCTTACAGTTCCCCTTATACTAAAGTCTTGTAGGGGAACAAGGTGAGACTTGGTGGATAGGCATCACTGGTCATGCGCCTATGTAGATGTTTTTATGCCAAAACCTTAGGCCTCTGAACACCCTGGAGTCCTTACGCTATCATTTCTGTAAGAAGCTCTCCGTACCCTCTCAAATATCTGTGGGAATCACAGGGTCTCCTGCTGAGAAGAATCCAGATATCTGTGATGACAGTGGGTTGTGGCTTATCTGTTCAAGTCACACCTTCTCAGGAGTAGCTGGGGCCAGGAACACATCCTAGGGCACAGTGGCCCTGTGCTTGGTTCCCAGCTTCCTTCCCTTCATCCCAGATAGAGGGGTACTCAGATCATACTGAACTAATCCCATGGGCAAGACAGTTGTGCTTTGTCTATGTCCAATAGTAAACAAAAGCCAAAGCTGCCTAGAAGAGCATGGCAAGCATTGAGGGATGGGCATCCCTGGCCATTCTTCACTACAGCCATGCCTGTACCAAGCCCTCTGGGCTCCACACTTGCTGCAGTCTGGTTCCTGCCAACTCTCCAAGCAGCTCCCCCGACCAGCTCAAATTTCCATGGGGATTGTGGAGTCTCTTGCAGCTAGGATTCCAGAGTTCCATGGTGGGAGTGGGCCACTCCATGCCTATCTAACTCACCCCTCCTCTAGGAGCTACCTGGAGCTAGGAATTAGTCCTAGTGCTTGGCAACCCCATTCAGGGCTTCCAGCTTCTCTCCACTTCAGCCCAGAATCTGTCTCATCCATTTGTTCACCCCTTTTTCCATCTTTAAATGATGTGTATTCTTCTAGCAGAGTCACTCTCCTCTTTTGATATCTTGTAATTTAATAAGATATAAGGCTAACTAGAATTAACACATTCTATGCTAGATAAAGGGAAGTGGTGGGAGAAGAGAACTGATTCACATCTACACACACACACACACATATATATATAATATTATGTATATATGTATAGATATGTATATATTAATGTATATATAATGTATATATGTATATATTAATAGAAAATAAAAATAAATGTTGTAACTATTACAGACTCTTGTTTCTGCTGTTATTTATAATTTTATTTTTTATCCACTCTACTTTCTGTTTACCCTTAGCAAACATTTCTTCTGGTCATGATTCCTTGCCTGGTGGGTGACCCAACCCTTCATTTCTTAAAGATCTGTATCTTTAGCAATGCTGCCTATGTTGGGTTGTCACTGTTTCTTGACTTTTACCATAGGACATAAGAGGAAGCACTTCAGGAGATAGTCTCCATTTCAGACATTCTTCTCCTCACTTCCCCTATATAAAGCATCTTAGTCCCTATTGAAAGTGAGGATCAATCACCCAGCTAGTAGGGTGGAACTTCTTGTCTGTTGATACACTAGCATGATAAGTACAAACTAGATGGGTATTCAATATTTGTGTGAGCTTGATTGCCAAACTCTGGTACCAAAATTTTATTGTAATTACTACTGCTGCTTATAAAATTATACTATTGCTTAATGGTGTATAATAATAGCTATTTTTTATTGTTTTTACTATTTGTGGTCCAGAAGTTTGGGAAGGGTAGTTCTCATTTGGTTGCAGTCAGATGTTGGCAGGGGTATAAGTGGGTTACCTGGGCTAGTTGTAAAATGGCACACGTACATGGCTGGCAACTCATGCTGGAGTTCAGCTGAGCTATCAACTCCACTACCTATCCATGACCTTTCCAGAACCACAGGCTCAGGTTGGTCACGTATTTTACATGGTGGCTGGCATCTACCAGAGTATACATCCTAACAGAATCAGGTAGAAGCTATATGGTCCTTCAAGACCTGGCTTTGGAAATCACCTATCATTAATTCTATGTACTCTACTGATCAAACAATCACAAGCCTTCCATGTTACTAGAAAAGAGTTTATGAATTACAACTTTTAATGGAAGACTGTTGAAAGACCTATGGTCATATTTTCTTTAACTATCTTCATGGTCTTTGATTCCCTTTACATTCTCCATACTCCTATTAATACAGAACACATACAGTTTCCTAATCACCTTGTGTTTTCTTAGCTAAATATAAGTAGTATTGCTTATATTTCTTTCTCTTCCTAAAATGTCTAAGTGTTTATCTCTTCCTACAAAATTTCTCCTATTTTAAGATTCTGCTTAAATTGTAATTCATTTATTTTTTTATTCACTCATTCAAGAAATCTTTATTAAGATGATTTAGATTCTGTAAAGCATATCGAAATACCCTATCCTAGAGGTGAATTTTTCTTTTTTCTGGGCCATCAAATTATTTATTAACCTCATACTATCCTCTTTACCTACTGCCTTTAAGCATAACTCTCTGGTTTATCTCCTGTCAGTCCCAATTGTATGATTTTTCAAAAATGCTGTGAATATATCTTGTATTTCCATCACTAAATTTAAGGGACATTATGGGAACATACATTGTTAGACAAATAGGTGATTGGCTGGCTGGGTGGCTGGCTGGAGGGATGGATGGATGGATGAATAGACAAGTGGATAAACAGATGGAAGACTGATGGACGTATGAACTCATAAAGAAATACAAATTACTTCGTTTTCAATAATTTTAGGAGAAATTAAGCCTTTAACATTTTAACAGTGTGGAAACAGGTAGTTTCAAAGTAGCTTTGCTTCTGCTACTGAAGTATAAATGCTACACTTAGATAGAATATATTTACAAAAAAATACATAGGTTACACGCTGCAATGCCTCCTTTTTAACACTCATGTCTTTTTTAGGTTCATACTCAGATGGAATACAGGGACCAGCCTATAAGATAAAATGAGAATCCGGAGAAAGCTGAAAATCTATTATGGTGAATAAACTAAGAAAAATTCCGTAAGTTAAATTGAGCTAGTTGATTGCGATACCTGACGTATTTTTTTCTTCTAAATTTATTCTATTGCCTAAATCAATACATGCTAAGTGAGTGCAAATTTTGTGCCTTGCATTGCAATAAGCATTCTCAAAGTTAATGCATATCTATATCTGAACAGGTTTACCTATGTGTATTTTTTTGAACGTTGTTTATCTCAAATTCTGTTAGCTACATTAATAATAAACTATACATCTCTTGGAATTTTGAATATCAGATAGAATGAGGTAGCTCAGGTTGAAATGAAAAAAAAATTGTTTTCCAAAAATAAATTTTAAACCTCAAAGTGAATAAGCCAAAAACAAAAACAAAAACAAAACAAAACAAAACTTTGGAAGGAAATGTCCTTCTAGTTCAATCCAGGTTTACCAACAGCAGATATCTACAGGTCCTAATTAATTGACCAGTTTCTGGAAGACTGTAATTGTGCTACCTTATTTTATTTACACCCTTGCAGACCCTAGAACACTCCTATAGGAACAATGAAGCCATTCAGTGAACACTTTGAATTAAGTGTGAATGAATGAATTCATACATAAATCAATGCATATATTTGGAAATATATTTCTTTATGTAGGCAAGTTTGCTCTGTGAGATCTTGTTTGTGTTGTTACTTTCCTTAGCAATTCTTTCTTCAAAGATAAGATAAAATCTATGGCATTAATTACTAGCTATTCCAAATGAGTCAAATTCAAATTAATAAAGACTTTACATTTAATCCCCACACTCGTGTGTGATCAACAATATTGTCTACCTTAGAATTCAAATAAAGAGCCATGCCAAGCCTCTGTTATTCTGGCTTATTCCTAAGAGAGCTCCATACAGATGGAAGCATTTAATTCCTCTTGACAATGATTATAACATGTGTCAGAAAATTAAGTTAGGTGACCTTGGACACACATGCCACTTAATTCCCTACAGTGACACTTCTCAGATATGACTTAAAACCCCAACCTCAGGCTCAAGAAGTGAGAATTTGAATGATTTATTTGAGCTTTAAAGGGGCTGTGCTGCTTTAAAACATCACACCTAATTTAATACAATTAAGCATGACTGACACTTTCTTTTCAGGAAGGAATTAGAAGCAAGCTGGCACTGAGAAAGAAAAACTTCTCCCACTCCGAATAGACAGGTCCTCCCAGAGTGAAGTTGAGCTAATTAGCAAGGCACTATGTAGACAGTAAAGGAGAACTCTAATGTCAGCTATTGCCATGGACTTTATCATAAGCACAATGATGTCCCTCAGTACAGAGCTGCAGAAGATTGTTCTTTGTAAGTAGGTCTGTTCTTTAATTGAATGGGGTTTGTCACAGACATATTTCAAACTGACACTCAAAATGTCAATCACTGACTTCCAGGTAATGAAATCGATCCATTGCATTTCTCTGTAGCACATGGAATAGCTTAAAGCTCAGTAAACATTTCCTTTCACTTTTTCTACTGACATGGCCAAAATTAAATAGTGATTTATTATCAGCACATTACAAGGAAGCTTATCAACTTAAAATATAACCTTTCCACATTAGCTTCCTCTTACCCACTTAAAGTAAATATCAAAAAGTCTAGCTATATAACATTAGAGTTATTATTCCATACTCCTTTGTTGATTTTACTGAGCACATTTCACATGCTTCTGAATACATCTATTTTGTATTATTTTTACATTTTTAAACATAGCATTTGGTCACTATAGAGGCTTTTTAAATTAAGTATGTCTACTGAAACATCAAATATTCTAACAAAGTTATCACTGGATATTAGTTACTCACAAAGAAGGCAACTAGAGTTTATTTTTACTATTGCTTTCAAATGAGTTCCTTCTTCCCACCTGTGTTATTTTCCTTTCTTCTTCCTTCCTGTCACAAATCTCCCTTCGTGGAATCTGTATGTCACATTCATAGAAGAGTTGGGGAGCACCTTGAAAAGGCTGCTACAGGAATGGATTACCCAGAAAGTTCCTACGTGATTGCCTAACTCTGGAGAATAGATTGAGGTTTTAGACAAAATGGTGCAAAACTAGCTGTCTGTGCAGAGAAATTAAGGGTAATCTTAAAGATGTTGCAAAACCTTTGGTTTTGCATACTTAGTAAACATAAATTCTGGCTTTGTAAGTATTTTGTAAGCATCTTTGCTTCATTAACAGTAAATAGTAAACCCCCAGCTCACTGAAGAAAAACATTCAAATCAACTAAATGTAATATATAAATGTCCTACAGACAGAGATATTGATTTTAGAAACTGAACAAAGTAAACAAGCCATTCACTGTAGTGGATTTTCATTATAGAAGACTCATTTCCATCAGATAAGTTGGTACTGAGAAAATTTGTGTGATACGAAGCTTCATCCTATAGAAACTATGCTATGTTGATAAGTGTCAAGACTAATGCTGCTAGGTTTGACTTCCTGCTTGCCAGAGAAGTCTAAGCAGTAATTACGGAAATGAAACTGCCACTGTCACTGGCTAAGTTCCCTAGAGAGCAGAGATGGAGATTACTGGGATTAATATGCACTAAGTCTATTGGAAAATAATCTTTGTATAAACATACGTGGGAGAATGAAGGAAACAAAAGTGGACAGAAAGATAGGCTGAGTTTTGCTGCAGTTGCCACAAAATCCTAGCCAATCATTTCAGGGCATCTGGAGATGGGATGGCCCTTTAGAGTTAACCCTATTTGGAGGGAAAATGAGACCTTTGTATCCTTCCATCAACCAATCTTTAGGTGTGGGATGCCCCCAAGAAAAGACTACAACCCTGATTTATTCAGCTCTCTTTAATGAAAAACAAATACCAGAGAGGAATTCAGCTGAGAGAAGTTGGACATCAACATTCCTAGCAGTACGGAAATGTTACCATAGACCCAAAGAGAAGATCTGTGCAGTGCACTATCTACATCTACTATGCCAATAAAACTAAGAGTACACATTTTCTTGGCACAGCAATTCCTCTTGGGAAGATCTATCACAAGATATAAGAACATATATGTAAAGATGCATGTGCAAATGTATTTCTATCAACATCTTTATGATGAAAATGTTATGAAGAAAATCTTAATGTCCTTCAATAGGTAAATTGTCAAACGTATTACATATATACACACCATGAGCAGATATAAAGCTATTAAAGATAAATTTAATCTATATATACTACTCTGTAAGGATATTGATGATATGTGGAGAAATAAGTTGCAGAAAATATGTTTGGTCCAAACTCATTTGTATTTTCCTTTTTGTATGAACTAAGCAAGATTTAAACTATGCGTTATAGAAGTGGCCATATAAGTCTGTATGTTCATGGAAAATAACACAGAATGATTCATTCGAGGGAGTTGACATCAATTATTTAGATAGTGTTTGGAGACTACTAATTGTTCTTTGGTATTGTTTATTTCTTATAGTTAGTATGCTTTCACTTAAAAAAAGAATTAGAAAAAAGATTTATTAAACTTGGGTATGTGATGTGCCTTGGCAGGTGTGAATCTAGACATTTAAAGCTCGCTGTGAATCTTAGAAATCATTTATTGTTTTTAAATAATTTGTTATCCTCAGGTCCCAGTGATTTTGAGCAGCTGAGTAACCTTTCTCCAAAAATGTACCTACTCAGATATCACATAAATTTTTAATATAGCATTAGGTGAACCCAATGTTAGCCAAGAACTCTTGAAAGCCAAGATAATATTCCCTAATTCTAGTATAAACTTATTATTTTACAGATAAATAGGAAGCTCAAGCAGGTTAAGTGAATTGTGAAGGATTACAAGTTTGCTAGTTGCAAAGTCAGGTTAGATACCAGATATTTCATTCACCTGTAACCAGAATCCGGTGCTGGAGTTTTGTACTCTGCTGAAGACATTTTCATCAACAATTTTTCCCTATTTACACCTGTCCTTTTGTGGTAGATTATATCACTGCCTCCAGCTATGCACTCCCTCCTCTGTGAAGTGCTGCACACACTAGCATGTTGCTGCTTCACTGGTAGTGCCTCCAATGCCATCTCATCCCATTGCTATGCTTGGTTATGTGACTTGCCTTACTTGGCCAATAGCAATAAATGTGACTATATCACATCTGGGCAGAAACTTCAAGAACAATTTCAAGATAACGTTCTACCTCTTGCTCTTTTCTCTCTGGTATGAGAATAATACATCCCAAATAGGGGCTGCTTCTTCGATGTGGCCTTGAGTTAAAATGACACACAGAGCACATCTACAGTGGTTGAATTGTAGCAACTGACAGGTAACCTGAATGAAAAATGATCTTGTAAGCCATAGATATTTTAGAAGTTGTTACCATATAAATATCCTCCAATTCCGTTGCTCCACTTCCTAAGCTTTTCTATCAACCCACTCTACTTAAGCCAAAGTAATCTTCCAATACCTAAATCATATAGTACCAGTTGTTTGCTCAAAAAATTTTCAATGGTTGCCTATTATATTTCACATAATTTCCAAAGTCCTTATGCTGGTTAACAAATCCAGGTGTGATATGCTTTCTTTTCCCACCATTCCTCTCTCTCTCTCTCTCTCTCTCTCTCTCTCTCTCTCTCTCTCTCAAAACTTTAACTTTATTTTATTTATTCATTTTATTATATTTTAAGTTCCGGGGTACCTGGGCAGATTGTGCGAGATTGTTGCATGGGTATACACATCTCATGGTGGTTTGCTGCATCCATACCCCCCATCATCTACTTTAGGTATTTCTTCTAGTGTTATCCCTCCCCAATTTCCCTACCCACTTCTATTCCTCCCCTAACCCCCCTGGTCCCCAACAGGCCCTGGTGTGTGATGTTCCCCCACCTGTGTCCATGTGTTGTTCTCATTGTTCAACACCTCCGTATGAGTGAGAACTTGTGGTGTTTTTCTCTGTTCTCGTATTAGTTTGCTGAGAATGATGGTTTCCAGCTACATCCATGTCCCTGCAAAGGACGTGAATTCATCCTTTTTTATGGCTGCACACCAAAAACAGACAGAGAGCCAAATCATGAGCAAACTCTCATTCACAGTTGCTACAAAGAGAATAAAATACCTAGGAATACAACTAACAAGGGACTTAAAGGACCTCTTCAAGGAGAACTACAAACCAATACTCAAGGAAATAAGAGAGGACACAAACAGATGGAAAAACATTTCATGCTCATGGTTAGGAAGAGTTAATATCCTAAAAATGGCCATAGCGCCCAAAGTAATTTATAGATTCAATGCTATCCTCATCAAGCTACCATTGACCTTCTTCACAGAACTGGAAAAAAAAAAACACCTTAAACTTCATATAGAACCAAAAAAGAGCCTGCATAGCCAAGACAATTCTAAGCAAAAAGACAAAGCTGGAGGCATCACGCTACTTGACTTCAAACTATACTACAGGGGTACAGTACATTAAATTAAGTATATCTACTGAAACATCAAATATTCTAACAAATTTATCACTGGATATTAGTTACTTACAAAGAAGGCAACTAGAGTCTATTTTTACTATTGCTTTCAAATGAGTTCCTTCTTCCCACCTGTGTTATTTTCCTTTCTTCTTCCTTCCTCTCACAAATCTCCCTTTGTGGAATCTGTATGTCGCATTCACAGAAGAGTTGGGAAGCACCTTGAAAAGGCTACTACAGGAATGGATTACCTGGAAAGTTCCTATGTGATTGCCTAACTCTGGAGAATAGATTGAGGTTTACAAAAGAGCATTGTATTGGTACCAAAACAAAGACACAGACCAATGGAACAGAACAGTGGCCTTGGAAGTAACTCCACACATCTACAACAATCTGCTCTTCGACAAAGCTGACTAAAACAAGCAAATGAGGAAAGGATTCCCTATAAAATTGTGTTGGGAAAACTGGCTAGCCACATGCAGAAAGCTGAAACTGGACCCCTTCCTTACACCTTACTCAAAAATTAAATCCAAATGAGTTAAAGATTTAAACACAAGACCTAACACCATAAAAACCCTAGAAGAAAACGTAGGCAATACCATTCAGGACGCAGGCATAGACAGGGACTTCATGAGTAAAACACCAAAAGCAATGGCAACAAAAGCCAAAATAGACAAATGCTATCTAATTAAACTTAATAGCTTGTCCACAGCAAAAGAAACTATCATTAGCCTGAACTGGCAACCAACAGAATGGGAAAACATTTTTGCAATCTACCCATCTGACAAAGGGCTAATATCCAGAATCTAAAAAGAACTTGAACAAGTTTACAAGAAAAAAACAACCCCATCAAAAAGTGGGTGAAGGATATGAACAGACACTTTTCAAAAGAAGACATTTATGCAGCTAACAAACATTTGAAAAAAAAAAAAAAACTCATCATCACTGGCCATTAGAGAAAGGGACATTCCTCTTCTTTGTCACTCTGGTTCTTGTCACACTTCTTCCATTCATAGACTATGTCAATTCTGCCTGGCTCCCTGATAGTCGCATGTCTGGTAATCCCCCATCACTAGAACTCTAATCAAATATCATTTCCTCAAAGAGATGTATAATGGACAACCTAACTAAGGTTGCTTTCAGGTCACTTTCTATTACGTTATGCTGTTTTATTTTTACCAAAGCATTTCTTTCAAACTGAAATTATCATTCTTGTTTATCTGTCTTTATCATCATAATGTATATACCAGGAAGAGGGAACCCTGACAGTCTTATTTACAGCTGCATCTTCAGCATCTAGAATAGTAAAAGGTCTATGGAAGACAATCATTATTTTTAATAGATGATTGAATAACAATATATTTCATCTCTAACATATTGAAATGTCAATTAGAATATTTTAGACTATCTCCTGTGCTGGTTGTTGGCTTAGTTATTCATATTCTATCACAAGCCTCTTCATTCTGTTAGTAGAAAGCTGTTTTTTTTTCTTTTTTTTTTTTTTTTTTTTTTTTTTTGAGATGGAGTTTCGCTCGTTAGCCAGGCTGGAGTGCAATGGCGCGATCTCGGCTCACCGCAACCTCCGCCTCCTGGGTTCAGGCAATTCTCCTGCCTCAGCCTCTTGAGTAGCTGGGATTACAGGCACACGCCACCATGCCCAGCTAATTTTTTGTATTTTTAGTAGAGACGGGGTTTCACCATGTTGACCAGGATGGTCTCGATCACTTGACCTCGTGATCCACCCGCCTCGGCCTCCCAAAGTGCTGGGATTACAGGCTTGAGACACCGCGCCCGGCCTGTTTTTTTTTCTTTTAAAAAATTTATTATTATTTTTATTTACTGCTCCTTATGGAGCAGGGCTAACTCACAGGCCGTGCGCTCAGAGTCAGCAGAAAGCTGCTTTCCATTGTCTTCGCAGGGATATGCTTTCTTTGCATGTGATTGCAACTGATAATTTGAATAAGTTTAAACTGTGGTAAAACTAGTAGAGGCTTCCTTTGAAATTCTTGTGCACCAGATAATTTTTTTGCATGTCGTCTTTAAAGAACTTGTCATAGTGTATTTTGCTCTACACTTATTTGACTATGTGTTTTGCCCATCAACTAGATTTAGGAGAGGTTAAATAAGACTTAGGCTTTGAAGGAAGAAGAAAAATTTAGATAGGCAAAGATATGAACAGAGGTACAGAGAAAATAAAGTATATACTCATTTTTGTGTGTTATCTTTAGCATCTACCATGAGATCTTACTCAAAGCAGACATTTAGTATATGTTGATTGAATTGAACTGAAATCTAATCTCTCAGAGGGGGTAAATCCAATGATCACACTTCTTTGAGTCTTCACGGAAATGTTTGATTCTTGCAGATATAAAATCTGGCAACTGCTATTAGGCCCTGAAAAATGTCTATATTAATACTTCTATAAATGATAAAATGATTCATGCTAGAAGTACTGATGGTTGGATTTCCCATCAGTACTGCATTTCTGTGCAATACAAAATTGTTGATAAAATCTTGTTGAAATACATGTAAGGAATAAAATTTTGTAATAGTTCTCAGTCCTTTTTATATTACATTATGGTTTATAGAAACAAATAGTGTATGTTAATACATTCAATTATTTTTTCATGCTTGTAACTACAGTATTCTAAATATTATATTGAAATGATAAATATATATACAATAGAAGGCACAATTGTGGGCTGATAAATGGGTCAACAGGTGTGCTTATTTTTTCTTGCATAGTATTTAAAACATTTCAGCAAATATTGAATATTGAAGAAATTTTACACAAAAATATGAATTTCTGGATTGTCTTAAAGAAAAAAAAGCAAGCAAAGTTTGGCAGTTTTACACCTGCTGTCCTACACTGCAATATAAATATTTTTCATTTTAGACAACATACGTAATCTCTAAATGACTTGCTAAATTCTTACCTTTTTCCTGACTTTAGAACTCCTATAATAAATATGTTATCTACACTATTCTACTTAATCTTAAGAAATAAGCACTATTTGATAATTTTTAAAGACATTAAAGAAATTAAAGGTATGTTTGCAGTGTGTAAAGTAAAATGGTATATTGTAATCAGAGATATAAATTAATGCTAAGGCCAAGACCCTGCTATAGTTGGGGAGGGGAATATCTATCACCTAGTGAACTAAGACTAACATGGTCACATAAAAATATACATTACCACATAAAGTAGTCAAAAAATACTTACTAATGAGTGCTACTTCTTATCAGTGCTGTGGAAGTGAATAAGAAACAACACCGGGGCTAGGTAGGCAGTGATTGGCATAAGTGGGATATGATGCTGGCTTTGAACAATGAATAGAATTCAGATAAGCAATAAATATATGAAAAAGGAAGCATAGAAGTCAAGCATTTTAGAGAATGGAGGATAACTTGGCCAGAAGGTAGAATGAATCGTTTCTATACAGTAATAGGAAAGCTGTGGCTTCAGAAGTTTTATAACAAAATTCTGAATGAGAATTCAGACCCTTGAGGAGGGGTCTTGAATTATTCAGGTATCTATTTTTTTTGGACCGGATTGTTGGTGATCCTATATGAAAAGGTCTAGAAATACAGCTGACTACAAACCTGTTCTTTAAAAATTCACTTCAACCCTATGCTGCAGAAGGCAGACTTAGGTATATTAATAGATCAGCCTGGATTTTCTACATCAATTGAAGAATGTTGGCAGCAAAATGGAATCAATACCCAAAGTCAGCCAAAGACTGTGTCTAAGGCTCTAAAGGACACACATGGAAGGGATAATAAGAGCCCAGGCTTGCTATACTATAGTGAAATCTGCCAAGTTATTCTCAAACATATGCCTAATTGGTTTATGCTATAAGAGACTAATTGGAGATTTAAAAAGAGATTAACTTAAACTTAAAAAACTTCATTCAAAGAGCGATTTCATTCTAAAATGTATGAGGAATATAATACTGGATGTAGAGTGTTATCTATGGAGATAATGTGGCTTGGTAATTGAGGGCTCAGTTTATACCCTCAGGCATTGCTTCCTGGCACTACCCTCCTGCCTTCTAGCATTTCACCTTAGCAAGTCATACAGTTTTTCTGTGTTTCAGATTCTCCAGTTGTAAAATGGAGGTGAAATCAGTATCTAATTAATAATATTATTGTGGATTAAATGTGGGTAAGGCACATAAATGCTAAGTACCATGCCTGTCACATAGTTTCTACTATCTATTGCAATAGTTCCCTACTGTTTTCTATCTTCATTCGCTTTTCGGCTCATTCTGGACACTGCCATGATGCATACATCTCATCTTCTAACTCTCCCATTAAAAAAATTCAATAACTTCCTCAGTGCCTATAAATAGCATCCTCCATTACATATCCTGCATTTCCTATCGAAAACCTGTCTTTGCTTTGTGTTTCCCTAGACTATCTCTTTGTTTGAGCCAGACTGAATGCATTTCACATTATCTCAATATGCTCTGTGTTTACTACAGTAGAGCCCATAACTTCATAGAGATCTGTCTGATGCTCACTGCTAAGTCCAACCCTGCTGTAAGACTCAGCCATTCCCTTTCCAATTTTTTTCTGATTTCCTTCATCATCATCTGGTCACTTATCCAGCTCAAGATCTATGCTCCTGCCACTGCCTTCTTAATTTTTCTTTCCCATTGCTATAGCTACCAAGCTCCCAACTTCTCAAAGCTGGGTTGCACCTCCTACTCCTCTTGCACTGAAGTGCTTTAGCATCACTTCTTAGACTCTATCCCAATGTATGGCTGTTCCCCCACTTCCTCAAGAAATTTCAAACCATATTTGATGTCCCACTTCCTCTGCTTAGCTCTAGCTGACATGATCATCTAGCAACTCCCAATAACACTTTCAATCATAATAGAACTTTTTCTTGACATTTCTTTTCCCTAAAGGGTAGCCTTCAAATAACCCAGATGGCATTTACAACAAAAATAACCCAACCTTATTGCTCTAACATCTTTGTCTTGAGGTTTAATGACTACAGAAACTTTATCACTATACTAAAAACAATGTTTCCTTTTTTCTTCTGCCTAAGATTCAACAAATACTGAGTAACTACAACATTCCAGTTCTAGTTCTGGTTTCAAGAGAAACAGATAAAATAGCTGAAATAGTCTCTACTCTCAGGAAACTCACATGTAAGTGCGGTATTTTTCAATGTTTTTTTATTACCACAGTTGTAATACTTTCTACATTATAATCTAGAATACACACACACACACACACACACACACACACACACACGTACACACAGACACACACACTCCCTTATATAAGTCAACCACAAGTGATCAAACATGTGACAAAGCAATCAATGCACTGCGATAATCACCATAGTTGAAATGTGTGCTCACTGTCTTTTGTTTTATTCACTTTATTCCTCATTATCTGACAGAAAAACTTCTACAGGTGTTAAGTAAGTACATGCAGAATTAACAAGCCTTTAATAACATATTAAAATTAGATGGTACTAAGACATTTTAAGTTTAATTCATAAGCCAATTAAAATGTTTAATTATGGAGACATACCATTCACACTTTGCATAACGTAGTGGGCAAGACTTCAAATGATAAAGAGTAAGTGAAATACTGGTAGAAATTTTTGATATGTGACGACATTATACCTATGAAAGGACTTACTTTTAGATATGTTTCAGATTATATAATAGGTTTGTTGGCTGTAAATTCACTCACTTTGTAACATCTACCTTAGTCTCATTTCTAGTTTTCAACCAGTCTTCCCTTCCCAAGCAATAACAAGAAAATAAACATTTCTCAGATATTTTAGTAATAGTGATTTTTTTCTTATATGAAATAATTAAGCTATAGAAGGTATATCAGTTTCTATATGTCCCTATAAAATGCCAGATATAAATTTCCTTCTGAACATAAATGCATAAATACTGTATTCTGAATGACTTTCATGACCTGCTCTGTCATCATGTGAGCCATTCTTATTGATAGTTAGGATAGTAGTTTTCAAACCCATAGCTAGCCGTGCATCTCATGTTCATGACTTGGATCTATTTATTGATAATCACAAAGATATATATTTCTCATTTTTGAGGATTTCAACATTATTTTGACAGAAAAACCTCTGTAAGTCTCTTAAATCAAAGAATGGAAAGTGATTGTCAGGGATACTAAAATTTAAGAGCATAATTTATACAGAGAAAAAGCACCTGTAGAATCATGTTTTAGTTAAAAGTCATGAAACATTTTTAATAATGATAAAATTATATGCTCTCTAGCATTATTACACACTATCAACTAAAAAACAGAAAAATGTTTAACATTTCAGGCATTTTGGGGTGCATAAATTATGTGTAATAATTACATAAACTCTACAATCTAAACCTATGCTTTTCCTTAAGAAAAATAAGAGCAGTGCTGACCAGCACAGTATTCAGAGAATTTGGCAGTTGCTTCAGTAATAACACCCCTTAATCTAAAAATTGATCAAAATTGATAATATGAATTCACAAGTTATACGTGTTTATTCATTTAAGAAACATTTACTTAATACTTAATGTAAGCTAGGTGCTATGCTAGGGAATGGGGCATTAGAACAGAAAAATATCTCTACCATCAGGAACTTATATCTAGTGTGGGAGTGACAATGATTCAGGTACCACATAGATACAGAGTTATTCTTTGGTTTCCATGGAGCACTGGCTCCAGGATCACCTGCCCCCTATACCAAAATCCACAAATGCTCAAGTCATTTTTGTAAATGGCACAGGATTTGCATGTGGCTTACATACATGCTTCTGGATATTTTAAATAATCTCTAGATTACTTATAATAATGAATACAATGTAAATACCATATAAATAATTATGTTGTATTTTTATTTGTATTATTTTAATCGTTGTAATTTTTATTATTTTTTTCAAATATTTTTGATCCTCAGTTGAATCCTCAGATGCGGACTGTGTAGATGGAGAGAACTGTACTACGCTAAAGTATTGCTGGTAGTAGTAAGCAGGATTATTTTAGGCAGTACACAATTTAAAAATGTGGACTTTTGTTTATTGTAAATACTTCACCCACAAATAACTCAGTGTACATTTCAAACAAATAAAACCTTTTAACCTAACCACAATGACATTATGACACCTACAAAATTGACAATATTGTCATAATATCATCTAATACTTGTTCCATGATAATATTTTTCTATATAGTTGATTTGCTCAAATCATAATCCAAGACCCACACAATTGCATTTGGTTAGTATGTTTTATAAGACTTTCAAAATTTAAAATAATTCTTATCCTTGTATTTTTCATGTCAATTATTTGTTGAAAAAAGTGTGTATTGTAATGTTTTCTGCATTTCTTTACGATTTGGATTTGACAGCGATTATTTCTCTATTCTCTTATACTTCCTACTCACAGTTAGATCTAGAGGCTTGATTACACTAATTTACATTAAGATATACATGGGGGGGGGTGCCATGTATATCTAAATTCATCTTATCAGGTGGGTACATAACATATACAGTTGTCCCAATTGGTCAAGTGGTTTGGTAGCTTCAACTTGGTTCATCAGTTTTTACATCAGTATTTTACTTAATGTTTAAGCATCCTTTGATGATCATTGCCTAAATCCATTATTTTATTAAGACTTGTTAAAAATAATTTTTCTATTCTACTATTTATTCTTTATTACATGAGATTCTTATGTAAATTTTTTTTCACATATTTGATTACTATAAAATATATTTGTATAAAATAGGCAGAAAAGTGCTAGGCTGTTTCTCTTATTTATTTTCAAAGAAATGAATTAGATGTTGAAGCAACATTTGATATGATGTTATTTTCAAATGTTATTATGAACTCATGTATACTTACATATTTTAGGTGTTCTGATAGTTTGTGGTCTTTTTCTGGGGAGCCAGAGTATACTCAAATTGTCCCATCTTTGATCACTGGAAACCACTTGCAATTTGGCTCTTGTCTTGTTTTTGTTTTTGTTTTTTTAACTTTATCTCACCCAACATCTAATTATATCCATAAATATTTTAGTAACTGTTCTAAAAAATATGATTCCTTTTCAAACATAAGCACAACCTTTAGAACAACTAAATAATTCTAAAATAATTTCTCACTCAAGGTTATGGTTTTCCCAGGGAAGCCTGTACCTGATGATTGAATGAGAAAAGTTTATAAAGGTCTTGACATTTTAACTCAGCGTGGGACTCTCTAAAGGGCAATTCTCTCTCTAAGGCTCCCCAGCAGATTAGTGGAAGCTTTGTGAGCTTGAATCACTGGACTTCTTCTCCTATCCAATTCTGCTTTCCCTCCTTCTATTCACATCCGTTGATCCCTAACAAACAAAATTTACCCCAGTTTTTATATCAGCATGTTTCCAGAGAAAGCAATTTATAGCAAAAAATAGTAAATAAATTTGGAACTCAAATTACCTGACTGCCTGACTCAATTGTAAGCATATACTCTCAAAATTATCTGCCACCTATGCTATGTATTTCTGATATACAAATCCATATGTATATATACTCATATACATATAGATATGTGTGTGTGTATGTGTGTGTGTGTGTGTGTGTGTCTTATACTACCACCACATATTTATTATGAACAGCTACATCTAAATTTTTTAAAAGGAAAAGAATAAGGGACAATTTTTATATTTTCTATAAACTTTTTACTAATTCATCCATAAATTCTTTGATAATTTAGTATTAATCTGAATATAGCTCTTTTTATTTTACAGCTGAGGCAGAAATTCTACTTCAGATGGTGAAGAAACTAGAAGGAATTTCTAAATACATATGAGGACAATTACCTTTGGACAAACTGGTAAGATTTTGCATTTTATTTTCAAACTAATGTCAAGAATGGAGAGGTGCATGTCAATCATAGTTATTAATCTTTCTGCCTCTAATTTTTTTTTTGAGACACAGTCTCACTCCATTGCCCAGGTGGGAGTGCAGTTGCAGTGGCAATTTCAGCTCACAGCAACCTCCACCTCCCAGGTTTAAGCAATTCTCCTGTCACAGCCTCCTGAGTAGCTGGAACTACAGGCGGACACAACTACGCCCGGCTAATTTTTATATTTTTAGTGGAGATGGAATCTTGCCACGTTGGCCACGATGGTCTTGGACTCCTGGCCTTAGATGATCTGCCCACCTTGGCCTCCCAAAGTGCTGGGATTATTGGTATAAGCCACTATGCCTGGCCTCTGCCTCTAAACTTACATGTCTGTTTCATTAAATTATCAAGTTTAAGTTAATTGTAAAAATACTTTTACAAACTTTACAATGGGTGTAATAATTTATTATAAAACATGTTTGTATAAACCCTAAGATATATTACTGAAATAAAAATTTAATTAGTCAAACTTTATACATGACCTATGCAACATATACGAAATAAATTCACATAGATTAGAGTGGACTAGATTAAGGTTAGGGGGAAAAAAGATTTGGAATCATGATGACTTTGCTGCTCCATCCTGAGTTCTAACAGTCATTTATTCACCACTTAGAATTCCACCAGCTAGATAGTACCCTAGAAGCTTACAGGTCATTCACTTAAGAAGCATCCACTGGTGCCAAAAAGTTTAGGCAAAAGTTATGTTGAAGTTGGTAACCAGAATTAGATATAAAAATAACAGATATAACAAATATATCACATCCTCTTGCTTGATGAAAATTGTAAGATCATCACCTAATGCCTTTTAGAAAATGTGTACAGCCAATCCAGTGGCATTTTGCTTGTCTGCTCATCTTATGGGTATCCTACATTCCTAATACACCACCATTTCTCAAACTCTGCCCAGATCTGTTATTATAAGAAAAAATAATACATTATTAGAAACGGTACATTCCACCAGCACCATGGTCAGCTTCAATGCCAACCAACTACTATGATGAAGATTTGTCCTTCCCATGCTTAGAATACTCTGTATTTTAAGAGTACTGTCTACTTAGGAATGATTTAAAGCAATTATTTGATTACCGTGCACAGGTGGGCTCAGGATATCTTCTATCAGAGAAGGAGAATGCAGCTGAGATATTGAAACAATAACAGACATGATACTGTCTATTCTGAGCCACTAAGCTATTTTTGTTCATTCAATCACAATGTTAGAAGTAACAACAGTTGCTCCATATAATTAGGTATGAACCCTGGATTCTTTCACCAAATTTGTTCTCATTGATATTTATCAAGTATTTTCTCATCCTGCAATCAGACTTTATTCTATGACTTTGATTCTCGCTTCTGGTCTCCATCAATTCTCCAGACTCCTTTTTAATATTCTATACTTCCACACTTCTGCTTCTTCCCCAACTCCTCCTTTTCATATGTTACCGTATTGTGGTAAGAACACTTAAAATGAGATCTATCCTCTTAAAGAACTTTAAGATACAATGCAGTATTGTTAATTATAGGCACAGTAAATATCTAGAAGTTATTTATCTTGCATAACTTAGACTTTATGCCTATTGGTCCATGACCTTTTCTACTTTGCTTGAACCCTTGATTTTGTTATCTCACATCAATCAGATAAACACTCTCACTTCAGACACTGGTAAAGCTAGTCGTAAAGCTACAGGTTTGTTGATAAAAGATATGAACGTACATCATTTCCAAGTTTTAATCTTATACTTCCTAAACTTGGATGAAATGTTCATTTTGTTAAAAGTAATTTAAAAGTCATTAGTTAAAAAAATTATAACTTTAATACCCGGAGTTCAGAATTTTTTTTTATCTTAGTTGCTGAACTTTTTCCTTCATAACTGGAGTAAATAACCATGTCAATAGAAATGCAGATAGGGCTGTCTTCAAAGTCTTTATCATCTTAGTAAATAATATTAATATTTGGGGGGTCACTAATATTCTTAAGATTACTTGGCCGGGCACGGTGGCTCAAGCCTGTAATCCCAGCACTTTGGGAGGCCGAGGCGGGTGGATCACGAGGTCAAGAGATCGAGACCATCCTGGTCAACATGGTGAAACCCAGTCTCTACTAAAAATACGAAAAAAAAAAAAATCAGCTGGGCATGGTGGCACGTTCCTGTAATCCCAGCTACTCAGGAGGTTGAGGCAGGAGAATTGCCTGAACCCAGGAGGCAGAGGTTGCAGTGAGCTGAGATCGCGCCATTGCACTCCAGCCTGGGCAACAAGAGCAAAACTGCGTCAAAAAAAAAAAAAAAAAAAAAAAAAAAAAAAAAAAAAAAAAAAAAAGATTACTTATAGAGGTTTTTGAACTTTGGGATGATACTGTTTGTATTCAGTCAGTCAGCTATTAGAAATTCACTTTGTGCAGCAAGGTATAGAGGAAGAACAATAGATATAAAATCAGAATTCCTGAGTAAAGTTATATCTTCACCATTTACTATAATATCTAAAATAGCCTCAATCTACTCCATCTTTGGTGCTATTACACCAAAATAGAAATAATATTAGTTTTTCTGCATACCTCACAAGGCAGAGGTTAAGTGAGATCATGTAAGCATGAACCCATTTTGAAAAATGTAAAACAGTCTCCACAAATGTAAAATTTTGGTAGCATTTTGTGTAAAATACTAGAATGGGTGCTGGTTGCCTAGCTACCTGGTGTAACAACAGGTCTCCCTGCTGCTCTATAACCCCTTTTCACTACCTCGTTTGTTGGGTGGGAAGTAAAAATTTGCACAGGAAAAGGGAATGTAAAATTAAGATCCTGTGAAAGCTTGCCAGGAACTTTTGGGAATAAGTACATTGTGAAACAAGCATTTCTCCCACATATAAAATGCTTTTTCTATTTTAGTTGTCACTGAAAGCCTCTTGAGACATATTTCAAAATATACTTTGCCTAATCCAAGTTCATCTTAATTTATAAAATTCATAAATCATGAGTGAAAAAACAGCTCTGTATGCACAGTAATGATAGACTTAACGAGTCAATAAAAAGTATTGTATTTGCATAATTTTAATTTTTCTCTAAGCCAAAAGAAATTTATGTTTTAAATCATTTTATCTCAGAATTTTGTCAGAACTAGAGAAAATAACAGTGCTAATGAAGAAAAAGTTTTTTAAAATTAATGAAAAATAGTTAAATATATACAGAAAAAATCAACTATGTTCTAAACTATTATTTCTATAATACTATGAAATTATGCTATTGGAAAAGCAAAAATGCTGTTTGTTAAAGGCATATTACATTTAAAAGGTTATTAAATTTTAATGTATAAAATTAAGTATATAACTCAAGCCTTGAGCAAAGCCACATCTAGCCTCTTGCTCAGAAGAGAGCATTATACCATGAAGTGCACATTTTTCTTCATATTCTTATAAGATGCAATCTCAAGTAACCTTGCCTCTAACTCTTTGCAGTTAATTTTTATGAATGTTTTTAATTAGGGAAAATGTTTCACAATAGTGACGATCTGGGGACTTACCATATGTGGATAGTTTTCTCTTATATGAATTTTAAAAGAAGTAACACTGACAAATGTTTCATCATAATGTTGAAATAGTAAAAACAAGACTGTAATCACAAAGATGGCATATGTAGAATATCACCCTGACAGATTTTGTCCCATGGACATATTAGTTTGGGAAGCAAAATGGACTGAAAGAACAACATAAAAAGCCAAAGAAGAGAATCTTAATGGAGACAAATAGGTACTATCATTGGCTCAAACCTATCTGAATCTATCATTTTTATGTACTTTACCTGATCTTGAAAATACATTTGTATAACTTGTTGGAATTCCAAAGGAGTAGGAATTTACAATAAGACTGATTATCAAAGTCAGTGAATCAAGAAGTAGGGTGGGTTTGGTGGAGGGGTAAGGGTGAGGGGAGGCTGGGGAGTGTCAGGCAGTTCTATATCTTACAGTTAGAATAGGGACCAGTACAAGTAGTATGTTGAATATCCTAAACCATGGGAATAAGTTATCACATACACAAAAAACAAAATCTGAGATTCCTCCACCAGTACTTCTCAGAGCTCCAGTCTCCTTCCCACAGTCCTGAGACAATGATCACTGAACTGATCTGATGATCTTACGTGACGCAGTGGTTAAGCTTTCAGAGATGAGGGGAAAATTTTAACAAAATCAAATTGAATGCTGAAAGGGCCAAAGAAGAATGCATTATCATTATTCAGGAGGAAAAAATAGTTAAGGCACTCTCTGATACATAATATATTTTATTTCCTGTATTTTACATTTATTAGATAGGATGCTTTCAGCCTTAGTGAACAAAAATTTGCATTACTTATGTATAAAATGTAATTTCTTTCATATATTGTTCTTATAGCCAGCATTTTTATTTAAATAATGTATTTATAGATACTTTGGTTTCCTATTTAAGCAATCATATCACATAGAAATAATGACAGGGCCCCTCCTTTCTATTCCTCATAGTTTTTATTACTTTTCTTGTTTTACCACATTGGTAGGATCTCCTGAGCAGTGTTGAAATGGTGACAGTTAGATAGTCTTGCTTTCTTCCTAATATTAAAGAGAATGTTAAAGAGAATAGCTAAGAATGATTGTTACAGATTTTTGTTATTTTTTATGAAGTTGTGAAAATTTAAGTCTAGTCTCCTCATTGAATTATAGTGTGTTTCTATGATCTAAATGCAGTGTTGATCTCAGTTGACAGTATGGACCACCACTCCTTCTTAGAGGCTTCTCATAGGCCTCTGATCTCCACACCTGGAGCACTCAATTACCTCTGGATGAAATAGCTTTACTCTATTTTCCAATGGATACAGGTATCCGTTGGAAGGAGTGAAGAGGGGATACTGGTGCTCTTTCAGCATCAGTAAAAACCTTTGATTCTCCAGCTTCCTCCTCTCCTAGAAGTAGAGACAGGAGGGAGACCCGGAGATCTTGGTGCTCCATTTAAGACCAAACTTCTTTTTCCAACCTCCATGTTACCATTACTAGGCCAAGTCAGGCCTACAGAAATGAAAGGAATTGGCGACTGCTTCACCTACCTTCCTACTAGCTCTCACAGCCCCTCTATGGGCATCTGTACTGAGACCATCAGGACAAATCCCATTATGCCTTTGATCCCCAGACATGTTACTACAGGAAGCCAAGAATTTCCAGGTCATCCCTTATCATCAAGACTCTAGTCCTTAGATTGCCTTCTACATACCCTTCTGACTCCATTTTCAAAACCTGCCCAGCTCCTGAAACACTTTCATAATTATGCTGTCTAAACTCATGGTCAGTGATCAGCAACATTTCTTACATTCTCAAATTCCTCTATATAATTTTCCTTCCACTTAGTTTCTAATTAAAATCAATTTAAAACTATAGCTCTCACAAGTGGGGAATGTTTACACTCACATCCTCTTCTAACATGAGTTCTTGTGATGGAATGGATTGGTCCTCCTTGCCACTTTCAGAGAACTCTTCCTTTCCTGCGTTATCCCAGCTTTGACTCTTTTGCCAATGCTGCCACCATCACATTCCCTCATTCATTGACTTCTTGCACACTGCTGTCACTCTTGTCAACAATACCCCTCTTTTATTCTTAGTGATTTTAATGTTCATGTACATGGTCTTTCAAATTCTTATACACCAAGTTCCTTGGATTCCTCTCTTCCCAAAATTCTGCTGTTCATTTTGCTTCAGACACTCATAATCATATTCTTAGAAACCTTGGCATTATCAATTATTGTATTCCCTCTGAAATTATAATTTCATGTATCTTACTCCTTCTATTCACCACCTTCTTTCCTTCCAGCTCATCCATTTTGTTTTTTAACTTCAACAAATATTTAATTAGACCAAGATATCAAACAATTAATCCTAACTCCTTTTCACTGGACCTAACACGCCTCATGCCTTTCCTTCTCTCCTCATCCATTAAAAAACATGTACCATTGGACGGGAGCGGTGGCTCATGCCTGTAATCCCAGCACTTTGGGGGGCCGAGGTGGGCAGATCACGAGGTCAGGAGATCTAGACCATCCTGGCCAACATGGTGAAACCCTGTCTCTACTAAAAATACAAAAATTAGCTGGGCATGGTGGCATGTGCCTGTAGTCCCAGCTACTCAGGAGGCTGAGGCAGGAGAATTGCTTGAACCCGGGAGGTGGAGGTTACAGTGAGCCAAGATTATGCCACTGCACTCCAGCCTGGCTCCTGGTGACAGAGTGAGACTCTGTCTTAAAACAAAAACGAAAACACAAAAACAAAACATGTACCATCATTGTAATCACCCTCTTGTATTTATTGATCTCTTTACCATCCCTCTCTTCACAGTAGTGCCTGACCAAAAAAAAACCAAAAAAACAAAAAACAAAACAATTCTAATTGCTTCTAATTCTCCAACTACTCTTTATCTAGAACTATGCTATTGAACATGACCAGAGAAACCACATGTGCTCTCTAGTTGATATTTTATGAGCTCAGGTGGACTCGATGCTGCTCAGCAATCCTTCCTCATTGTTTTAGTCCATTTACTCTCCTACTCTAATAAAAATTTACTTTTTTCATTTTCTTTAAATCACTAGGATCTCTTGTCTATCTTCACTCTTAGCCAATGACATTTATTTCTCTTCTACTGATAAAATAGAAGTATCAAAAGAGAGCACCCCCTACCCCTGCCAAATTCCTATCACAATATCTACCTATCTATGACTGTGGCCATATAAATTAGGTTTAAGGTCAAGATTAGGACTGAGCTGTGTACTCTGTCTTTGCTCTTGTTACTATGTAGAAACTCTTCATTTTCCTACTCGCAATCACTCCTTCTCCTTGTGTACTAGATTTTATCCCCTTTTACCTATTCAAAGATGTACTGTTAGAGCAATTCTTCTATCCCCCTACTTCATCAGTTCTTTATCAGCATTGCTACATGTTCTAACGTTAAAATATATCCTTAACTGTACTTTTTTTTACTATTTCTATTACTGTCTCTGGTGTCCAGGCAACCAGTGCATCCTGCCTGAATTTTTGCAATAACTCCTGTGAACCTCTGCTTCTCCTCTTGCCCTCATATTGCTCATTCTCAAGGGAGCATCCAAAGCAATTCTATTTACAAACAAGTAAGCGTTATGTGACTTCTCTGCTGAAATTCCTCCAGTGATTTGCCCTCTTGGAGATCCAGTGAACATCTTTACAGTGATATACAAGGTGCCAAATGATCTGCCTATCACTACATCTCTGATATCCTCTGATCCCAACTCACTCTATTCCAGCCACTCCAAACATACATTCTACCTCCAGGATTTTGCCCTTCCCCTCCCTCTTCTTGCAGTGTATCTGAAAGGTTTACTCCTTCAGCTTCTTTGGGAAATCAGTGAGGCCTCCTTGGCCACCTACATCAAATAAGCCCCTCTCCATATTTCACCTTAATTCCTCCCCTGCTTAATTTGCTTAAGTTGTCTTCATAACACTCACCAACATATGACTTTGCCTATTTATTTATTGTCTTCTTACCCCAACCCTTTACTAAAACTTTAAGTTTTAATAGGAATTCATGGCCCTGTTTTAGTAAGAATTCATGGGAAGAATTCATGACTCTGTTTTCCATGCCTGGTACTTGGTAGCCATTGTACAAAGTTTATTGACTACAGAAATAAATGAATAAACATAAGATTTTTCTCAATTTGTATTGTATGATTGAATCAATCATTTTCTCTTGTGAGCTTCTACCACACCTAAAGTCTGTATCATGTCAGTTGGCACCTAATTGTATACAGTTATTTTTATCCATAGCTACTATAAACTCCACACATATACAGATTATATTCTAGGTTTATTTTATACTCCACACAGTGCTTTAATAGCACTCAATTTCTGGCAGGTGTTCATAAAATTTTGCATGTAGAATAAAATACTCATTGATAGCATGCATCTAAAGGCTCCAAGAAAATGGAACAAACTTGCTGTTATATTTCTCTCTCCTCCTTGTGTATTTTTGTTTTAAAAAAAAAAAGCCTGATAAGAAGTAATAACATTAGCAAACCTTGAATTCTAAGTTCTTCTTTATTCTATCCTGCTATCCAGAGAGGTGCTTATCAGTAACAAAATGTAGATGAAGAGTAACTGAAGTAAAAGGAAAAAAGGCAGAAAAAGGAAGCCAGAATTGGAATTTCCACTGAATAAGAACAGCTTTTGGATTTACCCTGAGGTATTGTTAGTTAATTAAAGATCATGTGATAGATTGCAATATCTTGCACTTCCTTCCAGTTAGAATATTCAATTCAATTGAAATGAGGCAATGTAGACTTCAAAGGGAATTAACACATCATATAGATATGTTCATCCATAAGATTTGAGCATTTTAGAAATTCAGCAATTTGGTATATGACGAGAGATATAATATTACAAGCTTGAATAACCATAAGTGATGCTACAATTTAATCACATAAAACAGAGCCTCAGAGATTATTTTCTTTATTTCTCTGTAAAAGGGCATTTCACCTTTTTTTGTTGCCTATTATTGAATTTAATGCAGCCCCCGTCAATAAAAGTTACCTTATATTTGTCCCAGTAGTTCGTCACTGTACTTCATACTATTACCTTGGTAGAGATACAGAACACATCTTCACAGGATCATTTTACTTAAATACATGTATCACGTCACCTTCTAACCTTATCCTCTCCAGGCTAAACTATGTCAACTGATTTATCTTGCCATCACAGATTCTGATTTCTTACTGTAATAATTTCCTTAAATCTTCTCTATTTTCTCCTAAATTCCTAGCAATGTAGAAGCAAATATTTGCACATGTTATTTCAGAGGGTTTGAATGGTACATAGCATTAGGAAAGCAGTAAGATCTCCGGCCCTACTGGAAGGAAGAGATGCCTGGATTCTAGCACTATTTCAATTATTGATTAGAGGTTTCTTGAGTTTGCAAAACTGAGCTCCAATTCTCCAAATTTAAAAAGCAGAAATATCCTATTTTAGGTAGCAAGGTCTTCATTTGGGGAGGGAGAATGTTTGAATTTAAAGCATTTTGTAACGATAACTATTATTGTTATATTTCCGGCTAACCATAGTCAAAAAGGAAATTCTGCCTATTAAATAAAAACTACAAGAAGCCTTTTTACACATTAATATCAACTGAGAATACCACCTTTCTGTTTTTAAAAGAGTTGAAACTATTTAAAAGTATGATTCTGTACTTATTTACTGGGACATAATTAATTTTTTTAATGTAGTACATGCTGTTCTTGTTTCCATTAAAGTCAGTAATAGGGAGCAGAGGGGAATATTAAAAATAACTAGGTAACTGTTTTCTTAAACTATTTTTATTGAAAATGTGACTGCATTTTGAATGTGTGGAGTTAAATATAAATGGATATGTATTCAGCAGGAGTGAAGGGGAATTAGACAGAAAAAAATCTTTTTATATAATGAGTGTTTTGTGCCTGATTTCTTTCCCAGCATGCTAAAAATGTAGTCACCAAATGGGATATAGAAATGCATGGAGTTTGAAATTTCCTCTTCACAGTGTTGTCCCTTTCCCACATCAACACACGTACATTCTTCATGTTTACACATTTAGTTTCCATTTAATACATAATTCAAACAAGTCATTTTCTTTTGTTTCTTTTTCCCCCTGCCTCAAAGCATCTGAAATTTTAAAAATGCTTCTTAAACATGGACAAAAAATATATGATACTAGAAAGAAATTAAAGCCTCAAACTAATCTGTGAACTCTTTGAAGTTACTGACTTACACTACAGGGAAACCAGAGATGCGCAATATCTGAAGATTTCCAGTCAGTAACATAAAATTACTAGAGTTACAAATAGCAGTTGTGGATGCAGAACCACCTGACTTTTCCATATCCAAAGATATGAATGACTCCCAAGACAGTGGGTGGTACTTCTTCAACTCTGCAGAATTGATCCTAGGCTAAACACCTGCTATAAACTTTTAAATATTGATATGTCCAACTTCTTGACTTAGTTTACTTTTAGTATCATGCAATTTTTGCAGTCTTCCAAATAATTGTTTTCTTAAATCTTGAAGACTGAAAGATAAGTTAAAAACTAATATATACAGATATACACATATACATATATATTTACTGTACTATGAGTAGAGAGTTCTAGAAAAAAAAAATCTGTTTAAAGTTTCTTGGTTGCAAATACCAGAAACTCCCTTTAAACTATCTGAAGTAAAAGAAAATGTATTGTGTAGAGGTAGTGTACTCTCTTATACAATTCCCACTTGAGGGATGGTAAAATTTCTCAGAAAAAAAACATGTGTTTCAGCTGGGCAGATAGCCTAAACTAGGTCTACCAAAGGATCAGACAAAGGAAAATAATAAAGCACATGCTTTGCTTCAAGAGTCTCATCTCCATTTCCCTTTCCTAGAAAGTGTTTTTTTCTCTCTGTTTTCAAGATCTAATTTCCTCTAAAGTAGTAGTCGGTTCCGCACTTCCTAGAAACTAATGCTTTCTAAAATCACTCTGCTTTAGCACCTAATGCTTCTCAACCACAGTTTTCACATTCCCAAATTGGAACTCAAGATGCCTGCTTCCCAGAGGTAAGATAGAACCACAAGATGAGATAAGCAAGTAACACACACACACACACACACACACACACACACACACAGAGAGAGAGAGAGAGAGAGAGAGAGAGAGAGAGAGAGAGAGAGAAATCTATCTCAGTGCCTTAGTGTGTAATTTGTGCTCAGTAGAGATTTTCACGTTTTTACAATCATTAAGTCAAACTCAAAAGTTACTAGCATGATGTATCACTTCTACCAAGGATATACAGATGAAGAAGAGAGTCTCTAGGATTAAAGATTTCATGTCTTTACCTTTCAGAGTTGATATTATCAAGAACAATTATAAAATGTCCCATCAGAGTATTATCAGAGAGCAGTGTGAGCTGAACGGACATTCACTACATTCTATTGCTTTCATGACTCATATGACTTTCAACAAAAATGCTCTTCTGAATATATCAGTGTAGGCTACATAAAAGGTAGGTGTTTTAATTTGGTTAATTACGTATGTTTATTTTGTTATTTATGATCAAGCATTTCTGTATGAAATCATAAAACTTAAAATTATGTATGACTCATTTACTCAATAATTTTCCCAGTGATTCTGGACTACAGAATCCCTGCATAATTTCTGTTTGTTTGCCTGACAATTCATCAGTATGCTACACAAAGTTATGGAAATTGTTCTGCATTGCATCTGACAGCTTTCAATGAGATGATGGAAAATGATGATTTTTAAGTCAACAGCACTCAAAATGTAGCTAATTAGATTTCTAAGTCTTTAGGGTCTGTAGGATTTAAAAGTCAGACATGGGGAATTATTAAAAGAAAAGAGATTGACAGTTCTGTCCACAGACTTTACTGATTATAATAAGATATTTATAAAACCACAACGCTAGAGGAAAAAAGTACTATAAATGTTTTGCTATGAAAAATTCAGAGGATTTTATATATGATGCCAAAGATACAATGAAAGCTTTCATAAATCTCCAGCATCAGAATTCCAAAGATTGGGGAACTCTGAAAATATGCTATGAACACTATACTTGGAAATACATTACTCACTGAACTCCTTATTTAGCCACTCCTTAAAAGCATGGCAAAGAGGAACAAGTTGGTAAGAAACTACAACAGGTAATTCACCACCAGGTGATAAATGTCCCCATGGTCAAAAATATTGTAGAAGGCAAACAAAGAGAAGGCATTTCTTTGAATGATGGTTATGGTTTCAGAGTGCCTAAAAGTATTATATGTCTAGGATCTATCTATATAAAACATTCTTAAAACCTTGAAAGGAAAAAATGTAATATTTTCTCAAGTTTATTATCATCTACAATGGTGAAAGGGAGTAAATTGAATGAAAAAAAAAGAAAAACCACTTGGTAAAATAATGTCTTATTTTACAAAGAGCTTAAGCATATTTGTTTCTTCTAAGAACACTTCATATCCTCAGCTATGTAATTCAGAAATATGAATTGAACTGCACACAAATACAACCTAGGGGATGGGGAAACGTAGATTATATTTTCAATTTTGTATATAGTGTAAGTTAAAAGTATGCTTAGCAATTTCCTTGAAATCCAGTTCCTAAAACTGGGAAGAAAGCAAGATGCCTTGTATAGTTATAAAGGGATAAACAAACTATAGTATACCATGAAGTAAAATATTATTCATTAATATAAAGATAAATGAGGTTGGGCACAGTGGCTCATGCTTGTAATCCCAGCACTTTGAGAGGCCAAGGAGGCAGATCACTTAAGGTCAGGATTTCGAGACCAGCCTGGCCAATATGGTGAAACTCCATCTCTACTAAAAAAATTAGGTGAGTGTGGTGGTTTGTACCTGTAATCCCAGCTACTGGGGAGGCTGAGACAGGAGAATCACTCAAACTTGAGAGGCGGAGGTTACACTGAGCCAAGACTGCACCACTGCACTCTAGCATGGGCAAAAAGAATAAGAGTCTGTCTCAAACAACAACAACAACAAATATATAAAACAAAAAAAAAATAAATAAAGGTAAATGAGCTATCAAATCATGAAAAGACATAGACAAATCTTTAATGCATATTGTACATAAAGGAAACCATCCTAAAAAAGGCTACATAGTATGTGATTCAAACTGTATCCTGTATGTTTTATTCTATTTAAAAAGTAAAAGGCAAAACTATTGAGACAGTAAAATTATAGAGGAGGTGCAAGGATCAATGGTTTCCAGGAGATAAGGGATGGGGCTTGGGAAGGATGAACAGGTGGAGCACAGGGGATTTTTCAGGCAGTGAAACTGCTGTGTATGACAGTGCAAATGGTGGATGGATACATGACATTTTGCACTTGGTCAAGTCCACAGAACCCCACAACACAAAGAATGTAAGCTATAGACTTTAGTTAATAATAATATATCAATATTAGTTTATCAATTGTAACAAATGTGCCACAGTAATGTGAGTTGTTAGTAATGGGGAAACTGAGGGCGGTTAGGGAGAAAGTATATAGGAATGCTATGCGTTCTGCTGAATTTTTCTGTAAGTTTAAAACTGATTTTAAAAATCTCTGTTAACTTTTTTAAAGCACCAAGAAAATTATAGTAAAGAATGTGAGGTTTCTTTAGCTTTTTATAGCAGGAGAAACATAACCCAGAGGAACTCTGGAAGTATATCAGTAAGAGGGACTTGGGAGAAGTTTCTTAGAGGGCATAGTTTTGAGCCTGATAATTCTTAAGAGGGACGAGGGATGCTGTCTATGTCCTGAATGCTGTCAAAGTTGAGAACAATGAATATCTTAATTTTTATCCTAAGAGGTGGAGGACTACTGATATTATTGGTTTCAAGGCCTAAAAATTTTGCCTAAGAGTTTTAATGCATGTTTATGGCTGAGAAGGGTCTCCTTCTGTCTTCCCAAACACAGCTGTGCAATGGCCTTGTCTGAGTCTTACTAGGTTGGTGCAAAAGTAATTTATAAAAGTATAAATTAGCGCAAAAGTAATTTGCAACAACCACAATTACTTTTGCACCAATTTAAACTTTTACTTTATGATCATTTATGTTGAGTTGGGAACATCATGACTTGTATTTTGCTAGCACTGTTTTTCACTTGTTTACTATCATAATATGACAATTAAATAAAACACGCCAAGTCCACCTAAGGTGCTTGTTTATCCAGTTGTCCTCTCATTTTCTAAGCAGTTCACAAATTCAAGACAGATATTTCAAAGAATATCTACTTATTCTACTTTGCAACCAAACTCTAATTACAGTGACATTAAGGATGTTTTCATATGAGGGAATATAAACTTTGAATTAACTGACTTAAAATAGCAGAAAATTTATTATTATCACTTATAGCATAATATGTAATTATGATACTTCAAGGTTTGGAAATTCTGATGCTTACTGACATCATTAAGGATCAAGCCTTTTTCCATCTTTTCTGTGTACTATCCTCAATGTATTGGCTTTTATGATCAGGCTTGTCCCTTCATAGTCTCAAGATAGCTACAAGCACCTTCAGGCATTACATTCCCACACAACAATGCCCAAAAACTAGAAAGGAGGAAAATGCTGTACTTCTTCCTCATCCCTTTTGCAAACTGAAAATAACTTACCCAGAAGTTCCCAGCCAATTTCCTCTTACCATGTGCATTTTTCTCTATTTATAATGTTGTTCCTTATCTGAAGTATTATTACATATGTTATTGCATAAATTCTACATGTCTGGGATTAAGTCCAGGAAATATTCTTTGAATTCAAACCAGGGCTCAGAAAACATTTGCTGTAAAATGCCAGAAAGGAAATATTTTGGGTTCTGGAGGCATCCTAGAGTCTCTATTTTACATTCTTGTTTTTGTTTTGTTTTAATCATTCCTAGGTTGAGGGCTGTACAAAAACTGGGTGCAGGCGGAAACTGGCTTGCAGGCAGTAGCTTGTCAATCCCTGATTCAGCCAATTACTTTTCAAAAACAATGATGATGCTAAACCATACAATATTTAAAGCTTTTTATCTTAAGTCCAGTTCAATTCAACAAGTATATATTGAGCACCTCTTATGTGCCAGGCATGGAAAGTAGAGCTACAAATAAATAGTGCATGTTCCTATTCAGACAAGAAGTGTTGAATTTAGAAAAGATTATATAATTAGGGGGAGTCAACAGATACAGTAAATCCTTAGAGAAAGTTTCATTATAAAACATAGCATAGCATCCAGAAATCCTGCATTTTCAGAGCGCATAATGAGAAGAACACATTTTGTATTCATCTCTCCTTTTGAAATACTATGTTTCTTGATTATCATCATATACAAGATTTTGTGAAAATTTTTGTGTTGTATTTAATATTCAGGTTGAGTTCCTCCTCTTTACGTTGGATTATTCCTCTTCTGCCTTTCACCATATATGTACCCCATGAGTAAGTTTATATTTTTTCATTGAGTGAGTTGGACAAAACTTCTTATCCACATCTGCAAACCACTGGTTCATGTGAAACTTAGAAATTTGGCTATTAAACTAGAGCAGTTTAAGGCAATACCTCTTAAAGTATGGGGCATGCATGTTATATTCTTGAAAGAACTAAAATTATAAATTCACTTTAGAGTAAATTTCATGATTTGTAAAACAGAAGGATTAAAGTTTGTGAATATTAAATAAGAAAAATTACACCTTGATCAGTTTTGAACAACTCAAACATTTCAGCAGGGAGCTGAAATGGACAATAACTTATTTCTCACTTGTGTTACATGCAAGCTGTATGTCAGCAATGGCTGATATGGGTCTGACCAGCCCTCCAATATTGCCTCATTCTGAACTCAGAATGAAGAATGAAGAGCGATACTGTCTGAGACATTTTGTTCTTATGGCAGAGAACGGAAAAGGGAAAAGAAAAAAAAGAAGACTGAGACAAATCAAGCAATCATAATAAAGAGTCTCCGCTTTTCTCTTCAGCAATCCAGGAGGATAACAGAAAAGAAAGAGCTTCTTGGAAGATGGAGTCAAAATTCATGGAGGGCAATGAACAAAGGGACTCAGTAAAATATCATTGCCTAGTTTGGGGTAAGCAGTTCTTATAGTATTACCTTAGATTTTCAAATTCTGTGGCTGTGTGAGTTTTCTGAGCTTCAAATTCTTTCTTCTCTCTGTCAATAAAAACAGGATCCCAAGGACTTACTTGATATCTTAAACAGTCACAGTGCTTTTGTTACAGGCTCTTGTTACTTCTGTAATTTTATGTTAGTTCTGTAAATTTACGTTACTTCTTTTAAGATAAATTTCTCAAAAAAAGTATTTGTTTGTAAAATTTATTGTAGTCAGTACCACATGCAATCACTACTTCCACTGTTTATATTTGAACATAGCTCTTTCTTACTTTTAGGTAATTTCGTCTATCAGGTTTTGTGGAATTGTGCCATTCTTCCACTCTCCCCCAAGCCATTTTGTTCATCTAAAAGACCACCTTAATCTATGAAGAAATCTGGAGCATAACATGGCCATGTTTAATATTTACCTTGAGATAGTAGTTTAAAAGTCTTTCTAATTTTTTACTCACTGAAATTGAGAAATCATTTCATTTTTTAATTGTGCAACTTCTAGAATTGCTAGGATCTCTATTTCCTTTCATTCCTGCTTTCAAATACATCAATCCTCTTCTGATCTGAGCCTTCTTAGAGTGCCTTTTCAAATGCAACTACTAACAATCAACTCAAAATGCCGGTATTGTAGTGTTTTGAAACTTTTTAGCAGAAAGCCACATTTTATAGTATATCAACTGTCTTCTGAACTATCTCAAACAAAATATTACAAAACATATTGCCACTCTATAAAAAGTTTGCCAGTTTCCAAAAAAAAAAAAAAAAAAAAGAGTCTGTCTTCCTCCTTGTGCCCAGCAAAATCTTTCTCACATATATTAGATATCTTTGTTAGAGTAGACCACAAGGTTTGAAAGCTATTTTCTAAAGTGAACATTTTTGTTGCTCTAATAACCCCCATAGCTCACTGAATTGCCTCAAAAATTCCTCTTATACGATTTGTAAGCTGTGTTCTGGCTGTGGCTGCTGAGACACTGTTGGACTCTACTTGGCTCTGTTGCATGTCTACCCATTCTAAGACACAGTGTGAAGTTGCTGTCTAGGACATGCTGTTTTTATGGCGGGGGCAAAAGCAAGAGGCCAAGGTGTACCAAGTGATCTCTTCCAAATATTCTGTTTTGATGTGACATATGTCACGTTTGTTTATATCACATTAGCCAAAAGGCAGGATAATATCCTCTACCAGAAAGAGGGACTGCAGGTCACAGGACAATGGGCAGAGAGGTAAAGTCCTCTCACAAAGGAGGGAGTGACTATGTGCCCAGTAATGTAGTTTAAGACAAATGTCACACAGAAATAGGCTCCTAGAGAGTACAGTTCATGAATGAGTTACACTGGGATCATCATAAGCCTTCAAGTAGGATATGAGTAATCAAATAAGTCTTTTCACTTTTCAGTTAACTCTGGAATCTTTAGGGATAATGTATTCAATTAATCAACAAAGAGTCTGGGATAAATTATGTATCTCATTTTCTTCTTCCACTCTCATAACCAACTCCTGCACCCATTCTCGACATCATCTTTATTGTTAAGAAAATATAGGCATGTTCATGGTTATAACAGAAAGTTTGGGACCTATGATAGGAAGGGCTTTTCTAAACCACATGTGCATGAGATGGGCAGTAAATGTGGGATTTAAACCAATCTATGTTTTGGCTCCATGGAGTGTACCATCCCTAAAACACATCCTTTTGTTCCTCACTTGTAAAACAAATATCTACTTATTTAAATAGGAATGAGATTGGTGAGTTATAAAAAAATAAGTAGGAAATTCAACATTTTAAATACTTGAATTTGTAAAATTTTACCTTTGATATACTTGTTCCTATAAATTCGAATGCTTTTCATATGAATTATCAGGCTAAACAATTTAAATAAACTAAAGCATAACATTATTTATCACATAGATAAATTATGCTTTTCACAATATTTCCATAATAATTATATTTAGTTCCATTCTCTATGTATAATTATGCCATTTTATTTAATTTTGAAAGCTTAAAAATATTTGCCATCATTTTGAGGGAACTTGCTTTGATTTAGCTATATTAGAATATAGGTAGTTTCTTCTTTTGTAGCAGAGCAAACTACTTTCCACTTGTCCTTGCAAAGCACACTTATATAGAGCGACGTTTATAAAGATTTCAAAAGAGGATTTGATGCCAAATGCCACAGTAAAGGAAATGCTACCAAAACTACAATTTTATACTTCAAGAAGCTAATCGGCCTTTAATAGAACACATTTCCCATTGAGATAAGTAGAGCTAAGTATTCTCATTCTACAGATGAGGGAAAGTAGGTTGAGAAAGAGTGTAAAGTGAATTTCCCAATGTCAAAGGAGTCAGAAGTAGATCTTGGAACGGAGCCCTAATAGGTTACAGTGAAAACAGAATTATAGAAATTATAAACCACTCACTCACATCGTATCATTTCTACTGCAGGAAATATAGCCTTTGTCTCAGGAGTCTATTTCAATGGAGAATACAGAAATAAATAACTAAGCCTCAGAATTAATAAAGAATAGTCACAATATCTATATCATTTGAATACACATACAAAGCATAAAACGTAGAAAATGTGTATTATTACAGACCTTACAAGACTACCCTAAGCTCTTCTATTTTCAACAAAGGTGGCCACAATCATTCATTGATTCATCTAGAAATCATTCTGAGTCCAGAGAACATATCTGTTACATTTACACATAAGGTTAATAATCTATATTATTTATCTACCACTTAATATAACCATAATATTGGTAATAAAGATAAAAGCAAAACATAGTTACCAGTGAGGTCATTATGGAAGCTTGTAAAAATTATAAATGTTTCTTTTTTATTAAAAGTTAAATTCTGTTAATACAAATTTGGTTGTTTTTAAAATTTTATGTGCAATTCTGGACACACATAATGAGCAGTAAATATTATCGCCAAGTGGGTAATAAAGGATATTTTGTTTATATTTTCCTGAGACAACTGAATACCTTTTCTAGAAAATTTTATGAAATGTCTATTTCCATATCTATTATGTATGCCTGAGGAACCAATAATCATAGTGCCTTGCCCTCTGGAGAGACCATAAATTAAATATACAAATCATCTTTGTGTTACCTCAACCTTGAGAGGGCAGGACCCCTCGATTTCTAAAGAAATGCCAAAAATGTGCTTTTGTGGCTATTTTAATGTTTCATGATTCAAGAAACTACTTTAGCAGATCTCAGGAATATCTCAAAATGTAACCTTATTCTTGCCTCTTAGTTATAAATGAATATGACTAATTTCCTGTCAAAATCACGATCTTTGTGAATAAAACCTTTTGATCTCTGCAAAATTTAAATTAGACATTTTATATCTAATATCAGTATAAAATTCACTGTGTACATGTGTGTATGTGTGCAAAACTATAATATAGTAAGAATTATTTGTAACTAACATGCTAAAACCTACATATTTATGAAATACTGTTACTCAAAGTTATCACCTTGGAATACTTTAACTGCATTCCGATGCTGTTACCTCTCAAAACACCAAAGCTATCAGTATAAATCCTTACCAGTTTGGGGCTTCCATTATAGTCATACATTATGTTTAAGAAAAAATATGACACAGAGGGATTACACATTTTTTACTAAACTAACTTCTAATTAATGTTAGGTACTTCCAAAAATTAAGGTCATTCTGCAAGGTTCACTCTGTATTACTATCCAAAATCAATGTGCCTTTTTCTAGACCTGTCCTCAGCCAGAGGGGAGCCGCTCCACTGCCTTACAGGGCGAGCCCCAGGCCAGGCAGCATTTAGCACAAGCTGACTTAAAAGACCTTGGGTCTTTAGGGGACACTGGCTAGTAATCTGGCAGTACTCTTTGTGGATTAGGGTGGTGGTGGGTACTGGGTGAGGCTTCTCTGCCTTTGGAAAGGTGAGGGAAAAGTGGGAAGGATTGTGTTGGGGTTTGAATGTCATCTCAACTGCAATACAACAGAATACCAAATAGACTTGTAAGGTTTTTGAGTGTAGTCCCCGACTCCCAGATAGTACCTCTGGACTTGTTCAGGGCCTGGGGAACCTTGCTGCCCTGGAAGGAAGGACATAGGCATGACTGGCTTTGCCATCTGCAGATAGTAGAGTCCTAAATACTTGAGTGAACATAGGCAATAGCTAGGGAGTGGTTACAGAAAACCTTGGGCAAGACCCAGTGCTGTGCTGGCTTCAGATCTGACCCGGTACCTTCATTGTGATGGTACTTGTATAATCTGTTTGGGTCATATTATTTTTATTAAAAGTAAGGTATGACTATAAAGAAAGTTCCAAACTGGTGAGTACTTGTACTGATAGCTGTGGTGTTTTGAGTAGTAACATCATTGGAATACACTTAGAGTGTTCCATGGTAATAACTTTGAGTAACAACATTTCATAAATATGTAGGTTCAAGCATCCTAGCTATAAATAATTCTTACTCTGCAAGTACCACAGGGTGATTGGGTGATTCTATCATCACTTCACCCCTAGCTTTAGGTGGCTGAGGAAAGAGACAGACAGAGAGAGAGAGAGAGAGAGACAGAGAGAGACAGAGAGAGACAGAGAGAGAGAGAGAGATTAATGGATTCTGATTGTTTGGGAGAAAGTACCAGAAGAGAACAAGAGTCTCTGTCTGGTAATCCAGAAAATCCTCTCAAATTTTGTCTAAAACTATCAAGGTGATATAACACTGCAAGAAACACAATGTTATTGGGCTTGAAGTGTCCCTTAAAACAAGTATAGCTTAGATCACAATACCCAAGTCTTTTCAGATATCTGGAAAGTCTTCCCAATAAGGATGGCTACAAATAAGGCTGCACAGCGAAGACTAACATTAAATGCCTGTCTCTTCAAAGCCCAGACAGTGAAAAACATCTACTACCATTAACAACTTCCAGGAAAACTTAACCTCATCAAATTAACTAAACAAGGCACCAAGGATCAAGCCAGGAGAAACAGAGATATGTAACTTTTCACAGAAATAATTTAAAATAGCTATGTTGAGAAAACTAAAAAAAAAAAATTAAAGAAAACACATACATAGAATTCAAAATTCTGTCAGAAAATTTAACAGAGATTGATAATTAAAAAGAATCAAGCAGAAATTCTGGAGGTAAAAAATATAATTGACAAACTGAAGAATTCATCAAAGTTGTTTAATAGCAGAATTGATCAAGCATAAGAAATAATTGGTGAGCTTGAACACAGGCTATTTGAAAATACACAGTCACAGGAGACAAAAGAAGAGAAAAAAAAGTAATTAAGAATGCCTACAGGGCTGGGCATGGTGGCTCATGCCTGTAATCCCAGCACTTTGGGAGGTCGAGACAGGTGGATTGCTTGAAACCAGAAGTTCAAGACCAGCCTGACCAATGTGGTGAGACTCTGTCTCTAATAAAAATACAAGAAGCCAGGCATGGTGGTGCACCCCTGTAATCCCAGCTACCCAGGATGCTGAATCACAAGAATCATTTGAACCTGGGAGGTGGAAGTTGCAGTAAGCCAAGATCATGCACTGCACTCCAGCCTGGGTGACAGAATGAGACTCTGTCTCAAAAAAGTAAATAAATAAATAAAAATTTTTAAAATGCCTATAGGAGCTTTTAAAAAAGCCTCGAAAGAGCAAATCTAAGAGTTATTTCCTCTAAAGAGGAGACAGAGAAAGATACAGGATGAGAACATTTATTCTAAGGGATGATAATAGGGAACTTCCTAAATCTTGAGAAAGATATCAATATCTAATTACAAAAATGTTATGTCACACCAAGCAGATTTAACCCAAAGAAAACTACCTGAAGGCATTTAATAATCAAACCCCAAAGATCAATGATTAAAAAAAAAAAAAAAAAAAGGATTGTAAAAGCAGCAAAAGAAAGAAACAAAAAACCGACAATGGAGATCCAGTATGTTTGGCAACAGACTTTGCAGTGAAAACCTTACAGGCCAGAAGAGGGTAGTATGAGGTAAATAAAGTGATGAAGAAAAAAAAAACTTCTACCTTATAGTAGTATACTTGGTGAAAATATCTTTCAAACATGAAGAAATAATAAAGACATTCCCATACAAACAAAAGCTGAGGGATTTCATTAATACCAGATAGGATACTTCCAAACACACTCTACAAGGCCTGTCCTATAAGAAATGCTAAAGGGAGTACTTTAATCAGAAAGAAAAGGACATTAATGAGCAATAAATAATCACCTGAAAATACAAAAATCACTGGTAATAGTATATACACAGAAAAAAACAGAATATTATAACAGTGTAACTGTGGTGTGTAACTACTCTTACCCTAAGTACAAAGACTAATTTTTTAGCCAATGGAAACTAATAACTATAACAACTTTTGAAGATATAGTATAGTAAGATATAAATAGAAACGATAAATAGTTAAAAAGCAGGAAGATGAAATTAAGGCATGGAGTTTTTACTAGAGTCTTTTTGCTTGTTTGTTTGTTAAAACAAATAGTGTTAGTTAATTATCTGGTTAAATTAATGGGTTATAAAATAGTATTAACAAGCATTATAGTAACCTCAAACCAAAAAACATACAATGGATACACAGAAAATAAAAAGCAAGAAGCTAAATTTCACCAGAGTAACTCACCTTTCTCAGGAAGAAAAGAAACAAGGAAGAGAAGACCACAAAACAAGCAGAAAAATAACAAAATGGTAGGAGTAAGTCTCTATTTACCAATAAACCACTGTATGTAAATGAGGTTAACTTTCCAATTAAAAGACAGAGATGGGCTGAATGGATTAAAAAACAAGAACCATTGATCTGTTGCCTACAACAAACACACTTCATCTATAAAGATACACCAAAGACTAAAAATAAGGGACACAAAAAGATATTCCATGCCAGTTGAAACCAAAAAGAGAGCATAAGTTGCTACACTTATAGAAGATAAATAGATTTCAAGACAAAAGCTATGAAAGAGACAAAGAAGGTCACTATATAATAATAAAGGGGTCAATTCAGCAAGGAGATACAACGATTTTAAATATATATGCACCCAATACTGTAGCGCTAAGATATATAAAGCAAATATCATTAGAGCAAAAGGAGAGATGGGCCCAAAACAATAGTAGCTGAGGACTTCAACATTCCACTTTCAGCATTGGACAGATCTTCCAGACAGAAAATCAACAAATATGCATTGGACTTAGTCTTCAATATGGAGTAAATGGGTCTAAGAGATATTTACAGAGCATTTTATCCAAGAGCTGCAGAATACACATTATTTTCCTCAACACATGGATTATTCTCAAGGACAGACCATATGTTAGGTAATAAAATATGTCTTAAAACATTAAAAAATAATAATATCAAATGTATTCTCTGACCACTATGGAATAAAACTAGAAATTAATAACAGGGGGAACTTTGGAAACTATATAAATACATGGAAATTAGACAATATGCTTCTGAGTGACCAGCGGGTCAATGAAGAAATTAAGAAAGAAACTGAAAAATTCCTGAAACAAATGATAATGTTAACACAACATACAAAAGTCTACTGAATGCAACAAAAACAGCACTCAGAGGAAAGTTTATAGCTATAAGACCCTACATCAAAAAAGAGAAAAATTTCAACAATATATCTTAAAGAACTGAAAATCAAGAGCAAACCAAACCCAGAATTAGTAGAAGAAAAGAAACAATAAAGATCACAGGAGAAATATATGACATTGAAATAAAGAAAGTAATACAAAAGAGTAATGAAACAAAAAGTTGTTTTTTAAAAAACATAGACAAAATTGACAAACCTTTAGCCAGACTACAAAAAAAGAAAGAAGACCCAAATAAATAAAATCAGAGATTAAAAAGGAGACATTACAACTGATATTGAATAAATTCAAAGGATTATATGCCAATAAACTGGAAAATTTAGAAGATACAGACAAATTCCTAGACACATACAGACTACGAAAATTGAACTATGAAGAAATCCAAAACCTGAACTGACTAGTAACAGGTAACAAGATTGAAGCTTTAATAAATAATCTCCCAGTAAAAAATGCCTGAGGCCCATTGGCTTTACTGCTGAATTCTACCAACTATTTAAAGAGCTAAAACTAAACCTACCCAAACTATTCCAAAAGTAGAAGAGAAGGGAATATTTCCAAAATGATTCCATGAGACCAGTATTACTCAGATTCCAAAACCAGACAAACACACATCAAAAGAAGAAAACTACAAGCCAATATCTGATTAATACTGAAGCAATAATCCTCAACAAAATACAGGAAAGCCAAATTCAACAATACATTAAAACATTTATCATGACCAAGTGGTATTTATCATTGGGATTCAAGGGTGATTCAATGCATGCAAATCAATGTAATGCAGCATATTAACAGAATGAAGGCTAAAAACCATATGATCATTTCAACAGATGCTGAAAAGCAGTTGATAAAAATTCATCATCCCTTCATAATGAAAACCCTCAAAAAACTGGGTATAGAAGGAACATATCTCAACATAATGAAAGCCAAATATGACACAACCACAGTAGTGCCATACTAAATGGAGAAAAGCTGAAAGCGTTTTCTCTAAAATCTGGACAATGACAAGGTTGCCCACTGTCACCACTGTTATTCAATGTAGTAATGGAAGTCCTAGTTAGAGAAATCAGAAAAGAGAAAGATATGATATTTCTTACAGAAGACTTGTCCAGTGCTGACAGTGGCATGTTGAAGTCTTCAGTCATTATTGTTTTGGGGCCTATCTCTCTCTTTTGTTCCAGTGATATTTGCTTTATGTATCTGGGTACTCCCATATTGGGTGCATACATATTGGGTGCATATATAAAGGGCATCCAAAATGGAAAGAAAGAAGTCAAATTATCCTTGTTTGTGGATGGTGCAGTCTTATATTTGGAAAAATCTAAAGACTTCACAAGAAAACTATTAGAACTAATAAACAAATTCATTCATATTGCAGAATGTAATACCAGATATCAAAATCAGTAGGCTTTCTATATGCCAATAGTGAACAATAAGAAAGAGAAATTTAAAATAAATCCCATTTACAATGGCCACAAATAAAATTAAATACCTAGAAATTAACCAAAGAAGTAAAAGATCTCTACAATAAAAGCTATAAAACACTAAACTAAATATTTCTTGTTCATGGATTGGAAGAATCAATATTATTAAAATGTTAATATTACCCAAAACAATCTACAGATTCAATGAAATCCCTATCAATATATCATTGACATTCTTTACAGAAATAGAAAAAAAATCCTAAAGCTTATATGAAATCATAAATGACCCAGAATAGCCAAAACTGTCCTAAGCAAAAAGAACAAAACTGGAAAAATCACATTATCTGACTTAAAATTATACTGGAGCTATAGTAACCAAAACAGCATGGTAGTGGTGTAAAAACAGACACATAAACCAATGAAACAGAATAGACAACCCAGAAACAAATGCACACCCCTACAGTAAACTAAGATGGTGCAAAGAACATACACTTGAATAAGACAGTCTCTTCAATAAATGGTGCTGAGAAAATTGGATATACACATGCAGGAAAAAAAAAAAAAAAGGACACTTCCCCATCTCTCACTATATAAAAATCAAATTAAAATGGATTAAAGACTTAAACATAATACTTCAGCCTATGAAAATACTACAAGAAAACCCTGGGGAATATCTTCAGGATACTGGTCTGAGGGATAATTTCTTGAGTAATACCCCACAAGCACAGTCAATGAAAGCAAAAATGGACAAATGGAATCGCATAAAGTTAAAAAGCTTCTGCACAGCAAAGGAAACAACAAAGTGAAGAGACAACCCATAGAATGGGAAAAAAATGTCTGCAAAGTAGTCATCTGACAAGAGATTAATAACCAGAATATATATGGGGCTCAAACAACTCTATAAAAAAAAATCTAATAATCTGATTTTTAAAACGGACAAAAGATTTGAATAGACATTTCTCAAAAGAAGACACACAAATGGCAAACAGGCATATGAAAAGGTGTTCAACATCACTGATCATTATTTAAATGCAGATCAACACTACAATGAAATATTATCTCATGTCAGTTAAAATGGCTTATATCCCAGACAGGCAATAACAAACTGGTGAGGATATGGAGAAAAGGCAACTCTCGTACACAGTTAGTGGGAATGTAAACTAGTACAACCTCTATGGAGAGCAGGAACTCTAAGTTTCCTGAAAAAAACTAAAAAGTGAGCTACGATATGACCCAGCAATGTCACTACTGGGTATAGACCCAAAATAAAGGAAATCAGCATGTGGAAAAGTTATCTGCACTCCAATGTTTGTTGAAGCACTGTTTACAATAGCTGAGATTTGAAAACAACCTACGTGTCTATCAAGTGATGAATGGATTAAGAAATTGTGGCACATACACACAATGGAGTACTACTCCTCCATAAGAAATAATTAAGATCCAGTCATTTGCAACAACATGGATAGAATTGAAGATTATTAAGTCTATTAAGCCAGGCATGGAAAGACAAGCATGGCATGTTCTCACTTACGTATGGGTTCTAAGAATCAAAACAACTGAACTCATGGAGATAGAGGGTTAGAAGGATGATTACCAGAGGCTGGGAATGATAGTGAAAAGGTGTTGAGGAGTTAGTGATGGTTAATGGCAACAAAAGAAATAGATGGAAAGAATAAATAAGACCTACCATTTGATAATACAACAAGGTTACTATAGTCAAAAATAAACTTAATTGTATATTTAAAAAGAAACAGTGTAATTGGATTGTTTCTAACTAAAAGGATAAGTGCTTGAGGGAATGAACACCCAATATTCCATGATGTGCTTATTTTATATTGAATGTCTATATAAAAAAAAATCTCATATACTCCACAAATATACACCTATTAGGTATTCATAATAATTAAAAAATAAATTATAAAACCGAAATCAGTGTGCCTCAAAGATTAATAGAAATTCTATAATCAAAATTTTAAACATATTTTGAGAAGATAGCAATAGCGTTAATGCAAAACTATAGGAGAGTAGAAACAAAGTTTCAAATAGTCTTTGGTACCCCCATCACTGTTCAGATTCTGCACCTGTGCTTCAGCTCAGCTAAAGATGGGAAACTGACCCACTTTCTCTGACCCAGGAGTTGACTTACTTCTGGTAGAGATGCTAGACCACCTCCCCAGTGCTCTGGAGAAATCCAGTCATTACCTCTCCTACTATAGTCCTCATGAGATAATGATAATTGTAACAGTAAGTCATATTAATAATTATTATAATCATACTAACAATGTGCCAAGAACCTTCCAAATGAAATATTTTCTTTAATAATCACAGTATTACAATTTAATTCTTACAACAGTACTATAAGATAAGTGTTGTATTAACTCCATTTTACTCACAATACTTTTAAAGAGGAGATGTGACTCGTTCTAATGTTATTATTGATTTGGTATGGGTAATGTCTAGAGTATTCATGGATGTTGAGTTTTTAGAGTTCATTGTCAAGGAAATATCATTCTTTGATACCTCATCTCTACCTAGAAGCCACTCAGTCCTGGAAATCCTTTTGATAATAGCCATTCCTTAGTTTCGGAAATACTGAACAAAACACTTTCCTTATATTAGGATTCTTCATTTTATTTTCTAAAATATTCACACTTTATAATACTAAAAAATTAATAGTATATATTATGTTCCTGAGAACATTTGATCATGGAATCTGCCTCTTTAGAAAATATTTTGGTATTGTTATTGAAGAGAAAACTCTTTCTCTTACTATCTCATATAAAACTCTAATAAAATTGAGTTACATAGATAGCACTTTTTGCATCTGACAGAAAGACAAATTCAAACAATATTAAGAAAAAATGCACATATTTATGCACATATGCTATTCTCTAAAATAGGTAAAAAGGAGTAACTATATTAAATTAACTTACGGAAAAATTGTCTGTAAAATCTAGATACCCTGTTGATATACTCGGCCAAATTTGCACTCTTCTCAAAAATCTCTTTGATCTCTTGCCGTCAAAATGCTTTAGAAAAATCTTAAATCTGCACTGATTCTATTTTCTTCTTTTATTATTTCCTCTTCTGTTGTATGATCAAATTAATTTTCCCTCAATTATCTCCCTATCTGTATCAATTAGGGTGCTTTCAGCTACAAGTAAATCAATGTGTGTTCAAACAAAAGTCACATGAATAATGAAGACATTTTCTTCCTACATAAGAAAGGTAGAGGCAAGGTGAGTCCAGGATAGTTATTTGGCAGCTTAACAAAGTGAGGCCTTCAGTTTGGTCATTCTACAAATTTTTTGTTTGTTTTCCCTTTATGGTAATAAAATTGTTGAAACAATTCCAAATATCATATTCTTACACCAAAACAAAGATAAAGGGAAATAAAGTTACAGAGAATCATACATTAATTTTTCTTTACCACATATATGTAATGAAAAATATTAAGACAAAAATGTTATATTGTTATGTTGTTTCTATAACCTGCCATTTTCTTTTGATAATAGATTGTCCTCACTTTAGCCATTATAAAGAATATATTCCTAAAAAATCATTTTTACTAACTGAATGGTAATTTTGTGGATGTCAAAATAATTAACCACTTACGTATTTTCCTGTATGTTCTTTTTCTTTGTCATCTTATGATACAAAACCTGTAATGTACTGAAGATATCAACAATGTTTATATGATATGTCTTGTGACTATTTTCTCAGCTTATCAGATGATTTTCAATTTTGTTGTTTCTGTTTTTTTTTTTTTCCACATTGAAAGGACTGTAATTTTCATGTAGTCAAGTCCATCAAGGTTTACTTTTAGAACTCATCTTTGTTATTCCTAAAATGCACTGCTTATAAATAGTGCTGCAATAAACATATGTGTGTATGTACTTTATAGTAGAATGACTTATAATCCTTTGAGTATATACCCAGTAATGGGATTGCTGGGTCGAATTATATTTCTGGTTCTAAATCCTTGAGGAATTGCCACACTGTCTTCCATGAAGGTTGAACTAATTTACACTCCCACCAACAGTGTAAAAGCATTCCTATTTATCCACATCCTTGCTGACATCTGTTGTTTCCTGACTTTTTAATGATCACCATTTTAACTGGCATGAGACAATAGCTACAAGTCAATCAATGCGTGTTCAAACATAAGTCATATGAATAATGAGGAATTTATCTTCCTACATAAGAAAGCTAGAAGCAAGGTGACTTGGAACCAACCCAAATGCCTGTCAATGATAGCCTGGATAAAGAAAATGTGGGCACATACATACCATGCTATGCAGCCATAAAAAATGAGTTCATGTCCTTTGCAGGGACATGGATGAAGCTGGAAAACATCATCCTCAGAAAACAGTGCATATTCTCACTCATAAGTGGGAGTTGAACAATGAGAACACATGGACTCAGGGAGGGGAACACTACATACTGGGGACTGTTGGGGAGTGGGGGACAAGGGGAGAAATAGCATTAGGGCAAGTACTTAATGCATGCAGGGCTTAAAACCTAGATGGCAGATTGATAGGTGTGACAAAACACCATGGCACATGTATACCCTATGTAACAAATTTGCACATGTATCCCAAAAGTTAAAGCAAAATTAAACAAAAATAAAAAAGGTAAAAATATACTGCTTGGGCTGGTGTGGTGGCCAGGCTGAGGTGGGGGATCACTTGAGGTCAGGAGTTCAAGATTAGCCTGGCCAACATGGTGAATCCCTGTCTCTACTAAAATTTAGCTGAGTGTGGCGGTGGGTGCCTGTAGTCCCAGCTACTCAGGAGGCTGAGGCCGGAGAATTGCTTAAACCCAGGAAGCAGGGGTAGAAGTGAGCCAGGATTGTACCACTGTACTCCAGCCTGGGCTACGAAGCAAGACTCCCTCTCAAACAAACAAACAAACAAACAAACAAACAAACAAACGCCTGGAGATTTGCTCGGTTCAAATCCTAGTCTGTCATGTATTAGGTATGCTAAATTGGACAATTTAATTAATTCTTTGTGACAATACATTTAAATTACTTAGAACTCAAATACTTGGCTAGTCTAGTACTTTATATATGTATGTATAAACTTTGTGAAATTTCAAAACATTTGCATTTTCAAATGGTTAGCCAGTTGTCTGAAAGCCATTTAAGTCAAATAATAATATATATATATATTTTGAGACAGAATCTCGCTCCATCGCCAGGCGCCAGGCTGGAGTGCAGTGGCACGATCTCAGCTCACTGTAACCTCTGCCTCCCTGGTTCAAGCAATTCTCCCGCCTCAACCTCCTGAGTAGCTGGTACTAAGGCGCATGCCATCATGCCTCAGCTAATTTTTATATTTTTAGTAGAGCCAGTGTTTCACCATGTTGGCCAGGATGGTCTCAATCTCTTGACCTCGTGATCCACCTGCCTCAGCCTCCCAAAGTGCTGGGATTACAAGCATGAACCACCACACCTGGCCAATTATTATTATTTTTTTTTGATGATTTAAAATGTGACCTTTAACATAACTACATTTCTTACCTGATTTGCGTGTTTCTGGGCTATTTTGTCAAATTTCCTTGTATTTCCTATAATTTTACCTTTATTTATAATGTGCTTCTTGGTCAAAAAAATTATCAGGTGGACTTGAATATTTTTAAAAATTTATTTTCTTTTTTCCATTGAAACAATTTGCCTTGGCAATCAAAATTTTCTAGTATTGATAAAATGCATATCTTCTTATTGTTGGCACTTACCTAGTATGCCTTGATTCTCAATTTAGTTTTTTATGTTTCACATGTCTGAGATATTTTATTTTAGCTACATTTATTATATACGGTCTATAACGTGGGCTTTGGTTTTTGACTCAACCTGTTTATTTTAACTTTTATTTTTTGGAGACAGAGCCTCACTTTATCTTCTAGGCTGGAGCTCAGTGTCGCAATCTCAGCTCACTGTAACCTCCACCTCCTGGGTTCAATGGATTCTCCTCCCTCAGCCTCCCGAGTAGCTGGGATTACAGGTAGAGGCCATATTGGACAGGCTCATCTCAAACTCTTGGCAACAGAGGATTTGCCCACCTGGGCCTCCAAAAGTGCAGGGATTACAGGGGTGAGCTATTGTGCCTGGCACAATCTGTTTATTTTAATAAGTATATGCATATATACCATTTGCAAACACTGAAATGTTTCCCTGAGGCTCCATTTTTGCCTCGTGTTTTCTGTTTCTAATTCTTTTTTCAATAAATGTAGCTTTTGTTTTGTGTGCATGTGTGTACTTTCTGTGTATAGATGTGCAATATGATACTCAGTTTGTTGTTTGGTTTCAGTTCTATTAGCTATATCACTAACTCTATATAATATGTTAAAAATCCAATTTCTTTATTGACCAACTTTGGTAATGGCTGCTGATGTGTCTTCCCTATGAATGATAGGATATGAGCACATTCTCTGGGACTTTCATCCCACTCCTAGCAGTCAACAGCCAGTAGAGCAGAAGGTTGGCTACACTTCCAGCTCTAGCATAGAGCTGACCCTTCATCTGAGCTTATCTGTATAGTGCACAAATAAACATACCAAGAAGGCTGCCAAAGTCCTTTTAGCTCAGTTTCCTAGCTCTGGATATCATGTGCTGCATTGTGACTTGGCTTCTACCTAAAGGCTAAGTTTTATGTCTAGACGGTATGTAGGTGTAAGACTCCAGCTGGTTTGAATCTACTTATTCATTTGCTGTGCAGTTATGCTAGATACTTGCTTTAGGGCTATGAGAATGAAAAGGGCGGAAGAGTCAAAAAAAATTGCATTTGAGAGCAAATAAGATTTCCTTCATCGTCATCATGTTTTATATCTCTGTCAAAGGAAATGGCTTACTTCAACAAATGAGTACCTAAGATTGCTCTGTTCTCTAGTTGGTAGGGTCTTTTAAATGAGAAACAAAACGTTACTTTCATGAGGAAAAAAATTGGGGACAAAAGGACACACTTTACTGGGTGAGACAGCCCGGATAAAGGGCCAGGTCTCATCAGAACAAATGTATATGAAAAGTTACCGTTCTAACCATGAGCCTGAAGTAGTTTCCCATTTGTTTGTGTCTTCTCTTATTTTCTTGAGCAGTGGTTTGTAGTTCTCCTTGAAGAGGTCCTTCACATCCCTTGTTAGTTGTATTCCTAGGTATTTTATTCACTTTGTAGCAATTGTGAATGGGAATTCACTCATGATTTGGCTCTCTGTTTGACTGTTATTGGTATATGGGAATGCTTGTGATTTTTGCACATTGATTTTATATCTTGAGACTTTGCTGAAGTTCCTTATCATCTTAAGGGGATTTGGGGCTGAGACGATGGGGTCTTCTAAATATACAATCATATCATCTTCTAATAGAGGCAATTTGACTTCCTCTTTTCCTAATCAAATACCCTTTCCTTGCCTGATTGCTCTGGCCAGAACTTCCAATACTAGGTTGAATAGGAGTGGTAATTGTCTTGTACTAGTTTTCAAAGGGAATGCTTCCAGTTTTTGCTCATTCAGTATAATATAGGCTGTGGGTTTGTCATAATAGCTTTTATTATTTTGAGATACATTCCTTTGAAACTTAGTTTATTGAGCATTTTTAGCATAAAGGGCTGTTGAATTTTATCGAAGGCCTTCTCTGCATCTATTGAGATAATCATGTGGTTTTTGTCTTTGGTTCTGTTTATGTGATGGATTACGTTTATAGACTTGCAAATGTTGAACCAGCCTTGCATACCCAGGATGAAGTCTACTTGATTGTGATGGATAAGATTTTGATGTGCTGTTAGATTCAGTTTGCCAGTATTTTACTAAAGATTTTCACATCAATATTCATCATGAATATTGGCCTGAAATTTTCTTTTTTAGTTGTGTCTCTGCCAATTTTGGTATCAGGATGATGTTGGTCTCATAAAATGATTTGGGAAGCATTCCCTTTTTTTGTATTGTTTAGAATAGTTATGGAAGGAATAGTACCAGCTCTTTTTTGTATGTCTGGTAGAATGTGGCTGTGAGCCCATCCGGTCCTGGACTTTTTTGGGTTGGCAGGCTATTAATTGCTGCCTAAATTTCAGACCTTGTTAACTGGTCCATTCAGGGATTCTACTTCTTCTTGATTTAGATTTGGGAGGGTGTTAAGTGTCCAGGAATTTGTCCATTTCTTCTATATATACTGGTTTCTGTTCACAGAGGTGTTTGTAGTAATCTCTGATGCCTAAAGTAATTTATAACTTCAATACTATCCCCATCAAGCTACATTGTCCTTCTTCACAGAACTGGTAAAAACAACCTTAAACTTCATATGGAACCAAAAAAGAGCCTGCATAGCCAAGACAGTCCAAAGCAAAAAGAACAAAGCTGGAGGCATCATGCTACCTGAGACTTCAAAGTATACTACAAGGCTACAGTAATCAAGACAGCATGATACTGGTACCAAAATAAAGATATAAACCAATAGAATAGAACAGAGGCTCTGGAAGTAATGCCACACATCTACAACCATCTGATCTTTGACGAACCTGACAAAAACAAGCCATGGGCAAAAGATTCCCTGTTTAATAAATGGTGTTGGGAAAACTGGCTAGCCATGTGCAGAAAGCTGAAACTGGACCTCTTTCTTACACCTTATACAAATATTAACTCCAGATTGATTAAAGATTTAAACATAAAACCTAACACCATAAAAAAAAAAAATAAGAAAACTTAGGTAATACCATTCAGGATATAGACATAGGCTAGGACTTAATGACTAAAACACCAAAAGCAATGGCAACAAAAGTCAAAAGAGACAAATGGGATCTAACTAAACTTAAGAGCTTCTGCATAGAAAAAGAAACAATCATTAGAGCGAAACAGCAACCAATAGAATGGGGAAATTTTTTGCAATCTACCCATCTGACAGAGGGCTAATATCCAGAATTTACAAAGAACTTAAACAAATTTACAAGAACAACCCCATCAAAAAGTGGGTGAAGGATATGAACAGACACTTTTCGAAAGAAGACATTTATGTAGCCAAGAAACATGAAAAAATGCTCATCATCACTGGTCATTAGATGAAGTGCAAATCAAAACCACATTGAGATACCATCTCACACAAGTTACAATGATGATCATTAAAAAATCTGGAGACAACAGATGCTAGAGGGGATATGGAGAAATAGAAATGCTTTTCACTGTTGGTGGGAACATAAACTAGTTCAACCATTGTGGAAGACAGTGTGGCAATTCCTCAAGGATCTAGAAATAGAAATAACATTTGACCCAGCAATCCCATTACTGGGTATTTACCCAAAGGATTATAAACCATTCTATTATAAAGACACATGCACATGTATGTTCATTGTGGCACTGTTTATAATAGCAAAGACTTGGAACCAACCCAAATGCCCATCAGTGATAGACTGGATACATAAAATGTGGCACATACACACCATAGAACACTATGCAGCCATAAAAAAAGGATGAGTTCATGTCTTTTGCAGGGACATGGATGAATCTGGAAACCATTATTCTCAGCAAACTAACACAAGAACAGAGAATCAAACATCACATGTTCTCACTCATAAGTGGGAGTTGAACAATGAGAATGCATGGGCACAGTGAAGGGAACATCATATACCAGGGCCTATTGCGGGGTGGGAGAGCTAGGGGAGGGATAGCAGGGGATGGAGAAAGTGGGGACGGATAACATTAGGCAAAATACCTAATGTAGATGACAGGGAGATGGATGCAAGAAACCACCATGGCACATGTATACCTATGTAACAATCCTGCACGATCTGCACACATACCCCAGAACTTAAAGTATAATAAAAATAAAGTTACCTTTAAGCAGAGAAATGGGGGAAACAAGTGTAAGAGAAGCAGGGAAGACAACAGGATGGCAGGGTTCTCTCAAATACTTAAAATAGTTATTGCCAGATATTGTCAGAAGTCATTATGAACTACAATAATTATTACAATTTAAACCATTTTAGAGCTTGACACACTTAGATGCAAGCATCCTTTGTCAGAAAAAAGGTAGAATTTGATTTAAAAAATTATACTTCAAAATACAAGATTAGAAGGAAAAAAATATTGACCAGGCATGGTGGCTCATGCCTATAATTGCAGCACTTTGGGAGGCTGAGACAGCCAGATCACTTGAGCTCACAAGTTTAAGACCAGCTTAGGCAACATGGCAAAACCCCAGTTCTACAAAAAAAATACTAAAAAAAAAAAAAAAAAAAAAAAAGAAAGAAAGAAAGAAAAGAAAAAAAAAATTAGCTGGGCATGGACATCTGTAGTTCTAGCTACTCAGGAGGCTGAGCAGGAAACATGGCTTGAGCCATGAAGGTGGAAGTTGCAGTGAGCCAAGATCGCACCACTGCACTCCAGCCTGGGCAACAGAGCAAGACCCTATCTCAAAAAGGAAAAAAAAAGTAAAAATAATTGTAGTCTAGATTTTTGCTTCCACTATTTCTCTGTTTTACATATATATGTCATATAAAAATAGTTTTAAAGTATATAAATATATTTATTCTACATGGTGTATATTATATATAATAAATTATAAATAATAGTTTATAGATGAGGTATATTTACTTATATAAAACATATTTATATAATTTATATATAAATTTACATATTTATATATGAATATGTTTTATAAATATATGAGAAATATATTTCTTTATATATATTTATGAAAGAAATATGTGTATATATATTATATATAATGAATAAGAAGGCACTTAAGTAATTATCTCTAATTTTTTCTGATATTAGCAGGCAACAGCTGCTGTTATAGCATAAAGCAATATTATGATGGATACTCATGTGCTATTTAAAAATTTTATTAACTAAACTGTACATGGTTATGGGTATACTGTTAAAAAGGAAATCAACAAAATATTTCTCTTTTTAATCTTCTACCTGTTTTGAAATTGCCACATAACCTTATTTCTTTCTCAATACACTCAGCCACCATGGGTGGGAAATAAGAAAGAAAAGTGTGAGACTTACAAAAATGACACTTGTCCTCATGACTTATATTAAGCCCTCAAAAAAATGAAACATCTTTAATACATTATAGTAACACATATAAGCTTAAATACAGTTGGTTATTTAAAATGTGATTCATTTGCTATTAATCCCTTAACCTCCTCTGCAGGGAGTTGTCATTAACAAAGAACAATCTGGAAGGCTTTCAGAGTCTGACACCTCTGCTGCAAACATTTCAGATTAAAGTCCCTGGTGCTTATTCAGAAAATTCCTGATCCTTCCAGTGACCAGTTTTGGCACTTCAAAAACAGAGACAGTTGGAAGGAAAAAATGAAGGAAAACATTTTTAAAGGGGAAAGTGTGTGTGTGCATGTGTGTGTGTGTGTGTGTGTGACATATAATCAAAAGAAAACTTTAGAGAATCTAGCTATGTGTGGTTAGATGAAAATTTATCCTGATGAAAATTAAATAATGGCATTAAATTCTTCTTGTCTGCTTTTTCTGATAAGTGTCCACGATTGTCTATTTCTAGAAGACTCTCTTAAAAAACTGAAGAAAGACACAACACAGAGCTTTTAGGGAACAGAGAGTAACTCAGTAAGTCAGGAAAAGAGAATGTGAAGGAGAGAGGAGAGAGGGGAGACAAGGAGGGCCATAATGCCACCTTTAGAAAGTTAAAAGGCTTCACTCTGGGCCAGGTGGCTTGGCACACTACTTTAAGGTTTCAAAATAAGAAACTCATTTGGGACATATAATTTGGCCTGAGAATTGACTTGAGCCACACATAGAATACACTAACACTAACAATAGCTGATGAGCTTTAAAAACCACCAAAAAAAAAAAAAAAAAAAAACATAATGTTTTAAGAAAGTTTACAGATTTGTATTGGGTCACATATAAAGCTGTCCTGGGCCACATACAGCCTGTGGTCTGTGGATTGGACAATCTTTGTTTAGGATTTATTGGCTAATGCTGCAGAGTTCTCATACAGTCTATGTTCCTAATAGTTAGAAATAGGCTACAAAAATGACATCTTCAGTAGGACCCCCAGTTTTCACTGCATGCAGAGCACTATGTATGTGTATGTGTGTATATATATATATATGTGTGTGTATATATATACACACACATATATATGTGTATATACACATATATGTGTGTGTATATGTGTGTGTGTGTGCATATATATATATATATATATATATGATGATGATGATGATATATATTCGTTAACGCTGCCTCGCTTTGGTTCTAATGGGTGCTTGCTGCTCTTGCATGAAATTATGAAATTCCTTCATTATCATTGCCCTCTATCAATGGACATACTGAAGAGTATAAATATGAGGAATTCACTACTGCTTGGGTTGGAATCTAGCCTCTGGGCTCCTTCTCTTCACGATTGCTCTAATTATGAGGACCCTTACAGTATCTCACAGACCCTCCCTGCCAAAATTCTTTACGTCCACAACATATAGACACTGTGCAAAATTGCCATATGAAAGCGAATTTGACACCCTATTCTCTTCTGAGCTTCTTTCAAAGTAGTTTAACTCAGAACATTTCACAAATTCTTCAAACATAGCAATGGTATTTGCTTACCTTATTATCAAAACTCTGACCAACCTCTTTTGGAGAGAGTTTTGCTTAAATGTGTAGAAAGAAGTCAGCTTATTTTTATACAGCAGTAGAAGCAAGACCAAACTGATAACAATTTTTTTCTCCTCTGGGTAAAAGTAAAGTCTGACATGAGTTCACACATGCTGCAAAAATGAAGATAAGAAATGACAAGTAGCTCCAGAGGAATTGATTTTAGACTGTTTAAATCTGGACCAAAAAGAAAAGAAAAAATCTACTAAAAAACTTTCATCAAATATGCCATGGTCTCTCAAAGACATCTTGTATTTAAGAAGTTAAAGAATTCATTTTTTTCTGAATGCTAATAGCTCACTGCAGTAAGCTGAAGTAGTTCATAATAACATAGAAAACAGGACATTTTAGAAGCAGGTATGATGGTTTTGGATAATTGAAAAGCCTCTGTTCATAAAGCCGATGAGCTTGCTTAGGAAGAGCAAGTTTAATTTTGGTCTGGAGTCAATCAAGAAGTGATTCCCAGCTCTGTGTAAAGAGCCTATCTATTACTTGCTATTGATAGCAAAAAGAACGGGATTTAGGCTTAGAATAGAAGGCTGCCAAAAAGCTATTTGGAATTTTCAGAAGGGAGGAAAATAGACTGAGCATGTAGGTTTTTCATTTCCTGTGCTTTCCTTTAAAACACCCATGTTGGATAAGGAGTGTCAGTTGTCAAAGTGGAAATCAAACTGGACAGACAGATGGTCAGGAGATCCGACTTTTGGTCCTGGCTTGGATTCTAGTTGCATGATCCCAAAAAAGTCATTTACCTTCCCTGGGCCTTATATTTCTCACCCATTAAATGAATAATTGAACTAGGTAGTCACTATGCTTTAGTCTATGAGCTTCAGGAAAATCGAACTATGTGTTCCTTGTTAGCCTCAATAGGTAGCAGAGGGTATGGCACAAAGAAACCATCCAATATGTATTCCTTCATGTAAGAAAAACTATCTGTTAAATTTCTCTTAATAATGTCATATTTATTCATAGATATGCTTAGAAACTAAAATAATTCATAAAAAATACCAATGATATACATTGAAGGATAAGAATGTCTAGTTAGATAATTGAAGGAGCCATACATAACTCAAACTATTAAACTTAATTAAAATAGCACTTTGACATATAATCCAACTAATAAGTACATCCAATATTTTCCAGGTTTATCTAGATAGCAATTTAAATAGGATATTGCTCAAGAAGCAAGTTTTGTTTTAGTTGAAAACTTAATGATAAAAAGGGTCAAAAGCCAAATAACTGAGAGATGAAACCAAATTATTGGTTGCAGTGAAATCTAATTGCATTTTTTTAAAGGCTTCATCTGCACACCAGAGAGAGCTACAGAGACAGAGAGACAGAGACGGAGATCGGCAACAACTGTTTACATAAAATTTCCACATGCCTGCGATTACCATGACATTTATTTTCCATGGAGGTTCAGGTTACATTCACACCCCTTTCAAAGAGAGGTTTGAAATCACTTAAGACCCTTGGTATCAACCAAAAGGTTGTGGCCACAGGGTGATAGCCCCAGAAGTTGTCAGAATATAATTCGTCAGGAGGAGACTATGATGGAAGAAAAGGAATAATCTTTGGAAATGCCACAGCTTCATTTAAGTGCTTTCCCTGGTTAACAATACATTGATTCTGGCCATCTTTACATTGCAAGTAATGCATTTGATGGTGATGGTGACATAACCATTTGACTAATGAAATGTAATATTGAAAACAAGAATGGAAGGTATTTGTGGGGAAGGAGAAGCTCTCCTAACAAAGATAAAACAGATAATGACATACTCACAGAAAACATAGGACATCCATTGAATTTTCCTATATACAGAGTTTTCAATGTGGGCCTAGAAGTTAAAACAAGACTCTTCAAGACACATTGTCTTGAAGACAACTTTCCTGACAGCTAAGCCTTGGGCTATTTTCATGGGGTTTTACTGTTTCTATATCATCAAGTAAAATCTAATGTTGAAATTTTTATGTCTAAAATATTAAAATACCCTAAAAAATTTGTTTGTTGAGTCTCAATAAAATATAACAAAAGACACATTCCTTTCTGTGCTAATAGGAAAAAGCTGAGGATTAATTATGTTCACAGCAAAGCCTATAGTATCTTTAAACAGCAAACACTGAAAATGAATGAAACCTTGCAAATTATTAGTCTGCAGATAATACTGTGGCCCCATCTACTCCAACATGAGAAGAATAGTTTTCTACCCTGATAAGAAAAAACTAGAGTTGTTATCACCTTGAGTCAAATTACTGTTTGTTTTCAAACCAAATGATATAGACAAGTACATGGTAACATCTGGATATCTGTTCCAGAATGAATCTAATTCAATTAGAATTTATCCTGATATAATCTGCTTGCAATATGAAAGTTCTGATTCACAAATTCCTTGGGGTCCTAGTCTTTTTCCTGTTATTTCTCTGTCATGAGTGGCTGCTATTCCCAAGGTTACATGATGTTCCCAAATGGCTTCTTTTGTGCTAGTCATTATGTTCATATGAAAAGAAAAGAGAAAGTACTTCGCTCCTTAAAAGATACTTCCCAGAAGATGCACAAGTAATTCTCATGTTCCACTGGCTGAAATTTAGTTATGAGATGACACCTGACAGCAAGAGAAGCTGGGAAATGTCTTTATTATAAGCAGCTACATATCCTTGTAAATATATGGAATAAGGTAGAATTGTAGAGGACTATAACACAACACTTATTTTTTAGATGAATAGTTGATATATCCTGTTGTAAAAAGTACAAAAGAAATATATCCTCAACAACAATTGCAATCAAGTTGTGTTGAATACAGACTCATCTTTTATCTTCTCCCAAATCCCTGTCATTTCTTCTTTGGTTTGTTGGAAAGTTATGAAAACTTACTAATCTTTATGGCTTACTTTTTTCCTTTCCCATTTCTCTGCCATTGCCCCTGCAGTCTATCTTCACATGGTGCCAGAGCAATTTATTAAAACCTATGTGGACCATTCACTCCTACAATGGAAATACAGGTATTGATCGACTTACGACCTATGCAACTTACGACCATTCGACTTTACGACCACAATTGCTAGCCACGACTGCTCCGCGTCTGGCAGCACAAACATTGCCCAGCTGGGTGTACGACAGTGCGGACCAGCTTCCGGCAGCACTACCATCTTCGCGTGCACCATTTCAACTGTTATCCCAGACTCGGTACAGCAATTTGTGTTTTGTGTTTTGGATATTTTTCATCAACCCCCCCCCAAGATGTCTACCAAGAGGAAATTGTCTTTGTCTACGCCTCAGCCTGCCAAGAAGGAAAGAAAGGCCATCGATCTCGACATGAAAATGAAGGTAATTAAGCAGTTCGGAGGAGGAAAGAAAGTGAATGTTATCGCACGTGATACGAAGTTATCACACTCAACTGTGTCGATGATTTTGAAAGATAAAGAAAGAATTCATGAAGCTGTGAAAGGTTCTGCACCCATGCGATCAACAGTTATAACAAAGGAACGAAGCGGGCCCATCCACGAAATGGAGAAATTACTGCCTCAGATGACGACATCAATGATCCGCAGCCAAGCACCAGCGGTCAATAAAATGTTTCGTACATGTTTATATATTTTGATATGTTTTGCAATTGGGAAAATGTTTCCTATGGTATTTTTTAGGCCTGTATTTTGTATTTTTGCATGCACCTGTATTTTGTAATTTTGTATGTTTTGCAAATATTAAACCAGTTGTACTGGTAATGCAGTGTTTTACTTAAACCTGACGAATGTAAAAATAAGAAACAAAATGGTGTAGAGAAGATACAAATGGCATAAAATGAACAAAGAAAATTATGATATATAACAATAATGAAAGAAAATTATGATAAAATATGGCTTAAAGATTTTTATAACATCATTTCACAGTACTATACTGTACATATAGCCTACTCAACTTACAACCAAATCTTGTTATGACTGGCTTGTCAGAACCTATCTTGGTCGTAAGTCGAACACTAGCTCTACCTCCTTCTTTTGCTCACAGAATAACTCTCTGCTATGATATCCAAAGCCTTATGAAATCTGGTTGTCCTCATTTTCTAACTCTCTCCCCTTGCTTATTTCAGGCTAGCCAGAAATATTTTAATTTATTTTCTCTTCCTTTCTTACACCAAGAATTCTCTTAACCAAAGGATTCTGCACTTACTTCTTCTTTCTTAAAATGTCTTGCTCAAATAGTCACATGGCTAATTCTCTCATATTTTACAAGTCTCTCTCAAATGACCCCTTTCAAGTAGGGTATCATCTGATCTCCTAGTTAAAATTAATCCCACCCATCCACTAGTCTAAATCCTGCTTTCCAGCTTTAATTTCCTCCAGAGCCCTTTTCACCAACTACCACTATTGATATGACATATTTGCTTTATTTTCTGTCTTTCACAAATACCGTGAAAGCTTTGGAGAACTTTTGCTCACTATAAAATTTAGTGCCTAAAATAGTACTTAGAATATAGTATATACATAATAAGTATTTGTTAAATAAATTAATAACATATTATAGCTAAGCCTGGAAACAAAGCATGATCCATGTGAACTCTTCTTATCCATTTTGTTTGCTAAGCTAGATATGCAATAGAGACTTGTGGATCCTTAAATCTCCATTTGCTCTTTGCCTTTCCCTATTTTTGTTCTATTTATGCAGTATCACAGATAAGTTGGATGAGAATCCACATTGGATTAAATATTTGCTCTTTTGAGAATTTGCCAATTTAAGCATTTTAATTGGCCTATTACGCATGGCTGAATGAGTCAAGTGATTCACCATGGCTAAATCCCATTTGACTACATAAGGATCATGCAGCATTTTATCACTCTTTTTTGGCTAGATTATTTAAGATTATTTGGTGTATATATTATCTTTTAATTTAAATTTTGTCTGCCATTTGGTGGTGTCTTTTTTAGCCTTGTCCTTATAGTAAGGAACATCTTGTGTGCATCCATGTGAGACTAAAAAGTCATAGAAGGCCTAGATATACATAACATTTGTTTCTGTAAAACAAAATCATTTTCTGGTATTATAGTACATGTGGGATCCTATTGTACAATATGTTTTCATTTCATTTATAACCAGACTGAACAGGAGTGACAATGTGGAAATGAAAAGAGTTTGCCCTTGTTCAGCTTGAGAAATTGCATCTGACATGAAATGAAAAAAAATATGTGAGAATGTTGAAAAAAAAGAAAAATAGTGAAATTTGTCAGAGAGAAAAATGACAATCTTTGCTTATCTCGTCAAGGAAAAATATTATCATATTCCTTACCAATTAAAAGTATTGGCATCATTTACAAGTTCTTTCTTATTATAGTTTGCTTAGTATAGTTTATGTTCATTATGTTATAAAGTCTCAAATCACTGAAGACAATATTTTGCCATCATTACTAGTACAAACTCTGTTTCAGGAGTATGTTGAATCAAATTATGAAAGGAAAACTCATCAATAATTAAGGAACTTAAGAAAATAAATTTAGAAGATGAATCTCTAACCAATACTCCACTCTAAATTGACAGGACAAAAAAGCCTACTAAATAAAGAAATTAAAGGAATGTATATATGTTTGAATATGCTGTGGTAAACATTTATTTTTCTCTTTAGCCACCAACATATTTGGTTAGTAATGCCTCAAATTTCTTTCCTGGAACCACTATTCATTCAGTCATAATATGTATATGAATATTAGATTTGACTCTTTCCCTGATTCTCTTGTGTGTTTATATGTTAGGTCGTGCCTCTCTGTATATTTTGTCCTTCTGGCCACAATTACTGAATCAGGGAGGATTACTCCATATCATTAAAACCATTATGAGTTAGTTACAGATATATTTAGAACTCTCTCAACCTAATCTCAGCCAGGGATCCTCATCTGAATTACAGCACAGAAAATGATTTCAGCAACTGCTTTCCCAAAGATATTACCCAAATTGTACCATCCAAAATACTGAGAAAGTTAATTATTTACAGAGCTGCATCTATTAATGTCTTAAGGCATCAGAATTTAAGCTCTGAAATGAATTTCAGTTGTGAAAGAATGGAAGAGAAATTATTGAAAATATGAGGTTGGGAGGATGTAAAACTTGATCCATTAGGATCTCATAGAAGGGAAGCACAAATAGTTCAGACCCAGGAGTTGAAAAATGAACCCTTGCATAAGGGGTCATGCCCTCTGTCAATCTGGCACTGTAGCTGTCATACTGACTTATATAAGCCAAACACTTTCTTTTAAGCCTACATCCACTCTAGTTGGATTTTGTGACATTTACAACAAAAGTGCTAATTGATGTATTTAGATATTCACAAAAAGCCAAATGAATAATTTTCCAGCTAACTTAGGTGCAAAAGGTAGAGTTGGGTTTTGAAAGAAAGTAACATTGCACGTTCTATTTGAATAATAAAATGTCATTTTTGGACAGCATGAAATAAGAATTGTTGTACTCAACAGTTAATCCAAGACAGACAAAAATAAATCAGAGAAATGACAAACAGAGGCTGCATGTACATGGCATGAACTAAGCAGATGGATGAAACACCTCTACTCTGCCCCTGGTCTCTATGGTTCTGGTCTTCCAGTGTTAGCTGAAAGGTAAATATATTTTTAAGTAACCAGGGCAGAATTTCTCTAATCCTCTCTTTCTTGGGAGATTTAGATGGCAGTAAAGTGGAGATAAGGATAGGTGAACGTTTGCATAAAGTCAGTTCTGCTACCTCCTTAAGACCGGCAGAGTCCTATCCAGCAGCCATTTTGATAATGTGGCGGTTCTTGACACAGCTTTGGTGGGTTCGTGGCAGATCTGAGAAGGGGGAAAAAATAGCCCACTCAAGAATATATTTACATGGGATCTATGGAATGATAAGAAAGAGGCATGTAAATTATGCTTTCTCAAGTATACCAGTCTAGGAACTAAAAACAACAAATCACAATAACGTAAATACTATATGTTATGATAATATGTTCAGCTACTCCAAAGCCTTCCCTGATTATATCGGGGTGTCTTTTGGGGAATTGTATGTCTTGCTCTTTATCTTCTCAAAATATAGTAATGAATGTAGTGAAACAGCTATGACGCCTAAGAGACTAGCAGGTATAAAGTCTGACCTCAGTTTCAAATCCCAGCCTCACAATTTACGAAATACACCCGCTTGGGTCAATCAGTACAATGGACACAGTTTGCACTTTCCCCATACAAAGTGATTGTTCTCACTCTTAAGGGGCAGCTAAAATCATGGATCTCAGGAAGATACACAGTAGAACAGTGGTTACCACAGACCAAGAAAGGAAAGGGGGGAGGATGAGAGAGACTGATTAATGGGTACAATTACACAGTTAGATAGAAGAAATAAGACCTGTTTTCATTAGATCAGTAGGGTAACTATAGCTAACATTAATCTAGTACACATTTTGAAATAGCTAAAAGAGAAAAATTCAAATGTTGCTATCATAAAGAAGAGATAAGTAATTAATTAAGGTAATATATATCCCAATTAGTCTGGAAAATTTTTTTGAGGCTTTACACTATGACAGATGCATGGCACACAGTCAATTACTATTTCTTATAATATTATAGTTGCTATTGATTCAAGCCTCACTGCTTTTGCTGCCTTTACAGTTCAAGAACTAATACCACAGAAGATTGAGTTTCCTATAGGCTACTGACAGTACTATTCAAAAAGACATTGTTTAAAAGAAGATGGGTATGGGAAAAAAAGAAGACACAAACCTGATCCATTGGGTAGAGAACAATGACTTTATAAACCTGGCTATGAAAGTTTCCAGCCTTCCACTGAAATAATTTTTTAGACATCACAATGTGCTATTCACAGAGCACAAATTATTGAATAAAACTCTCTGTCTCCCCTTGGAGTCCTCACAGCCTATTTAAAAACAAAGAAATTTAAACATATGTTACTAATATTCTCATGATGATATAACTCAGGAGAAAAGTACTATAGTATGGTTTGTCTTTTTTCTTAAGGATTCATACAAATTGATTTTACTGTGATTCAATCAGTAGTACTGTGTATTTACAATGTGCCAGGCACTGTTGCAGGGACTGTAGACATTGTTGGCAGTGGATAAAGCAGACGAAATCCTTGCCTTCATGAAACTGCCTTTAGTGGAAATATAACTATCATATAAACAAAAATAGAATATTTAGCACCATGTAGTGAAAAGTGCAATGAGAAAAAATAAAGCAGGAGAAGAGTAAGACAGGAGTGTCCTTTAGATAGGATGATAATTTAAGAAGAGACCTACCTGAATGAAGGGAGGGATGGAGCCATGCAAAGATCTGGGTAAGAGCTTTTTGAAGAAGGGGAAATGTAAGTACAAAGGCCCTGAGGCAGCAAATAACTTGCTGCCTTCAGGGAAAACAAAGCTATCTGAGTAGCTGCAGTAAGAGATCCAGATGGAGAATAGTTAGAAATGGGATTGGAGAAATTAGGGGGATATCTGATCATATTAAAATTTACAGAAGAAAAGTTTGAATCTTATGCAAAGTTCGATACAAAGCCATTAGAGGGCTTTGAGCACAAGAGTGGTATGATCTCTTTGGGGTTTACATACACACACACACACACATGCACAGGTATTGGCACTTTATTTTTAATAGTTTTATACATTATATTTATATACTCTAACATTTCTGTGGAACTGTTTTTCTAAAGTAACTGTACAATTTTACATTTCTACTGGTAGTGTATGAGTGTTCTAATTTTTCCACAGCCTCACCAATGCTTGCTATGGTCTTTTTTTCTTAATTATAGCCACCTTAGCGGATATAAGGCTATATTTCATTATTTAATTTCAATTTCCCTAATGAATAATGTGTTAAGCATCTTTTCATGTGCCTAATGGCCATTTCTATCCTTTTCTGGAGTTGCTCATTTTGAAATTGGGCTGTCTTCTTGTTACTGAGCTGTAAGAACATATCTTCTGGATACAAGGTGGTTATCATATACATGATTTGCAAACATTTTTCCCATTCTGTCTTTTTACTTTGATAGTATTATTTGTAGCATATTTTCTTAATTTTGATAAAGTCCAATTTATTTTTTTTGCAGTTTGTGCTTTCAATATCATATCTAAGAAAATATTTTCTAACTCAAGCTCATGAAGATTTACTCCTCTGTTTTTTTCTAAGAATTTTCCAGCTTTAGCTCTTTAGTTCTATAATTCATTTTGAGTGAATTTTTTAAAGATGTAGGGCAAGTGTCTAATTTTACAGTTTTGCATGTGGATATCCAGTTTTCCAGTACCATTTTTTGAAAATATCATATTTTCTATCATGTAATGTCACGACACACTTGTCAGATGATTTATACTTTTAAAAGATACTGTGGGACAGGATCAGCTTTACGCTTGTGTGATCTGTGCAGTTGCTCTGAGCCCTATGTTTTGAAGCACCCTGCACTAGGTTAAATGCTCGGCTGTGGCTATATTGAAATACAAAATAATTTATTAACAAAAAGCCCACATTTCCATTTTGCACTATGCCTTAAAATTATGTAGGCAGACTATTATGGGAAAAGAAAAGGAGCTCAGAGTAGAAGCTTAGAAACTTTTAAAAACACTGTTGTAGAATCTAAATGAGAAACGAATACTTCGAATTTTTCTAAAATTTATATTTTTGTCCTGTGCATAGAAAATATTATTTTCATTTTTCTGTTTATCATTGGATTTTTGTTTAAGGGTTTTCTATATCACAGATGTTTCAAGTTGGTACCCCAATTTGTTTTTTAGTCTTCCTAAATCATTTGTTGAAAAGCATATTTTAACTACTACTTTGAAATAAAACTTTATTATTTATTAGATTTCAATATATCTTAGAATTCTAAAATAGAATTTGGTTATTTTTCCACTGATTAGTCTTTATTTGCATGAATATGTACACACATATATACATACATATATATGTTAGTCATTTTAATTACTGATTTTATTCTGTTTTCTTCCTTTTAGAGTTTTTTCCCAGCATTTATTATGTGCATATTTTTATATGTGAAACTTAAACCAGTGCTGTCAAGTTAAAACATGTTATCTTAATTAAATATATTAAATTGACATTACTGATTAATTTAGGAACTATTGCCGTGTTTATGATGTTGAATTTTCCTATCTAAGGAAAGTATCTTTCCACTTAAATCTTTCCATTTAAAGACTTTTTTTGGTGACCTTCAGTATGGTCTCCAAAATTTTATAAATTAGATGTTGCAAATGTTATGCTAGATTTATTACTAAGGAATAGACTTCTTTATCAAAAGCTGCTGCAAAAATATCTCTAACATGCTCTTCTGTGAGGTGTTTTTAATAAGTTATCTGCATTAAGAAGTTGAGTTTATATCTCCACTTCCTGATGCTGGTTAGGCTCTGTGACTGATTTCATCAAGAGAATGTAACAAAATGATACTGTGTTGCTTATGGGCATAGACACCTTACTTGGCTTGGCAGCTTCTACCTCTGTGATTTGGAACACTCACACTTAGGACACTCCCTCTCAGAATTCAACCACCAAACTATAAGAAGCCTGTGAAGTCTGAGATGTAAGCTCTCTGGCTGTTAGTCACAGCTAGGCTTCCAGCCAATGGTCAGCTTCAACTGCCAGCCAGGTAAGTCATCTTAAATGATTTGCCTAGTTGAGCCTTCAGATGACCATACATCCAGCCAAGAACTAATCTTACCTGGGTGAGGAAATGTAATCAAGAACCACTCAGCTGAGCCACTTAGAATCACAAAAGATAATAAGAAATGTGTTGTTTTAATCCATTAAATATTTATACCACTTATTTTAGTTGGATGTCTAATTGTATTGTTTAGTATATTCAGAACAAGATTAAACTACAGTTGCAATATTGGGCACATGTTTTATGGCTTACTTTAATGGAAATGATTCTAGTGGTTCATCTGATTTTACATAAAATCACTGTAGGACAGTTTTCATCTATTTATTTAGAGTTTTTCAATGGCTTTCTTACAAATAAGAAATAGATATTAAAGTTTAACAAATTTTTAAAGCATCTTGCTCAGTCATTTTGTAAATATTTTATTTCCAATGAATCTTTTTATGTTATATAATTGGGTTTATTTTATTATAATAATTACTGTAGCAAAATTTCCATTCATTCTTATTTTAATTAAGGAATAAACTGACTGAATTCTAGACAAAATATAAGGAAAAGGTAAACAAAAAGCTTGGTTTGACTTTATAAAATTCATAATTACTCTAATTAATTTAAATTGCCTATCATTTAAAAAATAAGAAATCAACATAAAGATTTAACAAATTTTTAAAGATCTTGGTTATACTGAAATAATTTTATTTCTGAGTTTTTTATGTATCATAAAATTGTTTTATTATACAAACTAAATGCCTTTTTCTTTTAATAGCTACCTTATTTGCATTTATTGTTATAAACATTTTATTTTAATTTGATCATTTTGTTTTTTAAATTTTTAATCTTCATTTTTCCTGTTATTTTGCACATGGTCTCTATTAAATACTTTGAGTGTGATTTTCCCCATCAAATTACAGTGAAGTTGCATTTTCTTCTTTTAATTTTGTAGCGGATACTCTTAACATTTCAAATCATACTTTGGGCAGTATGGCCATTTTGATTCTTCCCAACCATGAGTATGGAATGTTTTGTCTTCTGTTTGTATCCCATCTTATTTCCTTGAGCAGTGGTTTGTAGTTCTCTTTGAAGAGGTTCTTCATGTCCCTTGTTAGTTGTATTCCTAGGTATTTTATTCTCTTTGTAGTAGTTGTGAATGGGAGTTCGCTCATGATATGACTCTCTGTTATTGGTGTATAGGAATGCTTGTGATTTTTGCACATTGATTTTGTATCCTGAGACTTTGCTGAAGTTGCTTATCATCTTCAGGGGATTTTGGGCTGAGATGATGGGGTCTTGTAAATATACAATCATGTCATCTGCAAATAGGGACATGTTGACTTCCTCTTTTCCTAATTAAGTACCCTTTATTTCTATTTCTTGCCTGATTGCTCTGGCTAGAACTTCCAATATTATGTTGAATAGGAATGGTTAGAGAGGGCACCCTTGTCTAGTGCCAGTTTTCAAAGGGAATGCTTCCAGTTTTTGACCATTCAATATGATATTGGCTGTGTGTTTGTCATAGGTTTTGAGAAGGTGTAAGTGTTCAGGAATTTATCTATTTCTTCTAGATTTACTGGTATATGTGCACAGAGTTGTTTGTAGTAATCTCTGATGGTAGTTTGTATTTCTGCAGAATTGATGGTGATATTCCCTTTATCATTTTTATTGCGTCTATTCAATTCTTCTCTCTTTTCTTTTTTTATCAGTCTGGCTAGTGGTCTATCCATTTTGTTGATCTTTTCAAAAAACCAACTCCTTGATTTATTTATTTTTTAAGGATTATTTTTTATGTCTCTATCTCCTTCAGTTCTGCTCTGATCTTAGTTATTTCTTGTCTTCTGCTAGATTTTGAATTTGTTTGATCTTGCTCCTCTAGCTCTTTTAATTGTAACAATAGGGTGTTGATTTTAGATCTTTCCTTGCTTCTCATGTGGGCATTTAGTGCTATAAATTTCCCTTTAGACACTGCTTTAAATGTGTTCCAGAGATTGTGGTGCATTGTGTCTTTGTTTTCATTGGTTTCATAAAACATCTTTATTTCTGCCTTCATTTCATTATTTATCCACTAGTCATTCAGGAGAAGGTCGCTCAGTTTCCATGTAGTTGTGCAGTTTTGAGTGAGTTTCTTAATCCTGAGTTTTAATTTGATTGCACTGTGGTCTGAGAGATTGCTTGTTATGATTTCCTTTCTTTTGTATTTGCTGAGGAGTGATTTGCTTCCAATTATGTAGTCAATTTTAGAGTAAGTGTGATGTGGTGCTAAGAAGAACGTATATTTTGTGGATTTGGGGTAGAGAGTTCTGCAGATGTCTACTAGGTCCTCTTGGTCCAAATCTGACTTCAAGTCCTGGATATCCTTCATTTCTGTCTTGTTGATCTAATATTGACAGTGGAGTATTAAAACCTCCCACTATTATTGTGTGAGAGTCTAAGTCTCTTCGTAGGTCATTAAGAAGTTGTTCTATGTATCTGGGTGCTCCTGTATTGGGTGCATATATATTTAGGATAGTTTTTCTTGTTGCATTAATCCTTTTACCATTATGTAATTCCCTTCTTTGTCTCTTTTGATTTTTGTTGGTTTAAAGTCTATTTTATCAGAGACTAGGATTGCAGCCCCTGCTTTTCTTTGCTCTCCATTTGCTTGATAAATCTTCCTCCATCTCTTTGAGTCTATGTGTGTCTTGGCACGTGAGATGGGTCTTCTGAATATAGCACACTGATGGGTCTTGATGTTTTATCCAATTTGCCAGCCTGTGCCTTTTGATTGGGGCATTTAGCCCATTTACATTTAAGGTTAATATTGTTATGCTGAATTTGATCCTGCCATCTTGATACTAGCTGGTTGTTTTGCCCGTTAGTTGACACAGTTTCTTCATAGTCGATGGTCTTTACCATTTGGTATGTTTTGCAGTGGCTGGTATTGGTTGTTCCTTTCCATGTTTAGTGCTTCCTTCAGGAGCTCTTGTCAGGCAAGACCGGTAGTGATGGAATCTCTCAGCAGTTGCTTGTCCATAAAGGATTTTATTTCTCCTTCACTTATGAAGTTTATGAAGCTGAGTTTGGCTGGATATGAAATTCTGAGTTGAAAGTTCTTTTCTTTAAGGATGTTGAATACTGGCCCCCACTCTCTACTGGCAGGTAGGGTTTCTGCCAAGAGATCCATTATGAATCTAATGGGCTTTCCTTTGTGTGGCCACCCTTAGCATTTTTTCCTTCATTTCAACATTGGTGAATCTGATGATTATGTGCCTTGGGGTTGCTCTTCTTGAGGAATATCTCTGTGATGTTCCCTGCATATCCCGGATTTGAATATTGGTCTGCCTTGCAGGACTGGGGAAGTTCTCCTGGATAATATCCTGAAGAGTGATTTTCAGCTTGGATTTATTCTCCCTGTCACATTCAGGTACACTGATCAAATGTAGATTAGGTCTTCTCTCATAATTTCATATTTCATGCAGGCTTTGTTCATTTCTTTTTAGTCCTTTTTCTCTAGTCTTGCCTTCTCATTTTATTTCATTGATTTGATCTTTAATCTCCGATATCCTTTCTTCTGCTTCATCAATTTGGCAATTGAAACTTGTGTATGCTTTGCAAAGTTCTCGTGCTGTGTTCTTCAGCTCTATCAAGTAGTTTATATTCTTCTCTAAGCTGTTTATTCTAGTTAAGATATTTCATCTAATCTTTTTCAAGGTTCTTGGTTTCTTTGCATGGGGTTAGAACATGTTCCCTTAGCTTAGAGAAGTTTGTTATCACCCACCTTCTGAAGCCTGCTTCTGTCAATTCATCAAACTCACTCTCCATCCAGTTTGTTTCCTTGCTGGTGAGGAGCTGTGATCCCTTGGAGGAGGAGAAACATTCTGGTTTTTGGTGATTTCATCCTTTTTGTGCTTGTTTCTTCCCATCATAATGGATTTATCTACCTTTTGTCTTTGAAGTCTGTGACTTTCTGATGGGGCCTCTCAGTGGAGATTCTTTCTATTGATATTGAAGCTATTTATTTCTGCTTTTTAGTTTTCCTTTTAACAGTCAGGCCCCTCTGCTGCAGGACTGCTGGTGGTTCACTCTAGACCCTGCTTGCCTTGGAATCACCCATGGGGCCTGCAGAACAGCAAGGATTGCTGCCTGTTCCTTCCTCTGCTAGCTTCGTCCCAGATAGGTACCACTAGATGTCAGCCAAAGCTCACCTGTATGAGGTGCTTTTTTGAAAATACAGGTGTTAGGGAGCCGCTTGAAGAGGCAGATAACTCCATTATCGGAGCTCAAGTGCTATGCTGGGAGCTTCGTTGCTCCCTTCAGAGCTGCTGGTCAGGGATGTTTAAGTCTGCTGCAGTGGAACTCAAAACTGTCCCTTTTCCCAGGTGCTCTGTCCCGGGAAGGTGAGGCTTCATTTATAAGTCTCTGATGGGCTGCTGCCTTTTTTTTCAGTGATTCCCTGCCTTCCCCAAAATGTTCCTCCCAAAAACATATGACTTTCTCTGACTTCACTTTGACTGATGGCTTAACAATAAGTTTTATAGCCATCTTGATTACAAATAAAATGCCATTAGACCTCAAAGTGTATATTAGCTAATGAAACTTATAATACATGCTAGAAAAAAAAAATCTACCATGTCTTCTTGGTTTCTAAGCCAGAAGATTCCTGGACAACTCTTTGATGTCCTTGGTAGATCTTCCAATAAATCTTGGGACCAGCCACTCAGGATAGTTTTTAATCTCTAGATAGAGAGAGTGACACAAAAATCCACCACTCAACAACAGGGATTTCAGATTCTCCCATTGGATGAGCTAAATTTCTGGGAAAGCTACAGTTTTTCTGCTCCCCACTCAATACAAACCAATATGCCTTAGAGACATTAGAATCTTTGTAAAGTTAAATTCTTACTGGAAATTGTCTAGAATTTGTTAGCCACATAAGTGGCCCAACCAAGAAGCCTTGTGTTCATGGTCTGATTGCCTTGTTTGCGAGGAAAACTATATTAACATTAAGTGCTGACAGCATTAATGCTTTTTTTTTATGGTCCTCTGTGTGATGCCATTTTAAGTTGTTGGTGACTGCTAACAATCCCAGGAGTGATGCCAATCTATTTTGCACACTTGATTTATCTTCGCATTTATGAGGTTAACTTCATAAAATATTGCTAACTGACCATTACTACAGACCACAGAACAATCTTACTGCTGAGCCAACTTTCAGTCCCTGGAACTCTGCAACTCTATAGGCAAAATGATTCTCGCATTCAGAGATAAAATCTTAGCCCTTGAAGGTTTTGTTCTCATTTTGTGTCTTCTCGCTGGATTTAAACTACTAAAGCTACTGGCTTTGTGTATTCAGATCTTAAACTCTTTATTTACACCTTTTGACAGCTCTATAGTCAGGGTGGCTGCCAATCAGTGTTCATACATATTAGTTTCTTTTTGTGAATTGTCAACACAGATAAGTGTGATTTTAAAAAAATGCATTGTTTCTTTTCTCTGGTAAATTAATTTCTCCATGGCTTAATGATAACAACTGTCTTAGGCCAATATTACAATGGCTCTATACTAAATATGTTGAAGCTTTAGCTTATAAATGTAAATTTTGGGCTATATCAGAAGAACTTTCAAGGTTAAACTTCATTTTGTATATGATATTTTGTCTATGATAAAATTGTATAATAATCCAACACAAAAGCAAAGAATGTTTTATTGACATTCATGAACGGTTAGAGACTTTACCTTGAAGTTTACCCTAAAGCACTGAACTAAAAAATCACTTATCGCATATATGTTATGATGGTAAACATGCAAAGGAAGCTATTTTAAAGACCCGTTTCCTTAGGAATGTGGAGTTTAAGACATTAAAAAAGATTCTGAAGACACATAAATACTTAAAAAATAATGTGCATGCGCATAAAAGTATATATAAATATATATATACAGATATTTTGATTAAAAGCTCATTGAATAAAACAGTCTTATGTGTTTGTGTGCTTAAAAATATATATGTATATAAAGATATAAACTGTCAGTGTTTAAAATATAGAATAAATTTCATTCAATATCCATTTACTGAATATAATTAAAATATTTTATTCATATATAGAAATATAATATATTCATTCTTAAAATATTTTACATAGTTCAGAATATTTTTTATAATCACAAGAACAGAGTGTTTTTTTTGTTTGTTTTTTTCTGTTTTTTTAGAGACGGGGTCTTATGTTGCCCAGGTGGGAGTGCAGTGACTATTCACAGCTGCTGTCCCACTACGGATCAGCATGGGAGTTTTGACCTGCTCCGTTTCCAACCTGGGTCTTTTCACCCCACATTAGGCAACCTGGTGGTCCCCCGCTGCGAGGAGGTCACCATATTGATGCCGAACTTAGTGCGGACACCCAATCGGCATAGCGGCACAGCGGCACAAGAACCCAGAACTCCTGGGCTCAAGCGATCCTCCCACCTCAGCCTCCCGAGTAGCTGGGACTACAGGCACAGCACCACCATGCCCAGCAAAAACACAGTGTTTCATGAAATAAATATTTTGCCTAAAATAGTGGACTAAGCCAATAGTCCATTTTTGTCTGAGACTTTTAAAAACCGAAGAGTACCATTTGTAAATATATATGTCTGTACATAGAATCCAATAAAGACAATTAAGAGAGTGGGCATTTAAAAAGCAAGCTTTTCTTTTGGGGAAGAAAACAAACATGATGAATTTTTATCCTATCAAGGGCCTAATATTGATACTTATATATTTATTAATTTTTCTGCTTCAGATAAAGGAAATAGCTCTTCTGTGAGCTAGAAAAGCAAACTAAGGGAATTCTTTTAATTAATTGGAGGAAAAGTTATATATTAACAGACTGCCTGTGTTTGAGAAAGGAATGATGTGAGGTTTCTAAAAGATAAACAATCGAACAATACTCTGACACTCCTACTCTTAAAATTTTAAGACATTGTTAGCAAACTATTTTAAAAATTGCTATATAAAATTTGGCATAAGTCAAAGAAAAGTTTCTACATGTCAATAATAAAGGTAATAATTTATACCTTAAACATTTCATCCTTTTGAAATTTCTCTAAAAATGTTATGCTAAAAGACTACAATGCAGAGGTGAAAAGATACCCTCTTAAAAAAACTTGTTCTAGAGAAATTCATATCCATTAGAGGTGCAGGGAAATATCTTGACCTCCTACTTCACATGTCATACACATACACACATGCATCAGTTCCACTTCTATATGGTTTTCAGCTTTAAATGTGAAAAGTAAAACACACAGAGAAATAGAGAAAAACAGAAAATATCTTTGCAGCTTGAAGTAAATAAGATTTTTAAACAAGACATAAAAAACACTAACAATGACTTTAAGAAATTATAAATTTAAATATGCTACTTTTGTTTATCAAAAGAGACCATTAAGAATAAAAAGGCATGGTCGAACAAGAGGCAGAAGAGAAGGATCCATTAACTGTAACCCCTGCAACACTTGCAGGGGCACCAATTTAACAACTATCTACATAGAAAAAACACCTTCATAAGAACTAAAAATCAGAGGTGCCTTCTTAGTACCTAGTTTTATCTTCCTATCACTGAAAGAAGCACTGAAGAGATAAAGTATTGAATTGCAGATGTTACCCCTTTCCCAAACCCCAATAGGGCCTGCATGTTGCAGAGAGCATCGCTGGGTGCTGGGGAAGGAAAGAAAAGCAATTATGAGACATTAAACTCAGTGCTGTTCTAATAGAGGACAAAGAAAAACCGGACCAAACTAACCTAAAAACCGCCCATGGAGGGAGCATTTAAACTAGTGCTAGCCAGAGCGGAATCCCTAGATTCCAGCTGTTGGAACTTGAGTTCCTGCAAACCTTACCATTAAGGACCAAAGTGCTCTGGGTCTCGAAGAAACCTTGAAAGTCAGTATAGAAGGCCTGCAGCTCTTAGGTGAGTCCTAGTGTTGAAATAGGCCCACAGACTGTGGACAGGGGGCACTCGACCTACTGAGACACCAGCTGGAGCAGCTAAGGGAGTCCTAGCATAACTCTTCTCCTAATCCCAGGCTGCACAGCTCAAGGCTTCAAAAGAGGACCCTTCTTTCCACTTTTTTTTTCTTTTTTTCTTTGTCTTTTTGAGACAGAGTCTTGCTTCATCACCAGGCACCAGGCTGGAGTGCAGTGGCGTGATCTTGGCTCACCGCAACTTCCACCTCCCGGGTTCAAGCAATTCTCCTGCCTCAGCCTCCCGAGTAGCTGGGACTACAGGCACGTGCCACCATGCCCAGCTAATTTTTGTATTTTTAGTAGAGACGGGGTTTTGCCATGTTGGCAAGGATGATGTTGATCTCTTGACCTCGTGATCTGCCCGCGTCAGCCTCCCAAAGTGCTGGGATGACAGGTGTGAGCCACCACGCCAGGCCCTTCTTTCCACTTAAGGAGAGGAAAGAGTGGATAGGACGCTGTCTTGCATCTTGGACGAACTCAGCCACGGCAGGATAATGCACCAGTTGAGATGTGAATCCCCTGTTCCAGGTCTGAGCTCCTGGACAACAGTCCTAGACACACCCTGTACCAGAAGGGCACCCACTTCCTTGAAGGAAAGGAATCAGTCCTGGCAGCATTCATCACCTACTAAATGAAGAGCCCTTGGGCCCTGAATAACCAGAAGTAATATCCAGGTACTACAACAAGGACCTCAAGTAAGCCTCTGAGATGGGCTGCCTTCAAGTACCTGTATGGACAGAGGAGAGCAGAGCACCAGGCGGGCTCTTGGGGTCCTCAATTCCAGAACTTGACTCAGATGGCATTTTCAGACCTGCCCTGTGCCAGAGGGGAGCCCACTGCTGCAAAAGGTGAGTCCCAGGCTAGACAGCATCCACCAAAAGCTAACTTAAGAGACCTTGGGCCTTAAGTAAACATTGGTGGTAGTCTGGCAATACTCCCTGTTACCTATGGTGGCAGTGGCTACTGGATAAGGCTACCCTGCCTTTGGAAAGGGGAGGGAAGGTGGGAAGAACTGCATCTTGTGGTTTGATTGCCAGCTCAGCTGCAATATAATAGAATTCCAGGTAGACTTCTGAGTTATTTTACTCTAGCCCCTGACTCCCAGACAGGATGTCTGTATCCACATGGACCTTGGGTAACTCACCACCTTGAAGGGAAAGACACAGGCCTGGCTGGCTGTGACACATTCTGATTGTACAGCTCCCACGGCCTTGAGCAAACATAGGTAGTAGTCAAGGAGTAGTTACAGCAGGTCTTGGGTGAGGACAAGTGTTGCGCTGGCTATAGGTCTAGCCCAGCACAGTCTTGGTGGTGGGGACCACAGGGGTGCTTTTGTCATTTCACCTGCAGCTTTATGTGGCTCAGTAAAGATACAAAGAGATATTGTGTGTTTGGCAGAAAACACAAAAAGAGAACGAGTCTCTGCCTGATAATCCAGAGATTTTTCCCAGATCCTGTAAAAGACCATTAAGGTGGTACCTCTGAAAGGTTGCCAGAACCACAGCATAACTAGGCTTGGTGTGCCTCCTCAAACAGAAAGTGTTTAGTTCACAACACCAAGTCCTTTCAAATATCTGGAAAGCTTTCCCAAGAAGGACAGGTACAAGCAGCCCAGACAGTGAAGCCCACCATAAATGACTAACCCTTTCAATACTCAACACTGAGGAGTATACCCTAGCATCAGTATCATACAAGAAAACATAAACTCACCAAATGAAATAATAAGCCAGCAGGGCACATTCCAAGAAAACAGAGATATCCTTCATACAGAGGCTTCAAAATAGCCATGTTGAAGAAACTCAAAGAAATTCAAGATAACACAGAGATGGAATTCAGAATTCCACCAGATAAACTGAAAAATGATACTGAAATAATTAAAAAGAATCAAGCAGAAATTCTGGAACTAAAAGAAAGCAATTGACATACCGAAAAATATCTGTCTTTTAATGGCAAAATCAATAAGGCAGAAAAAATAATTACTGAGCTTGAAGACAGGCTATTTTCAAACACACGTAGGAGATTAAGGAAAAAAGAACGAAAAGCAATGAAGCATGCCTACGGAGTCTAGAAAATAGCCTCAAAAGGACAAATTTAAGGCCTTAAAGATGAGATAGCAAAAGGATAAAGGTAGAAAGTTTATTCAAAGGAATAACAGAGAGCCCCCCAAATGTAGAGCTAGATATCAATATCTGCAAGAAGGTTATAAGACACCCAGAAGATTTCACCCAAAGAAGATTACCTCAGGGCATTTTATAATCAAACTCCCAAAGGTCAAAGATAAAGAAAGGTTATTAAAAGCAACAAGAGAATAGAAATAAATAACACATAATGGACTTCCAATATGTCTAGTAAAAGACCTTTCAGCAGAAACCTTACAGGCCAGGAGAGAGTGACATGGCATATTTCAAGTGCTAAGGGTGGGTGGGGGGAGCACAAACAAAAACTTTACAATAGTGTATCCAGCAAAGATATCCTTCAAATGTGAAGGAGAAATACTTTCTCAGAAAAACAAAAGCTGAGAGATTTTATCATGACCATATCTATCTGGCAAGAAATGCTAAAGAAAGTACTTTAATCAAAAAGAAAAGGACATTAATGTGCAATAATCACCTGAATGTACAACACTTATTGGTTATGCAGAAAAACACAGAATATTATTAACACTATAACTGTGGTGTGTAAACTACACTTATCACAAGTAGAAAGACAAAACAATGAACCAATAAAAAATAACTACAAAGACTTTTCAAGATATAGACAGTACAATAAAATATAAAGATAAATAAAAAATTAAAAAGTAGGGGATTGAAATTAAGGCTTACAGTTTTTATAGTTTTCTTTTTGCTTGTTTATACAAAGAGTGTTAAGTTGTCACAAGGTTAAAATAATGAGTTATCAGATAGTATTTGAAAGCCTCATGGTAACTTCAAACCAGAAAACATGTAATTAATACACAAAAGATAAAACGTGAGAAATTAAATCACATCACCAGAGAAAATTATCTTCACTAATGAAAGACAGTAAGGAAATAATGAAGGCCAAACAACCAGAAAACAACTAACAAAATGGCAGAAATACGTTCTCACTTGTCTATAACAACACTGAATGTAAGTGGACTAAATTCTGCAATCAAAAGACAAAGACTGACTGAATGGATGGAAACAAGACCTGTTGATCCATCACCTGTAAGAAACACACTTCAAAAAGGTATATATGCACAGAAAATAAATGAATGGAAACCACAAAAGAGCAGGAGTAGCTATCCTTGTATCAGACAAATTAGATTCCAAGACAAAGACTGTAAGAAGAGGCAAAGAAAGTCACTATATAATGATAAAGAGGTCAATTCAGCAAGCGGATATAACAATTTTAAATACATATGCACTCGACACTGGAGCACTCAGATATACAAAGCAAATATTTTTAGAGCTAAAGAGAGAGACAAACCAAAATACAATAATAGTTGGAGACTTCAGCACCCCACACTCAGCATTAGACAGATCTTCCAGACAGAAAATCAATACAGAAACATTGGACTTAATCTGCACTATTGATCAAATGGATCTAATAGATATTTAAAGAATATTTTAGCCAATAACTGCAGAATACACATTCTTTTTCTTAGCATCTGGATCATTCTCAAGTGTGGACTATGTGTTAGGTCACAAAAAATGTCTTAAAGCATATATATATATATATATATATATATATATATCAAGCATGTACTCTGACTGCCATAAAATGAAACTAACAATAACAAGAAGAATTTTGGAAACTATACAAATACATAGAAATTAGACAATATGCTCCTGAAGGACCAGTGAGTCGATGAAGAAATTAAGAATGAAACTGAAATAGTTCTTGCAACAAATGACAATAGACACACAACATATGAAAACCTATGGGATACAGGAAAAGCAATACTCAGAGGGAAGTTTATAGCTGTAAGTGCCTACATCAAAAAGAGAGAAAAGCTTTAAATAAACAATCGATACACCTTAAAGAACTATAAAACCAAAACCCAAAATTATAAGAATAAAATAAATAATTAAGACCAGAGCAGAAATAAATAACATTGAAAGTAAAAAAGTACAAAAGATCAATAAAACAAAATGTTGTTTTTTTGAAACATTAAACAATATTAACAAACCTTTAGTCAGACTGAAAAAAAGAGAAAAATACAAATAAATAAAATCAGAGATGAAAAAGAGGAAAAAGATATTGCAACTGATATTGCAGATATGCAAAAGATCATTAGTGGCTACTAAGGTTTTTCAATTTCCAACAAATTGGAAAGCCAATAATAGATAAATACTTGGAAATACACAACCAGAAAGACTGAATCATGGAGAAAGCTGAAACCTGAACATACCAATGGCTAGTAATGAGATTGAAGGGATAATAAATCTCCCAGTAAAGAAATCCTAGGATTCATCTCAACCTGGCCCTTCTGAACAACTCCAGTGAGAAAGCAGCAGAAATTAAGAACAGAAAATATATTTTTTGGTCTCAGTCATGCTAAGGATACCACGAGATAAGAAACAGCCTGGAATTTCCCATCTTTGACAATGTTTGCCATATCCAGACCCACTTGGGCATTGAGATGGAGTTAAGAGAGGAAAAGACAAGAAAAACAAAAGAGTCAACCAATAAAAAGAGTATAAAAAGGAAAATATGTCAATAGTTTATGTTATAGAGTTTGAATTCTCACTTTCCCATTTTCCAGTAATATGTCATTGGGCAATTACATAAATTCAATTAGCTTCAGTCTCCTCTTCTATAAAATGTGGATAACAAAAGGATTGACTCCATAGGGTTGTTATGAATCAATACATAACATAAAAAGTACTCAAATATTTGCCATTATACGCATGTATTTTAAGATCTACCAGCCAAAGTAGAGGCACTGTAGAATAATGGAAAGAACAATGAACTACAAATAAGTCAGGGCACAGTTTCAAATCCTAGTTTGTCCATTTGCCTACTATGGTATTTTGAATGAATGACTTAACCTGACCTTTCCTCATCTATAAAATGTGACTAGAAGATTTTAAAGGTATTTCTAACATGCAAAAAATATCTAATATACCTATTATATTTTTTAAAGTCTTTAAATACCTGTGGGTCTCAAGAGCAGCTGAGTCTTTACACCATGCCATAGGAACTCCAGGATCAAATGCTATAATGGCATATTTTCCAAATAAATAATTCTGTTTTGAAATATTATTTACCATCATATTTTGAATTTTCTATTTACCATGCTTTTCTTCTAATTCAATACTTTTACTTAAATTAAAATATTTATCTCATTAAAATTACATTACTTTATTACCTTTGACATTACATAACTAAGACAGAAATACAACTATATCAAAAGCATCAGTAGAGCACATGAAATTGTATTTATTTAATTATACATTTTTATGTACCAGTTATTTTGAACTTAAATATATTTTTCATTTATTTTTGCTTAAAGTAATTAATAAGCCATACAAAGAAGGGACTTTTCATTATAAGACATAAAAGAATTAGTGTTAAATAATTTCAGACTATGTGTATTCATGGGGGGATGTGTACACATAAACATATGTATTAAGAGACATAAATATACAGTAAGTCTTCAATATCATCAATACATTCTTGGAAACTGTGACTTTAAGGGAAATGACAAACAGCATTTTCAAATAACATCATTTTCTCTAACATTATTTCTTTTTAACATTTATGAGAAAAAAATGTTTGCATAGCACATTGTTTTGTTTATAGTCACAATTTCAAAAAACTTGTGGATGATGTTAAGTGAGGAGATGCTGTATGCTATTATCTACACACACACACACACACACACACACACACACACACACACACACTTTAAGATACTAAGCCTTGCTAAAAAATAATTTGGAAGCAAAAGATATTTCACATGAGATTTGCCAACCACCCAGAAATAAATGTTAATTCTAAAAGTACAATGTCATTTTTTAATGTTTATGGTAAAAAACCTGTGAGTTTGAAAGATTCTAGTCATTACTGATGTCACAGTCAAAGTACCTGCCTCAACATGATTTCCTTTCCTTTTCTCCTTTCCCTTTTCCACTCCCTTCACTTTCTTGTTATAATACTGTATTTGTTTTCTATGGATGAACAATAAATAGCCAAAAACTTTGCAGCTTAAAACAGTGCAAATCTACAATCTCACACCTTCTGCAGGTCAGCAGTCAAGGCACAACTGACAGGTGGGTCCTCTGCTTCAGCTTTCCTATGTCCTCATATGGAGACTCACTAAAGAAGCAGTCTGCATCCTAAACCCATTCAGGTTGTTAGAAAACTGCATCTCCTCCTGGCTGATTAAGACACCCCCAGGTGCTAAGGCTGCCTAAGGTTTCTGTCATGTGGCCTGCTCCATAGGCAGGTCACAACTTGGTTCTTTGTTTCTTCAAGACCCACAGAAGAATTTCTGACTCTATTCTGCTAAAACAGAATTTTATATAATGTAAAGCAATGGAACAACATTCCATCACCTTTGCAGTATAATATAACCTAGTCAAGAGAGTGACTTTTTGATACAAGGAGTCAAGCTAGGATGTGTCTGCCATTCTGTATGACAGTAATTTTGTAAGAATTATTTTCCAAAGACTACTAGTCAAATTTGCCACACTAATGACCTTCAAGCTTGGTTCAGGCTTAATTGAGATTTTTTAAAAATCAGAAACAATAATGGTTTTAACTCCAAAAAGAAAAGTAATCCACATATGTTGACCCCACTTGAACTTTATCTCCACAGGGTCATTTAAATACTCACATCTGCTGTTTTCACATATTTGATTGACAAGCACTTTAGAAAGTATTGATGTCAAAACAGTGCGGTTCTCATGACAATATTACTACGTGTTAAAAACTCATACTGAAAATTTTTTTTTTCTTTTGTAATGACAGTGAAAATATATTTCTCTTCTCTGTCTTTTAAAAGCCAAAATAACTATACTTTAAAATGGTATAAAGACTTTCAGCAAATTGTGAAAATGAGGAGGATGGAGTTGAGGGTGTAGGTAGTATGTAAAGAAGAGATTTGTATGTGTACTTTTAAAAGTATCTTCAATCCTGTCATGAAGCAAAAAGAATAGTAAAAAGAAAATATAAAAAATCCACGGACATCTGCAGAAAGATCTAGTGATGAAATACCTTATCAACTTCCGAGAATAGAAGCTGATGGTATCTTACCAACACTAGCAGGATGACCTGTGCAAGACAAAGATAGGAGAGGGTAGAGAAAGGAGCACTCTGTGCTATCAAAATTATCAAAAATCCAGAAACCCTAAGTAACCCACAAGATTCACATACAAAAGTGGAGTAAATCTCATTTTTGAATCCTCAACCATGTAGAGCTAAGAACAATTTGTGAAAATTAAAAAAAAAAAAAAAGGTTACACTGGCTCCAATGTGAAGGAGGGGACCAAAAAACTATGAGGACCTACTAGGGAAAATATTTGAGGGCACTAATTAAGTTGGCTCATGAAAGATCTTGGAATAATTTGTCAAAAACTCATTTTTTTGTAAAGATGGAGATCTCCTCTGAACTGAAGAAAAACTTCTGTGAACAAATGGTAAGCTTAATAGGAAAAAAACCTTAGGAGTGAAGGAGAAAGAATTTTCATATTCTAGGTAGTAGATGAGGGGAGATGCCAAGGAGGCAGATCTTAGAACTTTGGATATGGCTAAACAAAGAAGTTATATTTTCAATATTTTATATTGACAACAAAACAGAAAGCTCTCAAGTAATGAAATCACTTACTTGTGTGTTGACCCATTCCACACAGCAAGACTGTTCCCCTCACGGTATAAGAAAACCTTTATCATTCAATGTGAACAAAAGAAATGGATTATGACCAAACTTCATATGCATATATGAGAAGAAAATAATACAAAACCTTGAAGACCCACTAAAAAATCTTATGACAAATTAGAAGTAAACTTTAATATAGTGCATAAACATAAGAAAACAGCAAATGCCAATTAAGAAAACTCTAAAGTGATTAATTAAAAGTACAAATCAAAGAAAAATCTCAAAATGAGACGACAAAATAAGAAAAATATTTGAAAATAGAGCTTTCAGAATTAAGAACAAAAATTTTTTTAAACGGAAAAAATTCAATAAGTAAAGCTCAAATTAAATAAAATTGAAGAGGTATTAAAGAAGGTAAGGTAAGAAAAACAAAGGCTATCAAGGAGGAAAAATATCAAATAGAAATTACACAAATAGATACAAAAATAAAAACAGGTTGGACAACAGCAAAAAAGGAAAAAAACAACATATATATAATAGATAATCCTAAGAAGACAAAAACTATGATCAGCACAAATAATAACAATCATTCATACAATACATTTTAAAAAGGGCTTGAACCTACATATTTGCAAAGGTACATCATGTAACTGAGAAAAGTATCAGAGAATTGCCACACTGAGATATTTTCTAGTAAAACTACTGGGCTTAAAGAAATAATTATTTAGCACTAGGCAAAAAGACCAAATCAGCGTAAAGGAAAGGAAAGGATAATTGCATTGGCAACGAACATAACAGCAACACCTCCTAAGATAAAATGACAGAGACAAATACTTAAAAAGTACAAACTCAGGATTTTGAATTGAGTCAAACTAATTTTCAATTACTGTTATAAATTTGCTAGGAATATTAAACACAAGGTCCATTTTCTGAGAATTTATTAGAGAGGAAGCCCACCAAGAATTCAAGGTAAGTCTCAGCAACTTTTCTGAGTTGTTGTAATAGACTTCCAAAGGAAGTCTATTACAGCCAACAACTAATACCTAAGACAGACACAATGTAGGAATTATACAAAGTTCACTCTTCATTGGAGATGAATTGGTATAAGTGATTGTTAATATCAAATAAAATCCAGGAGGAAAAGGATAAAGGAATGAAAACATTACTAGCTAATTGTATTATTGTTACATTATAAAGATGGTAGATAGTACTGATACAAAATTAACTAAGTGTCTCTTAAAGTAACTATTAGAAAAAAGCACAAGCCTTCAGTACACACCGGACTATTTTTCCAGTAAATTGGAATAATACCTCCAAGTTAGTCAAAAATGGTTCAGAAAAAACATATACATATGCCTGCTCACAGACATGCTCACATGCCTATGCCTACACCACACACACACACACACACACACACACACACACACACACACACAGAGGGAGGGAGAATGGTAAACAAAAGGGGCAAAAGTATGAAACACTGATGAAAATTGGTAAAGAAATGATACTTTCTTGAATAATTGCTCAAACTATTGTTTTGTATGTTTGATTCTAAATTTGGAAATTTGTTAATATACTACACATTAATAGATCTAGAAAAAAATTACAAATAGAAATTTTCTTAATAAAATTTTTATTACTCCAATTCAAAAGTAAACAGTTAATTAAGAGGGCACCCTAGCACCGTTACCTTTATAGTCTATAACAAAACAAATGTACTTAGCATCTTCTATTGTATTTCACAATAAACTACAGGTATTAACCTAAATGGTCACACACACACACACACACACACACACACACACACACACACAGTGAACATCTCTAATCCAGAATCCAAAAATCTGAAATTCAAAATGCTCCAAAATCTGAAATTTTGAGCACCAACATGACACCACAAGTGGAAAATTCCACACCTGACCTCACATGATGGTTCACAGTCAAAACATTAAAAACATTATTTTGTGCCCAAAATATTTAAAAATATTGTATAAAATTACCTTTAGGTTATGTGTATAAGGTGCACATTTTGGGTCCCATTCCAAAGATATCTCATTATATATATGTAATTATCCTAAAATCAGAAAAAATTGAAATCCAAAGCACCTCTGGTCCCAAGCATTTCACATAAGGGATAGTCAACCTGTATATTTATATATGGCATATTCATATACATAGCATAAGATTTTGAAAAGAAGATTATCTTCATATACTAAGATATTATAACTAGAAAATCCCCAAAAAGCAATAATAATCTATTGCAAACAATAAGAGTTTAGTAAACTGGCTGGATATATAATTAACATCTCCAAACCAATAGACTTAGCCAGATATAATGGAAGGTTTTATTTAAAATAATAATAAACTGTATAACAATAAACTTGAAAGACTACAATAAGAGATATAAGGAAAATATGAACTCATTAAAAATGCAAAGGATACGTGACCAAATGGATATGTATTTCTTGAATATGAATATTCAGCTTCATAAAGGTGTTAATTCTAAGTTAATTCTGTAAATGAATTAATTCAAATAAAAGTTCCATAATGTTCTTCCTTGGAAGAAGACAAGTTGGTGATGAAATTTTTTAAAAAGAATAAATATGAAAAAATTAATAAGAGAAAGGTTGAAGTGTATATGGTGAGGGAACTATCATAGCTCATATTAAAATACTTTAAGGCATCCCTAATTAAAACAGCATAATATTATTTAATAAACTAAAAGACCAGTGAAAATAAGTAGAATATCAAAAATAGGCTCACAAGTATAGAATTCAATAATGATAAAAGTATCATCTCAAATCAGTGAAGAAAGATAAATTTTTAATAGATGATATCAGGACAACTGGGTAAGCATGTAGAAATGTATAGAATTTAATACATTATTTCCACCACATACTAGGATAAATTGCAAATAAATCTAAGATTTAAATATAAAAATTTAAAATTCTAAAAGAAGTAGAAAACAGAGATGAATTTGTTTTTTAAGCTGGGAGGGGAAAACACTTTCATTCCTATGTATCTATTTGTCTAGCATTAAGTAATTAGATAGAAGGAAAGATCATAGAAGTATTAACCTGGTAATTTTACATTCAAATATAAAATGTGTATATACCTTCAAAAACTTTTTCAAATTAATTTTTATTATACTTTAAGTTCTGGGGTACATGTACAGAATGTGCAGGTTTGTTACATAGGTATACATGTGCCATGGAGTTTTGCTGCACCTATCAACCCATCATCTTCATTAGGTATATGTTCTAATGTTATCTTTCCCCTAGACCTGCATCCCCCAAAAGGCCCCCACTTTGTGATGTTCCCCTCCCTGTGTCCATGTGTTCTTATTGTCAAACTCCTACTTATGAGTGAGAAAATGTGGTGTGTTGTTTTCTGTTCTTGTGTTAGTTTGCTGAGAATGATGGTTTCTAGCTTCATCCATGTCCCTGCAAAGGACATGAACTTATCCCTTTTTATGGTTGCATAGTATTCCATGGTGTATATGTGCCGCATTTTCTTTATCCAGTCTACTGGTGATGGGCATTTGGGTTGGTTCCAAGTCTTTGCTATTGTGAATAACGCTGCAGTAAACAGATGTGTGAATGTGTCTTCATAGTAGAATGATTCAAAATCCTTTGGGTATATACTCAGCAGTGGGATTGCTGGTTCAAATGGTATTTCTAGTTGTACATCCTTGAGGAATTGCCCACTGTCTCCCACAATGGTTGAAAGAATTTACACCCTCACCAACAGTGTAAAAGTATTCCTATTTCTCCACATCCTCTCCCATGTCTGTTGTTTTCTGACTTTTTAATGATCACCATTCTAACTGGCATGAGATGGAATCTCATTATGGTTTTGATTTGCATTTATTTAATGACCAGTGATGATGAGCTTTTTTTCATGTGTTTGTTGACCACATAAATGTCTTCTTTTGAGAAGTGTCTGTTTATATCCTATGTCCACTTTTTGAAGGGGTTGTTTTATTCTTGTAAATTTGTTTAAGTTATTTGTAGATTCTGTATATTAGCCCTTTGTCAGATGGATAGATTGCAAAAATGTTCTCCCATTCTGCAGGTTGCCTATTCACTCTGATGATAGTTTTCCTGTTTTGTTTTGTTTTGTTTTGTTTTGTTTTGTTTTGTTTTTTCTGCTGTGCAGAAGCTCTTTAGTTTAATTAGATCCCATTTGTCAATTTTGGCTTTTGTTGCCATTGCTTCTGGTGTTTTTGTTTCATGAAGTCTTTACCCATGCCTATGTCCTGAATGGTATTGCCCAGGTTTTCTTCTAGGGTTTTTATGGTTTTAGGGCTTACATTTAAGTCTTTAATCGATCTTAATTTTTGTATAATGTGTAAGGATGCGGTCCAGTTTCAGTTTTCTGTATATGGCTATCCAGTTTCCCCAACACCATTTATTAAATGGGGAATCCTTTCCCCATTGCTTGTTTTTGTCAGGTTTGTCAAAGATCAGATGGTTGTAGATGTGTGGTGTTAATTCTGAGGCTTCTGTTCTGTTCTATTAGTCTATATATCTGTTTTGGTATCAGCATCATGCTATTTTAGTTACCATAGCCTCGTAGTATAGTTTGAAGTCAATTATTGTGATGCCTCCAGCTGTGTGTGTGTGTGTGTGTGTGTGTGTGTGTGTGTGCGCGCGCGCACGCGCCTTTTCTTAGAACTATCTGGGCTATGCGTGCTCTTTTTTGGTTCCATGTGAAATTTAAAGTAGTTTTTTCTAATTCTGTGAAGAAATTCAATGGTAGCTTGATGGAGATAGCACTGAATGTATAAATTACTTTGGGCAGTATGGCCATTTTCACCATATTGATTCTTCCTATCCATGAGCAGGAAATGTTTTTCCATTTGTTTGTGTCGCTTCTTATTTCCTTGAGCAGTGGTTTGTAGTTCTCCTCGAAGAGGTCCTTCTCATCCCTTGTTAGTTTTATTCCTAGGTGTTTTATTCTGTTTGTTGCAATGGTGAATGGGAGTTTGCTCATGATTTGGCCCTCTGCCCGTTTTTGGGGTATAGGAAAGTTAATGATTTTTGCACATTGATTTTGTATCCTGAGACTTTGCTGAAGTTGCTTAACAGCTTAAGAAGACTTTGGGCTGAGACTATGGGGTTTTCTGAATATATAGACATATCATCTGCAAACAGAGATGATTTGACTTCCTCTCTTCCTATTTGAATACCCTTTATTTCTTTCTCTTGCCTAGTATGCCTTCAAAATATTTTCCTTGAAAAATGTATATTCTTATTATCTCTGCTCAATTGGAAGGGCCTAGAAACAATGTTAACTCACAAGTAAAGAATACATTTAGAGCCCAGATTGTGGTCTCTAAATATTATTTCCCACTAAAGGGACAGTAATTTATGGAGAAGTGACTGATACCAGGTCTGGGGTGTGAAACGCAAAAGGCACTCCTAGGATACCATGTGTAAAGGCTATAGGAACCAATTTGATGGGACTCCTACTAGCCTGAATTAGATGAAATTGAGTTTCAAAGAGCATAGAGATTTTAATTTATTGAAACATCTGATATAGCACTACTTGTAAGAAATATTTAAAAACCTAATTAGATTATTAACATGTACTTGAAATAACTTATTAGCTTTAAAACAAATCTTATTAAGAGAAAAATCAAAAAATGTATCTTATTTTTCTTACTGAAAACATTAGCCAAATAAAATCCCTCTTGACAGAAGAGCTACAGTGAACATGTACCAATAAAATGGTAAAATTGGAATATCGCTACTTTCCAAACTCTAAATAATGGATAGGGCTAATAACTAGTAAACTTTAAAGTCATCAGGTCAAAAATTGATGAAAATCTCTTAATGGAGGGATCAGGCTGATACTACTTAAATGCACTGGTCAATTGAAGAATTAACAGAAGTAAAAGAAGCAGAGATTATGTACCTCCTGATGTGATAGACTAGGAAGTACAGAGCACAAACAGGATATCTTGTCAAAGAACTGAATATTAGTCCAATCCTCTCTGTATATACATCACTATAATGATCCAATAAATATAGGGGATAAAGAGACAAGGTAAATTATACTATAAGGAAATAATCAGCCAAAGCCAGGGTACTGACAATCTACAGGCTAAAAGATTCAATTTCTTCAACTAAACTGTGGCATGGTGGACAGTAGAAGGGGAGACTATTAGGACATAAAGACGCTTAAGAGACACAAATGTCAAATGCAATGTGATAACTTGCTTCGACCCTTTTCCAGTCAACTACAAAAAGACTGTTTAAGACAATTAGAAAACTTTCAGTACAAACTGGCTATTATACAGAATTAGGTAATTATTAATTTGATAACTATTATAATGTTGGTTATGTTACAAAAATAAATATTATTTATTAGCACTGTATACTCATGTATATATGGCTGAAATAACAATCTTTATATTTTTTAATATACTCCCCTAAAACAAGGTAATATATGTTAGATTTTCAGAGTTGCTAATATTCATTTTTATCATCAAAATATAATAAACTTTCTATGTACCAAGTATCCAGTTTTCCAGAACTGCCATATCTTATTTTTTTTGTAATTTTCCATTACTCTTGGCTTTCCAGAGAGTGGTGCTGATAAAATTTCCAGTGTCCACAACACAACATTTGTCTGTTGGAAAGAAACAAAGCAAAAGATACTATCATCTGACCCATAAGAGTTTATGATTTTTCAGCGGAGCTATGGCACATAATTTGAACACTTTCAGAGAAGCATGCAACCAATATATTTTAACAGAAGTTATCCACATCCAGGAATACTGTAGAATTATTTTCCCCTTTGGGGAGGGTCATTAACTGAATGAATGTAGTTGATCATTCCTACGCCTGTCTCAGAATTATTGTTAGAAAACAATAGCACTATATATGGACTTATAAATGTCAGTCTGCAAAGGACCTTGGAAAGGAGAAGACAGCAAAAGCTCAATTTGCTACTTAAAGTACAAACCACTGTTATAAACCACACTGAGGTGGTCAGCTGCAGATGTTTATGGTGCCATCGCTAAGATATGTGGGATACAGCTGGAGGGGCTATTTCAAGTGACAGAACCACTCTTCTTAAGCTTCTGCTGACTGTTCTTGGTGAACCCCTGGTTATGTCTGCCCACTAAGGATATATGGAGTGGCCTGAGGCTCAAGCAGAGCAGTGGAAAATAACAGCATCACCAAACAGTAAATGCCCAAGGAGTGCAGATGCTTGTTAGGTATCTTTAGTCCTTCTAAATTGAAGAATGCTGTTTGCTCTGAGGCTTAGGTTATACATTAATGTATTTAAACATCTGTTCACTTAAAAATATTTATGATGCATGTAATCTCTGAGCAAAAGCAGAAAACTCTGCTATAAAGGAACTTCCCGTAAAGTGAAGGAGACAGACTTGCACCACAGTCACAGTGATGAACACCAATCATAAATAGTGATATGGAAAGAAACAGTGTCTTCCTGTGTCAATATCAAAGGAATCCTTTCTCTAGTCTGGCAGGGTCAGGAAAGGCTTTCCAAGGGAATGCCACTTACCTGATGCTTGAAAGAAGAAAAAGTATGCTCTGGGCAAAGTTAATAGAGCAAAAATTTCCCAGGCAGAGGGGATTGTGGGAATAAAGGTGCAGCTAAAGGAGGTCAGATAGGTTATAGTGCAAGGACCAGAGGGAGAAGGAAACTAGATGAAACTTGAGAATGAGGCAGGCCTGATGTTAAAGAATTCTGTAGCCACGTTAAGGTGTTCAAATTTTATGTTAAGAGCAATTGATGCCACTGACAGCCAATTGAAATATGTTAAGCAGAGGAGTTACAAATTTTGATTTACGTTTTTAGAACACTATAATTTTAGTATGGAGAATAGATTGTAGGGAGAGCTGAATAGGTAGAAAGATTGCATGCAAACCGATGTTGCAAATGTTCAAGCAAGAGATGATAGTAAATGAAGCAATATTGGTGACCTGCAGGTGAATAGAAGGTTCAGATGTGTTAAGGTTAATTCATAGCCTTGGTTAGGGATTAGCTAAGGGGTGTAAGAGATTGGAAGTGAGGTAAGACAGAGGGAGTTGTCAAGGAAATCCCCTTATTTCTTGTCTGTGTACAGTCATGAGTCACTTCAAAAAAATAGATGTATTGTTAGTTGATTTAGTACTTGTGAAAACATCACAGAATAGAGTTATGCAAACCTAGATGGCATAGCCTACTACACACCTAGGCTTTATGGTATAGCCTGCTGCTCCTAGGCTGCAAACCTGTATAACATGTTACTGTACTGAATACTGCAGGCAACTGTAACACAATGCTAAGTATCTGTGTATCTAAACATACCTAAACATAGAAAAGGTACAGGAAAAATGCAGTATTACAATCTTATGGAACCACCATCATATATGTGGTCTGTAATTGAATGGTGGTAGGGGCCATATTTGTGGAGATGGAGAACATTCAAAGTAAACTAGATTTGAAGATGTTTGGTGTGAGATACGCTGAATTTAGGATATCTTATTGGAAATGTCAGATGGGCAGGTAAATGTAAAAATATGTAGCACAAAGAAAGATCTAGAAATATGGAAGTCCTTAGCCAGATGATATGTGGTCAGAGAAGTAGATGGAACTTCCTAAAGGGCTTCAAGCTGAATCCATCAGAGAACAGGGTCTCAGTCTGCATCAAGCTAGCAGGGAAGGTTGACTGTGACCAGACAAACGTTTTGAATTTAAGAATATTTAGGTATGGCCTGCATTTTCCAGCTAAACAATTTTCCCTCTTTTCTACCAGGCTACTTAACACATTTGTATTACCTGCTGGCTTTGAAGACATTAGAGTTTTCAGAATACGGCTTGAAAAAGAAGATGATTAAGATAGTCTAGCAGTTTTATTATGTATTGTACCTATTTGGGTAGCAACAGATGAAGCCAGCAAATTGTGAAAATGGCTGAAGTGCTAAGGATTAGCAAGGAAATCTTTTTCCAAGTATTATATCTTCAGTGGAAAATTTATAAAATTATACTATGAAAATAAAATTTACTTAGTTATATTTTATAGTCTCTGAATGCAGAATATTAGTTTCCTGATTTCATAAGATTTTTTTTCTGATTTGTAAAAGATGTAAAGTTCATAGATATAAGTGGAAAAAACATACAAATGATATAAAATTTTCTTTTAATTTAAACTGCCTCTTACTGCCATGTTTTTTCTTTTAAAATAGTCCAACGTTTAAATATGACACAAATTGTTTCATTGGGTTATCATATGTAATTCTTTATTCCTACAAAGTCTAATTTTGAAAACGTGGAAGTCAGTATATAATTTCAAGCATCATCATCTATGAAAAAGAAAAAATAAATGAAAAATATTAAAAATGCCTGAAAACACTTGACTGAAAAAAGTTATTTTGCTACAATTACAGAAACAGATATTAGGATGACAAAAAAATTATCATCCATTTGCAACCATTACAATAAAAATTTATAGTGGCATTTGTCCTTTCACAACAAATGTTTTTCCCTAGCTTTAGGCAAAAGCATGATGCTGTGTTTAATGTATCAAATTAATGAAAGCTGAAATAAGTTGTTTGCTAATAATCTTTTTATAATCTTCTGTAACGTCATATTTCTCCATTACTTTCAATACTTTAATAGGCTGAATTACATATTTAAAACAAGATCAGATCTTACAATGATTCAGAAGCAGTATAACACAGCAATTAAGAGCATGGATTCTGGGTCCAGACAGGCTGCATTTAGATGTTCAACTCTGCCGCATTTCAACTATATGACTCTTAATATTTTATGTCTCAGTCTCCCCATGTGTAAAATGGGATAATAAGGGTAACTACCTCACAAAGTTGTCTTGAGAAATGAAATTAATCACTACAAGTTGTTAGAATCACACGTAACACTTATCCAGGCTTTTATAATTATTTTTGTTTTCATTTAAAAGTACAACTTTTCTTCTACATTAACAAAATTGTAATCAAAATTATACTAAATTATATTTGGGGGAAACAACGTAGTTTTCTTTCCACTCCACTCATACAAGCTACAGAAACATACAATGAATTATTTTTTAAAAGGTACTACAGAGTTGAATTTTTTTTCATTTATCCCAGCAAAATAGTGTTGAGTGTCTGTTATGTGCTAGGTGACATATTAGGCTGGGGATACAGACCAATCTCTGTCTACCTGCTCTAGGACAGTTTCTATTCTAATGACAAAGCAGGTATTACACTAAAAAAAAAAAATCTGTCTCTTTCATACACATACAATAATTTCCATATTTTTTAGAAAGGATATAAAAAGAAAGGAAAGGGCATATGTGAGTATATTAGGAGGATCCAACTTAAATTAGGCATTAACATAGGGTGACATAGGTCACTTCAATTCTCCAGTAAGGCACACAAAAAAAGACAATGCAAGTACAAATTTTGTGTGGTACACTTATGTGCATGTGCGCACACACACACACAAGCACATAGCATCCCAGGTTTCTGGATTTGGTAGCAGCCCTTTTCTGAGACACTAATATTTGGTTCAACAGTGCTTGGTCTACAACTTAAGGAACTGGTTTAAATTCCAGATGCACTTCCTTCAAATATACTTTGGAAAATTTCATCAGAAAAATGCTGAGTTAAGGAGAGACGAAACTGCATGACAGAATCAGACCTAAATATTTCTGTCACCATTGGCTTTCTCATTCGTGTAACACCAAATGCCATATCTAAGGCAACTGACAAAGCTTTGTTTCCTTTTAACTTGAGCCTATCACAAAACTTAGAATTTGCAAACTCGTTCTTACAATACATAGCAGCTAGTTCTCTTTATTCCTGTATCCCAGTTTGTGCCAAACACAAGATACTCAAGATACTCAGGGTAACCCTCATGTGCAGGACCCACATCCACACGACCATCCTCCAACATGAGAAACCCGGGGAGACTCAAAGCCTTCTGCGGAATTTGCAGTCTGTCCTCTGCAACGCCCCCTTTTGCCCTCAGCATCTTTGGAAATTCCCTTCAGCTGCCCTCCCTGTCTGAAGTCTGGGTCTCCCCTAAAGACTCTGCTTCACCTGAGCCCTCTCAAATGTTGCTTCTTCGTCCTCACAGTCCTCATTCCTCATTCCTGGAAATGGGGAGTTGTCATGCTGGCTCATTGCCACTTCTAGACCTTTTCACTTTCTACTCTCTAAAACTCACAGTTTTTAATTTTGTATCTTTAAACTCTACCATAGAAATATTCTTTCTTAGAAGCATTCTTATCATATTTCTTGATGATTTTAACATCAAGAAATTCCAAAGGTTGAATCATTTTTTGACCTGCTCTTATCCAATCTTTACATCCATTTTTTTTCCCTTGAGACAGGGTCTCACTCTTTCATCCAGGGTAGAGTGCAGTGGCACAATCATGGCTCACTTCAGCCTTGACCTCCCAGGCTCGAGTGATCCACCCACCTCAGCCTCCTGAGTAGCTGTGACTACAGACACAGCCCACCACATGCAGCTTTTTTTTTTTTTTCTTTTTTTCTGTAGAAGTGAAGTTTCACCATGTTGCCCAGGCTGGATGCAAACTCCTGGGCTCAAGTAACCCACCCGCCTAAACTTCCCAAAGGATTGGGATTGCAGGCATGAACCACCATGTGTGGTCAACATCTAATTTCATACACAGAATTATGAGCTAGGTTTGATATTACCAATAAACATATCCACTCCATATCTTAGTTTCTGATATCCTACTCAATAACCACTGTTTATTTTTCTAATTCACTGTTTTTAATAACTCCAATAATTATTCAACCATAGTTTCTCTATGTCCTAGAAAGTGGGTCCCCAACCTACCAGCTGCATACCAGTACCAGTGTGTGGCCTGTTAGGAACAGGGCCACACAGCAGGAGGTGAGCTGTAGGCAAGCAAACATCACTGTCTGAACTCCATCTCCTGTCAGTTCAGTAGCGGCATCAGATACTCATAGAAGGGGGAACCCTGTTGTGAACTGTGCATGCAAGGGATCTAGGTTACATGCTCCTTATGAGATTCTAACTAATGTCTGATGATCTGAGGTGGAATGGTTTCATCCCAAAACTATTCTCCCTGCCACTATCTGTAAAAAAAAAAAAAAAAATTCTTCCATGAAACAGGTCCCTGGTGCCAAAGAGGTTGGGGACCACTGTTCTAGAAAACAATTTCATACCATTGCTTCTTTCATCAACTGCCAACAAATCCTTCCCATTTTCCTAATTTCCAGTGATGCCTTTGATTCCAATCTTGCTGTCCAAAAAAAAAAAAAAAAAAAGCAAACAGAAGACAACCTCCACCAGTCTCATTCTGCAATTTCTTACCTACCTGCATCTGTGTTTGTAAATCCTGACTACCCTCCTGACTTAAGGTGGAATTGGCAGGGCGCATTGCACGTTTGATTCAATCTCTCCTACCCCACTTAAGAACATCACCCTTGGCAATTGTCCTCTCTTTTACATCTTCAGTTTGTTTCTCTGTCCTAGATCATTCTCAACATATTTTAAAACCCACTTTTCCCTTCCTTAATGCTATTTCTCTTCTACCCTTTATAGCAAATCACCTCAGAAGAGTTGTCTCATTCACTATGCTAGAGCCTTTCAACCCCAGTCTTTTCTGAATCCATTTAAACAGGTGTTTGCCCACCCACTCCCCTGAAACTTCTCTTTTCAGTGTCCACAAATAACCTGCACGTTGCTAAATCCAGGAGTCAATTTTTGATCACCTCGACCTATCAGAAACATGTGACATTTGACTATTTCTCCTCCTTGAAAAACTTGTTTTGTTTGGTCCTCAGGATACCCACCTCTCCTGGATTTTTTCTTACCATACCAACCTCTTCTTTTGAGGCTCCACTGTTTTACTCACCTCCACAATCATTACACGGTGCAGTGCCAGGGTTCAGGTCACTCTTCTTTCCTGTCTACACTAATTAATTGAATGATTCATTCAATTCAGGATTTTGTCATCCATATGTTAATGACTCTAAAACTTACATCTGTAGCCTAGAATTAGGCCCAGACCTACAGATTTGTATGTCCATCTATCTACTCAACATCTATGCTCTGACATAGAATGGACATCACAACTTTACAGGTCTCAAACCAAATTCCTGATATCTTTTTTTTTCTTTTCTTTTCTTTGAAGTAAACTTTTTTTTCTTGTTTTTTAACATATGGATGAATCTGGAAACCATCATTCTCAGCAAACTGACACCTGATATCCTTCTTACAAACTTCCTTATCTAAGTAGTGGTAACAGCATTTTGAGTTGCTCAGCCCCACAAAACTTAAAGTTATTATTTATTGTTCTCTTATTCTGACATCCAACATTCATAAATAAGTTTTGTTAGTCCAAGCTTTAAAATAGTCAGAATTTTAGCCTTTTCTACTACCACCATTGCCACTACCTTGGTCCAAGCCATAATCATCTCTTATCAGTATTCAGATCATCATCTACCCTGTCTCCTTCCTTCTGCCTTTGTCTCCATTAGTGTTGCCTTTGTCTTTGTTAAGTCTGCCCTGGGCTCCATACAGTCTATTCATCACATGGCAGCCAGAGTGATTGTCTAATGTCAGTCATACCATGACACTCCTCGGCTCCAAATGCTCTATTGGTTCCTATGTTAGGCATAAAGATACCCCATCTAGATCTTCTGTCATGAGGGAAATGGCTGCCCAAATGTAGGAGTGTGGTTAGCAGAGTCTCATACTGTCACTTTCTCAAGATCTTCCTTGAGCATAAAAGTCACCTCTCCTGAGGTGATAACCTATATCCAATGACCACACAAGGTATGTGTGTAAAGTCCCAGTCATTTTTTCCTGATATAGGACAACTTTGAAGGGGAATATTTTCTCCAGAGACCCTCCCCCTCCTGCCACTGTGTTGGCCAAGGATTTTTTTGGACTTGCATTACAATTTGACTCCTCTATTTAAATGGTAATATCCTATCCAACAGCATTCTTTAGCCACCCTCAGCTTAATTTTTCTCCATAGTACTTTCACTGTTGGACATATGTCATACCTACAGATTTTTTTACTGTCCCTCCACTAAAATATATATTCTATAAAGGAAGGAATTTTTTGCTGTACCATCAATGTCTAGAAAATTGCTGAGACCGAGTAGTGATTCAATAAATATTATATAAAATGAATCACTATTTAACTTATCTAACAATCATTGTTAGATATATTAAAGACAATGATAATTGTCACTATTGTATAAAGTTAAGCATTATCAAACAGGCAAGTACTTGGGGACCAGTCTACATGCAAAATGTGGTTCATTATACTTAGTAGGCACTCAGGATGTGGCTGTTGTTGGTGATAGCAATAGTGATGAACAGTGATACCTATGGAATGCCACAAAGGCCAGGGAACAGTGCTCTGCAGTCTGTGACAGCTAAATCAAAAATTAATACTGGGCACAGTAACTGAAGCCAATAATCCCAGCACTTTGGGAGGCCAAGGCAGATGGATTACTTGAAGCCAGGAGTTTGAGACCAGTCTGGCTGACACGATAAACCTTGCCTCTACTAAAGAAAAAAAAAGAAAGAATAGCTGGTGGTGGTACATTCCTGAAATCGCAGCTCCTTGGGGGACTGAGGCATGAGAATCACTTGAAATTGGGAGGCAGAGCTTCCAGTAAACCGAGATGGCACCACTGTACTCTAACCTGGATGACAGAATGAGACTCTGTCTCCAAAAATAAAAAAAGTTAAGTGACCATTCAGTTACCAAGATTGTTTTTATATGTCAACATAGAAATATGTATGTAAATAACACAGATAATAGACTAAGAAATCTTTCTGCTACTCGATAGCTGGTATCTTATGAAGCCAGGCTCTTAAATAGTATTCTACGAAACAAAGAGCAGAAAAGGAATGAATTTCAGGTCTTTCAGTCAATATCTTTCTCTCTGGCACAAGATCAGGTATGCATTTGAACCTATCCCATAAAGTTTCTTGGATATTGCTACAATATCTTAGAGATCAAACTTTTATTAAGAAGACAATCAAGCTAGAAATATGTTTAAAAACAAAGGCTAGTGATGAAAATGAAAATATAAAGAAGTTAAAAAGGAAGCTCTGGTCAGATGCTACCAGATATTTTAGTCCTTCTTATTTTTAATGTGGTCATCAGCAAAATCCCATTGTATCCAGTCCACTAAATAGGACCTTACTATGTAATCAACAACCCTAGAACTTAGTTATTTAATATAATCATTTATTTGCTCAGAATCCCATGGGTAGGCAATTTATACCAGGCTCTGCATGAAAGCTTTGTTGCTGAGCCCATTCTTGTATTTGGCCTCTGGCTGAGATACTATGAGGGTTAGGAAAGCTGAGACTCCCCATGGTCTCTCTTGCCATGCTTGGTCACATACCTATAGTTTTCTAAGAAAGTGAGAATGCAAGCCACAATTTCTTTTGGAGCTCTCACACATCCAATCTACCACACTCTATGGGTCAAAGCAAGTCATGAGGCCATTTCAGTTTCAAATAGAAAGGAAATAGGCTCTACCTCTTGAGGTGAGGAACCACAAAAAAATTATTTCTATTTTCAATCTACCATTGACCTATCCTAAAACTGAGTTCTTTTAAAACAAATAATAATGAGAACTTCACTGTTCAAGTATTTTAAGATTGCTAGCTACTGAAGTATTGAGCACTTGATATACATTTTGAAATTCCCATTTTAATGTGTGCAGTTCAGTGTTTTTTTTAGTATATTCACTATTGTGCAAACATCACTGTCTAATTTTAGAACATTTTTATCACCTCCCCCAAAAAAATCCCTACCCATTTTCAGTCATTCCACGTTCTCCCCTTTCCTGAACCCCTGGTAACCACTAATCTATTTTCTGTCTATATGGATTTCCCTTTTCTGGACATTTTATATAAATTAAGTTGTACACTATGTAGTCTGTGTTTCTCTTCTTGGCATGATGTTTTCAAAGGTCACTCATATTATAGCATGTATAAGTACTTTATTTCTATGAGTAATATTTCACTGTATGACTATACCAAATTTTTAATCTACTCAATCAACAGACATTAGGGTTGTTTCCACTTTGGTGGCAATATGAATTATGTTGTTATGAATATTTGTGTACAAGTTTTCATGTGAACTTTTCGGTTTTCATGGGTATACACCTGGAAGTGGGATTGCTGAGTCTTGATATACTGTTATACCCAGGATTTCTCATGATGTGTATGCCTGACTGGACCATACCAATGTGTTTTATACACTCAGATAAAAAAATCAGAATAAGTTGTTTCTGGTAGGATAGGCCAGATGAAAACTTTCAGCAGTCTTTATACCAAAAAGCCTAAATTCATCACTGTGGTCTAAAGTAGTTAGGTCAGATTCTCCAGATGCAAAAGTCAGAGGACAGTGACTCCTGTTTAGGTGTCTCTGAAACATCCACATACTCCACTACTCATGTAAGTATATTTTATAATAAAGTATTTCCCTCATTATCCTTTGGTTTATTAATATACCATATCAATTGAGATAACTGACATCCCCTATTGTTTCAAAACACACATTTTGCTTAATATTGGCCTGTAGTGACAAGTCTTACTGTTTTGCTCACTGTTGTCAAAGCATGGTGTTTTATTATGTCCACAGAGCAGAGCCTCATTGCTGGCATCACTTATAAGCGTCTTAGAAACACAGGGTGTCAGACCCCACTCCAAATCTACTGAATAAGAATATGCATTTTAACAAGATCCTCAAGGATTTTCGTGCACAGAAAAATTTGAAAGGCAATGCCATATAGTAACCTTAATTCATCGAGCTGTTACAGATTTGAAAGCTAGAGGTTCTGACATTTAATCAAAATCTTCCTATGAGAATATGGACATTAAATAATATTATTACCAATAATACATAGAAAGCAATTACTGGATGTCAACTATGTTTCAGGAACTATGCCAATTGCTTTCCAAGCATTATCTGTTTTCATTTTTATGGCAATCAAGTATTTGTTGCCCCACTTATGGATATCAGAACCAAGGCTCAAAACTCAAGCTATGTGCCAAAAGTCAGGAGTAAGTTCTTTTAAGAGGAAGAGCCAGGAGTCAAACTCCATTGCCTAATTTTAGAGCCCAAGTTCCTTACCACTATCTTATCTTGCCCAGTAATGTTTGAAAATGGCATCCTCATAATCTAATTCATGAAAAAGAAAACAAGACCTACGCTATATAATTTCTCAATTTAAATAATTAAATATGTTCTTACCTATCCATGAGAACATAAGCTCCAAGAGGGTGAGAATTTTTGACATTGTTACTGGTATATCTTCAATATCTAGATCAATACATAAGCTGTCACTAAATTTATTGAATGAGAAAATTAATTTATATATTAAGACCCTACTGTGGCTTATTAAAATGAAATTTCATCTTTAACTGATTTCTCTTCCAATTTCTCAGCCTTGAATTTTACCAGTAATACGAATGCTAATGGCTGGTTTGCTGTGGCACTGATGAATTTATTCAATGAAAACAGAAGTAATACGGTGTTATACATCAGCAGTAACTCCTCAGAATACCATCTTATCACAGAGTGTTTTGACACAGTACAACCTTGAAAGAGTTGTATTTGTGGCTAAAAATGTATCTTGTCAGTTGTTTTATTAGAAAACAATGGTCTGGAAACATCAATTTTGGCCTAACACATGGGTGCATTTTGTAAGGATCGAAAATGTGTGGTATAATGGTGGCAAAATATGTATTGAGTAAAGTTAAAATGTATTTCTCAAAGGACTAATAGTGCAGAAAATTCTTGAAACCAAACGTTCTACTTCATCCATCTCGTACACGATGACTCTACAGTGGGACCACTTGTTACTCACCTCCATTCCATTAGGCAAGCAAATCGCATGCCAAGCTAGCTTTATAAATAGAACCCTGAGTAGGTGGGCCATAGCCAGAGGAAAACAAGAGACTAAATTCATTTATATAATCTCATCTTTTAGAGTAGAAATTGCCTTTTCTATTGATATATAGAGGAATTGTCAGAATTGGACAGAGGTAGGAAAGGGGGAAATTATTCAAAAAGACTTAGAAAAACACAGAAGACCTTCAGCATTTCTTTAATACAACAAAACATGCTGAAAATTACATTGTGGTTATTGAGGCAATATGCACACAGATTTATTGACAAGACATTTTGCATCTAATGGTAATACGAAACTTAATCTGCACACAGTCTTATTGGCATTAATATCGTACTTGGCTGTGGATAGTGACTAGGTAGATAACGAGGCGAAGGAGAGCGTCTAATCTTGTTTGACATCTGACAAGAAGGTCACACTTAGACACACAAAGGTAGATGTTCTAATCCTTTCATAAAATTTTACATACTTTCCCCCAATGCCTTAAATATAATATATGCTCATATTTCAGTAGGAAAACATCTACTGAGCCAGCACCATAATTTGTAGGGCCTTGTGCAAAATAAAAATGTGGGGCCTTTTTCAGAATCCAAAAGAAGGAAATGATTGTAAAAGTAAAAAAACACAAAGTTTTTTCCTCTTCTACAATCATTCTTCCAACTTGTCACACAAAGCATTTTTATGTTTTCTATTTAATTACATTCTAAGCAAATAATTACTTATCAATTTGAAATTGGCAAGAATGCTATCATTTACCTTTATATGATAAAATGCCAGTTTTAAATTCAATTATCAGATCCTATCAGGAATCACTAAAATTGAGATTATGTATTTTGCGGCTTATCTCCTGAGGGTGCAAGGAGCTGACCAGAAGAGAAAAACATAAGCCAGATTCAGGATGGTGTGAACAAGGAAGAAAGTATCTTCCAAGGCCAACTTGGAATACTCATGCAGCATGTGCAGACTCACAGGGCTGCTGAGGGCCCTGCCCACATCCCAGGGCTGTGGAACCTGACTGCAACTGGGTTCTATTTCTTGTCAGCCACTGGATCTACATACTTTGTCCTGACCAGGGCAGAGAAGTTGAGCTAGGCGTATTCTCTTGCCAGAGGCATTGCAACCTCCACGTTGGGTACCTCGATTGGGGGTAAGTAAGAAACTTCTGTAGTGTGGCCAGACTAGTTGGGATGGGTACCACCATGAGCATCTCCCTAGATACTGGAGCATAACCTCAACCATTGCCATACCACACTCTTTCTGGGGTAAAGGTGGCCCCTGTGGCCAAGTGGGGCCCAGAGTACCAGATGGTGGGGAAGTTGATAGCCTAACCTATCCCTCAGCCTGCTGGGCCTTGCACACTGCACACATCCTAGACCTGCTTAGTTAACGCATCCTTTCTGTTGAAGCAGACAGGCTACGGACTACTGTTTGCCCTCCAATATCCATTCTCCTCTTGTGTAATAATAATAGAACTCTCAGCTTTTAGCTGGGGAGAAAGACAAAGCAGGCATTTTCTCTATCAGCCTTGCAGCTGAGAATGCTATGTGGCTGAGTCATGGCTAAGATGTGAACATGGAATCAACAATGTGGGACACCTGTACCCATCCTCTGCCTCTTTCTCCTTGATCTTTTCTTCTGCTATGGAAAAGATAGATATAAAATAAGAAGCTCCAGATGTTATCTTGAACCTTGAGAAAAAGGGCCATATCTCAGAAATGGCTGAGTAGGAGCTTAAAAAATTAAATTTTCACCTCACCAGCTGTGGACTGCTACCACCAGATTTAAGAGAAAGAGACACACACATATAACTTGATTAAGCTATCTTTTTTTCTGAGTCTCTGCTACTCAAAGCCAAACCATAATCCTAAAATTAGAAGAAAAATTATAATCTGATTTTATGCTATTATGCTCACTACTGGTCCTTATTCAGAGATCATTTGTCCAACTCCAAGACCTCTTTTCATTTCTGCCCCTTCCTTATGAATGTTTGTTCTTAAGCTGTTGGAAGAGGATATCCTCAATGCTTGCATTCTACCATGGCTTTATATGATCATACTTAAAATGATTATAACTGATTTTGTTAACTTACGATTCCATTTCTTTTTTGCAAAGAGGTAACAATTGTTGACCATTTAAGAATAATTACATGCTTCAGTATTGTATAATCTCCACTGTGATTAAAACATTGAATTCCCAACTACAGAACACTGTATTCTTGTATCCTATAAGAAATTGTTAAGAATAGCTTTCCAAGCCAATTCTAAATACATATTGAGAAATTTTACCTGAATCATGGGTTAGTATCTAAACTGGACAATAATTTTTGTTAGTTTTCCTCAATTTGCCTCATTCAGATAATTGTGTAAGTAATCTTTTAGGAATTAAACTGATTCTCCACCCTGTGGATGTTGGAAATAATATACCAAATTGACATGTGTTCAAGTATTCAAGTAATTAAAACATTAACTTACTGGCAAGTGAAATGAACAAAGACTTCATGTAATGTTATTATAATGAACCTGTAAAGAATGGTTGTAAATGTTACCACTTCCCACAGACATGAGTTAGCAAGGAGAGATTAAGAAGCAATGGAAGAAAGATATGGCCACTGTATATAATTATTTTTCCCTGGATATTGGGAATTTAGGGAAATTGTTAATAATAACAATCAGCAGAGGTTTTATAACTCATGCACCAATCCTATCTTCAGTGTTTATTTCTTAAATCTTACATTACCAAAACTTCTTTGGATTTATGACCCGGAAATCATACATTTCTGTATTTATTTTTTCTATCTTTCTCTGTACATTGTGCTAATGATCAATCACCAGGCAGAGGAAGATAAAACTGAATATTTATGGGGAGCACAGGAAAGAACCCTGCTGTGAGCTATTAGCTCAGCTGATGACGTGTGCTCCCAGTTGGAATCTGAAGGGATGGTAAGAGCGCTGCTATAGCCCTTTATAAATGGCACATAAAAAGCACCTGTTTGCCTGCTTCATTACACTTCTCCTAATGAATGCCTCCAGGGAGCAGAAGTGGAGAACTACTTTCCTGCTATAAATAGAGAAAGGTATTTAAAAATTCTCATTTAAATGTGAGTACTGTTATCTGTAACAATTTGCAATAATGTAATAACCCTCAGGAATATAAAGGAACCGGTACTTCCATGTATTCGTGAGGTGACCTATAGCAGGAAGATGGTTTCTTGTATTGTTTTGATAATTTTGTTTTTCCGTAAGATCTGAGTCATAGGCACTTATTGAGTATTCTTAAGCTTTCTCTACCTAACTCCTGTTCAACAAGGAAAAAAGACTCAGTTCAGCCACAATCTCTTCTGAGAAACTTTCTGAAGCATTCCATCTCCCTAACATGTATAAACACACACTCCATTAAGAATGCAGAATGTGTTCTTATGTGTAATTATAAATGTATATAATTTATATTACAGGATCATAAGTGCTTTAATAAAGCTTTATGACCTTGTGATATAATTACAAATTTATTTTTGCCACTTTTAGGGAAAGATAGCATCTTATTTTACACTGAGTCTCTAGTTTTTCTAAATGGGCTTGCCACAGAGCCTGCACTCAACAATAAGGTGTAGGCAGATGCAATAAACAAAAGAATTATTGTCTTCCTTCAGCTTCTGTGAGAAGATTCTTCTCTGTCCATTCCATCTCAGTCTTCTTTGTGGTCTCCATTTTCTCTTTTCAACTGTATTCTTAAATATAGGTATTGCCAAACATCCACCTCCAACTTTGTAGTATTTCCACTCAACAAATTATTTCTGGGAAACCTCATCTACAGACTTGTTTTAAAGCAGAGGCTTCCAAATTGCAGTTTACAAGGCAATCAATGGGGCATGGAAAGAAAGTAGCAAAACTTCTACTTATTTTTATTTATAGATATATTTTTATCTCAGCCTTTTAAAATTTCTATTTGCACACTGCACAAAAAAATCATCATTATGTAGGTCATAAATACATGTAAAGTTGGTTGCATGCTCAAAATTTTACTGGGTGCGTACTTTTATTGATGAGGTATAGCATAAATAAAATATATATGACTGCCTCCACAAGCAGTAGGGTAGAGGTTGAATTCACACTCACCAAATCTGTTGGTCTTGACAGACATTCTTTGTTGACCAAACTTAAGTCAAATTCCTGAAACTTCTCCTAGGCCTATCTGTGTACCTTCTTGCAAATTCCAGTTTTAACAAGAACCCCGATAAGGTGGTTTAGCCAGAATCCCCCCTCCATCCTTCATATCTGATCACCCTTAATAGCTAAATGGGTTCCTCATCCTCCACCATCCCTCAAGGGATGCCTGATCACCCTGGCATGTCTTCATAAAGAATCCTGTTAGTTCAGTTTCATCAAAATCCTCCTTACCCTTGATGTTTCTGCTTCATAATTTTCCATCCATTGATCGCCATCTTGGCCCTTTGCTATAAATTCCTACTTGCTCAAGCTGTATTCAGAACTGAGCCCAGTTCTATACTTAAATCTTTTTTCCTATTGCAATAGTCCTGAATAAAATCTGCTTTTTCCTTTTTTTTTTTGTTTTTTGTTTTTTTGTTTTTTTTTTTTTTTTTGTTTTGAGTTGGAGTTTTGCTCTTGTTGCCCAGGCTGGAGTGCAATGGCATGATCTTGGCTCACTGCAACCTCCAGCTCCTGGGTTCAAGCAATTCTCCTGCCTCAGACTCCTGAGTAGCTAGGATTACAGGCATGTGCCACCATACCCAGCTAATTTTTTGTATTTGTAGTAGAGACGAGATTTCACCATGTTGTCAAGGCTGGTCTTGAACTCCTGACCTCAGGTGCTCCACCTGACTCAGCCTCCCAAAGTGCTGGAATTACAGGTATGAGCCACATTGCCTGGCCTTTAATTACTGTACAGCTCTAGTATTTCTTTGCTACATCTCAGGGCTAAGAGGAAACATTCCCTTCACCCTTTGAAGGTTTATTTAAAAATTACTTACAAGAGGCAGATGGATAGGAGAAAAGGCATAGAAATGTATTTGATCATAGTTTCACACAACACAAGAGCTTTCAGAATGAAGGCCCAAAGATACAGGAGAAATTGTTCATTTTTATGCTTATGTTCAGCTAACTATGCTTATGTTCAGCAAACTATATAGAAATATGTTGAACAAAAAACCTAATGCTAATAACTGAGTGGAGAAACCCAGCAAGCCCTGTCCATCTAGATTCCCCTTATTTTCTCTGAGCATGTAATATTTCCTTTCTTTCTGAGGTTAGGGCAGGACACCCTCTGTCATGAGGGTCTTATGGCCTACAATAAAACAAGGTAGGTCAGATAATTTATTTATGACCAGTTTTTACACAGAAACTCTGGGGAAATGGTTAGAATAATAATTGTAGCTTTTAGGACTGGCTTTGGGGAAAGGCATTCTCATTTCTATGACCCACATTGGAGAGGCAGGATTCTAGTTTCTATGGTGCCTTGGGAAAGAAGAGAACTGAGAGGCAGGAGGGCAAGAGAAAGTCAGTGTATTATTCCATTCTCACCTGCTATAAAGAACTGTCAGAGACTTAGTAATTTATAAAGGAAAGAGATTTATTTGACTCACAGGTCAGCAGGACTAGGGAAGCCTCAGGAAACTCACAATCGTGGTGGAAGAGGAAGCAAATACATTCTTCTTCACTGATGGCACAAAGGAGAAGTGTAGAGAGAAGGAAGGAAAAGCCCCTTATAAAACAACCAGCTCTTATGAGAATTCACTCTCTATCATGAGAACAGGATGGGGAAACCACACTCATGATCTAAGTACCTCCCACTGGGTACTTCTCACAACACATGGGGATTATAGGAGCTGCAATTCAATGTGAAATTTGGGTGGGAACACAGTCAAACCATATGATTCCACCCCTGGTCCCTCCTAAATCTTATGTACTCACATTTCAAAACATAATTATGCTTTTCCAACAGTCCTTTAAAATCTTAGCTTATTCCAGCATTAAGCAAAAAGTCCAAGTCCAAAGTCTTACCTAAGACAAGGCAAGTCCCTTCTGCCTACAAGCCTGTAAAATTAAAAGCAAGTTACTTACTTTCTAGATACAATGGGGGTACAGATATTGTGTAAATATACCCATTCAAAACGGGAGAAATTAGTCACAGCAAAGGGGCCACAGACCTCATGCAAGTTTGAAACCCAGTGTGGCAGTCATTAAATCTTAAAGCTTCAAAATCTGCTTTGATTCCATGTCTCACATCCAGGTCACACTGATGCAAGAGGTGGGCTCCCATAAACTTCAGTAGTTCTGTATCTATAGGATACAGCCCCTGAGGCTGCTTTCACTGGCTGGTGTTTAGTGCCTGTGGCTTTTCCAGGTACACCGTGCAAGCTGTCATTGGATTTACCATTCTGGAGTCTGGAGGATGGTGGTCCTATCCTCACAGCTCCACTAGGCAGTGCCCAGTGGGGACTCTATGTGGGAGCTCCAACCCCACATTTCTCCTCTTCATTACTCTAGTAGAGATTCTCTATGAGGGCTGTACCCCTGCAGCAAATGTCTGGCTGGACATCCAGATGTTTCATACATCCTCTGAACTATAAGCAGAAGTTTTCAAACCTCAGCCTTTGTCTTTGGTGCACCTGCAGGATCAGTACCACATGGAAGCTGCCAAGGCTTGGGGCTTGCACCCTCTGAAGCCATGGACTGAACTGCACCTTGGCCCCTTTTAGCCATAGTTAGAGTGGCTAGGATGCAAGGCACCAAATTGCTAGGCTGCACACAGCAGGAGGGGCCTGGACCAGGTGCACAAAACCATTTGCTCCTCCTGGGCCTCCAGACCTCTGATGGGAGTGGCTGCTATAAAGGTCTCTGACATGCCCTGGAGACATTTTCCCCATTGACTTGGCAATTAACATTTGGCTTCCCATTTCTTATGCATATTTCTGCAGCTGACTTCAATTTCTCCCCAGAAAATGGATTTTTCTTTTCTACCACATTGTCAGGCTGCAAATTTTCCAAACCTTTATGCTCTGTCCCCTCTTAAATACTTTGCTGCTTAGAAATTTCTTCTGCCAGATACCCTAAATAATCTCTCTCAAGTTCAAATTCTATAGATTTCTAGGGTCAGGAGAAAATGCTAGCAGTCTCTTTGCTAAACCATATGAAGAGTCACCTTTATTCCAGTTCCCAACAAGTTTCTCATCTCCATTTAAAATCACCTCAGCCTGGACATTATCATCCATATCATTATCAGCATTTTTGTCAAAGCCATTCAACAAGTCTCTAGGAAGTTCCAAACTGTCCCACAGTTCTTCTGAGTCCCCCAAATGGTTCCAACCTTTGCTTGTTACCTGGTTCCAAAGTTGCTTCCAGATTTTCAGGTATCTTTATAGCAGCACCCCACTTCTGATACCAATGTAATGTATAGTCCATTCTCATGCTGCTATAAAGAACTGCCTGAGACTGGGTAATTTTTTAGAGAAAAGAGGTCTAATTGACTCACAGATCAGCAGGACTCAGGAGGCCTCAGGAAACTTACAATCATGGCAGAAGGGGAAGCAAACACATTCATCTTTACATGGCAGCAGGAAGAAGTGCTGAGTGAAGGGGAGAAAATCCCCTTATAAAATCATCAGATCTCATGAGAATTCACTCACTATTACAAGAACAGCATGGGAGAACTGCCCCCAAAATCTAATTTCTTCCCCACCAGATCCCTCCCACAACACTTGGGAATTATGATAACTACAATTCAAGATGAGATTTGGGTGGAGACACAGCCAAAACATATCGGTCAGAGATTTGCTTCTGAGGCTTAATTTATGGTACTTTCTGAGTCCCAACATAGTCCTGATGTATTCTCCAAAGCAGTAAATGACACCAATATTTACCAGCCACTCAAAACAGAGAACACACTCTTCCCTCACAAAGAATCTATCCTATAAATATCTTGAAGCCCTCTTCTCTTGCCCTTTCGGACAGCTAAAACATTAGATCAAGCTCTTGCCTGATAGTTGACACAGCCTTAAAGGGAGCTTGTCTTTGCCAGAGTGCTCTTTGTAAAACCCAACTGTAATCTGTTTTCAATTTCTGCAATTATCCTCCAAAGCTTCCAAGGCCAAGTTCAATTTTTATCTTCATGTCCTATACAACCTTTGCAGCTTCATATCTCCCTCTCATTTTCCCAGAGAGAACTACCTGTGGCTCCTTCAATATAGAAGTGAATGCATGCCTTTCAGCATTCATGCACACAGTATCTTCTTGCTGGACTGTTCCACCCCTACTTTGTCTACTAAATCTTAATAATCCTTTGAAAAGCTGCTCAATATTCACCGCTCAATAAGAAGTTTTTGCAGTGGTTTCCAAGTCAGATGTAGTTAGCTTTTAACTAAATGTACAGAAATATGTATCAAATACTGTCAAAGCCTTTATCATACTATTTTATACGTATGCATTCATTTATATTTTAGTCACACATTTTTATTATAATTTAACATATTTTATTGCATGAATAATTGTATTCTATTTTCATAATTTTATAATCACACATATATCTGGACAAAAACACCTTTAGCACACTATTTTAAAATTCTGATTTATAGGTTTATGTGTCTTCCCACCAAAGTATAAGTACCCTGAGAATAGAAATCATTTATTTCACAATGTAAAGTTCTACACTATTAGATGCTTAATGAATATTAGTTAAATGAATAAATTCAGGGCAAACTAAAATGGAAAGGATTCTTATAGTCAAAAATAAAAATGATAAGCATATATCTGTTTTGTTCAATTTAAAAATTGATGTCTCTCTCCTGATTTCTAATTCCACATGTAAGGAGCTTACAAGTCACCACTTCATCTTAACAAGTAAAAAGTTAAACAAACTAAAAAAAAAAAAAAAAAATCAGCATCACTTCTTACATCAGTAACAGAAATGAGGCAATAGGGAAAATGAATTCCCCCCTCCCCAAGACTGGACGGACAGGCAAGTAGATACAGAGAATTACTACATATTAAAGCAGTAATCCTTGTGAGAACCAGCACTGGGATAGAGAAACCTGAAAACAAATTGCTGGAGGCTAGGTATGAATAAGTCTTGAAGTTAAAAACTCTAGGGAAACCCAGTCATGCAAGACTCTCATGCTTTTGTTAGTTTTACCATTGGAGCTTGATCATATTCCCATATTAAATATGGCAGAGCAAAGAAAACCCCCATGCTTCCAGCAGGAAAAGGAGAAAATGAACTATTTTTAAACATATCAGAGTACTCTATTCTTAAAATGTTTCTTCTAAGAGCTGACTTTATTAAGAAGGGCCTAACTTGCTAGCATTTTATCAGAGCCTGACTGACCTTGGTGAAAGTAAATATCCAACTCCAGCTCACTGTAGCTACCGTTTTATCTAAAGGGGAAGAAAAAATACTGGGAAACACTTGTGAAGTTAGTCCAGAGTCAGACACTTACAAAAAAAAACAGAACTAATTATAGGATTATAAAGTATTTCTTTTCCTCACACCTTACCAAATTACTAATGGCCTATTAACAGTTATTCCATGTACCTAGTACATCATGTCTGGCTATTAAGAACAAATTATAAGGTATACTAAAGGCAAAAACCACAGTTTAAAGAGACAGCAAGCATCGGAACCAGATATGGCAGGGAGGTTGGAATTATCAGACAGAGAAGTTAGAACAATTATTACTAATATGCCAAGGGTTCTAATAGATACAATAGACAGCAGGCAAGAAAAGATGAGCAATAGAATAGAGATAGAAATTCTAAGGTAAAAAGAAAAGATACTAGAGATCAAAAACACTATAACAGAAATGGGCTTATCAGTAGACTGGACGTAACTGAGGAAAAAAAAAAATCTCTCAGCTTGAGGAAATATCAATAGGTCTTACCTAAACTAAAAAGAAAAAAACCCTCAGGATATCCAAGAACTATGGGACAAGTATGAAAACTGCAATACATGTGTATGGGAATAGCAAAAGAAAAAGAGAAATAAACATCAAAACAACTTTGACCGATAATTTTTTCAAATTAATGTCAGATACCAAAACAGATCAAAGGAGCTCAAGGACACTAAGCAGGCTGGGTGTGGTGGCTCCTGCCTGTAATCCAGCAGTTTAGGTGTGTGAGGCAGGTGGATCACCTGAGGTCAGGGGTTCAAGACTAGCCTAGGCAGCATGACAAAACTGTGTCTCTACCAAAAATATAAAAATTAGCTGGATGTAGTGGCAGTTGCCTGTAATCCCAGCTACTTAGGAGGCTGAGGTAGGAGAATTGCTTGAACCAGGGCTGCAGAGGTTGGGGTGAACTGAGATTGCGCCACTGCACTCCAGCTTGGGCGACAAAAGCAAAACTCTGTCTTGAAAACAAAAACAAAAAAACGCCAAGCAGAATAAATGCCTCTCCACCTAAAAAGACCAACTATATCTAGGCCTATTATTATATTCCTTTCAAATTACAGAAAATGAAAGACAAAGAAAAAAATTTAAAGAGAAGCCTAAGGGAAAAAAATTTTACCTTTGGAGGAACAAAGATAAGAATTATATCTTATTTGTCAGAATCCATTCAAGCAAAAATAGATTTGAATACTCACAAAAATCAATAAATTAATGTTTAGGAATTACAGAGATGATACGATGCAGGCAGGCAATGCCTAATAATTAGTTCATGGAGAATAGAATACCCATCACCTCAAGCATTTATCTTTTGTATTACAAATAATCCAATTATATTATTTTAGTTGTTTTTAAAATCAGGAAATTATTGGGAATTGGAAAAAAAGGTCATTTTGTTATGTATTAGTGAAAACCTGGCAGCCCTGTGCCCCTGCTATAAAGATCTGTGGAACTTTGAACTTGAGAGTCATGATTTACGGAATCTGTTGGAAGAAATTTCTAAGCAGCAGTGTTCAAGAGGTGGCCTGGCTTATTTTTTCTTTTTTTAATAGCCTATGCTTACATGTATAAACAAAGAAATAATGTAAAACTGAAACTTATAAATATGAAGCAGAGCATAAGATTTTGAAAAGTTTTCTCTTGTCCATGTGGTAGAAAAGAAACGCCCATTTTCAGGGGAGAAAGACAATTATGCCACCTAAATTTGCATAAGTAAAGGGGAAACAATTACTAATAGCCAAGACAATGGGGAAAATGTCTTCAAGGCATTTCAGAGACTTTCAAAGTAGCCTCTCCAAACACGAGTTCAGAGGCATATGAGAGAAGCATAATTTTGGGGGGGGGGGGGGTTAGGCCCAGGGCCATGCTGTCTCATGTAGCCTCAGAACACAAATCCCTGCATCCCAGATCCTCCAGCACCAGCTGTGGCTCAAAGGCACCCGGGCACAACTTGGGCTGCTGCTTCAAAGGTGTGGCTTCCATACAGTGTGAAGCCTGTGGGTGTGCAGAATGAAAGAGTTGAGACTTGGGAACCTCCTAGATTTCAGAGAATGTAACCTGAATGCCCATGCAGAAGCCTGATGCAGGGGTGAAGCACTCATAGAGAACCTCTATTAGAGAAGTACAGAGGGAAAATGTGGGGTTGGAGCTCCCACACAGAGTCCCCACTGAGGCACTGCCTAGTGGAGCTGGGAGAAGATGGCCACTGTCATACAAAATCTGGAATGACAGATTAATGGACAGCTTGCACTGTGTACCTAGGAAAGCTATAGGCACTCAATGCCAGCCCTTGAGAGAAGCCACAGGGACAGAGATGCTGAAGGCCTTGGGAGCCCACCCCTTGCATCCGTGTGGCCTAAATGTGAGACCTAGAGTCAAAACAGATTACTTTATAGCTTTAAGACTTAATGACCATCCCACTGGGTTTTGGGCTTGCATGGGGCCTGTAGCATTTTTCTTTTTGTCATTTTTTTCCCTTTTGAAATATATTTACCCAATGCCTGAACTCTCATTGTATCTTCAAAGTGACTAAGTATTATTATTATTATTATTATTATTATTATACAGGCTCATAGGCTAAAGGTACTTGTCTTGTCTCAGATTAGACTTTGGACTTTTCAGTTAACCCCGAACTGAGTCAAGACTTTGGGAAACTATTGGGAAGGCATGATTGTATTTTAAATGTGAGATGAACATGAGATTTGGGAGGGGCCAGGGCAGAGTGATGCGGTTTTGATCGGTGTCCTCACTCAAATCTCATGTTGAAATTTAATCCCCAATGGTAGAGGTGGAGACTGGTGGGAGGTGATCAGACCATGGTGGCAGTTTCTAACGGTTTAGCACATCCCCCTTGAGCTGATCGTGTGATGGGTTTCTCATGAAACCTAGTTGTTTAAAAGCATGTGTCACTTCCCTTTCTCTCCTACTCCAGTCATGTAATACATGCTTGTTTCCCCTTCACATTCTGTCATGATTACAAGTTTCCTGAGGCCTCCCCAAAAGCTGAGTAGATAGCCAGCATTATGCTTTCTATGCATCCTGTGGAACTCTGGGCCAATTAAATCTTTTCTTTGTAAACCACCTAGTCTTAGGTATTTCTTTATAGCAATGCAAAAATGAATACAGATGCGTAGTTTGCAAATATTTTCTGCCATTCTGTGGGTTGCCTCCTCAATTTGCCAGTTGTTTTCTTTGCTCTGCAGAAGCTTTTTAACTTGATGTGATCCCATTTGTGCATTTTTGCTTTGGTTGCCTGTGCTTGTGGAGTTATTACTCAAGAAATTTTTGCCCAGACCAATGTCCTGGACTTTCTCTAATGTTTTATTGCAGTAGTTTCATACTTTTGGGTCTTAGATTTAAGTCTTTAATTCATTTTGATTTTATTTTTTTTATATTTCAAGAGTTAGGGGTCTATTTTTGTTCTTCTGCATATGGATACCCAGTTTTCCCAGCACCATTTATTGAAGACACTGTTTTTAACTCAGTGCATGTTATTATCACCTTTGTGGAAAACAATTTCACTGTAGGTGTATGAATTTGTTTCTGTTCTGTTCTATTCGTCTCTATTCTGTTCTATTCATCTGTGTGTCTGTCTTGTTTTGTTTTGTTCTGTTCTGTTTTGTTGCCTGTATCATGCTGTTTGGGTTACTACAACTCTGTAGTACAATTTGAAGTCAGGTAATGTGATTTCTCCTGTTTTGTTCTTTTTGCTCAGCATAGTTTTCCTTATTCTGAGTCTTCATGATTTCAAATACATTTTAGATTTGTTTTCTACTTTTGTGAAAAATGTCTTTGGTACTTTGAGAGAGATTGCATTAAATCTGTAGATTGCAGCCGGGCGCGGTGGCTCAAGCCTGTAATCCCAGCACATTGGGAGGCCGAGGCAGGTGGATCACGAGGTCAAGAGATCGAGACCGTCCTGGTCAACATGGTGAAACCCCGTCTCTACTAAAAATACAAAACATTAGCTGGGCATGGTGGCGCATGCCTGTAATCCCAGCTACTCAGGAGGCTGAGGCAGGAGAATTGCCTGAACCCAGGAGGCAGAGGTTGCAGTGAGCCGAGATCGCGCCATTGCACTCCAGCCTGGGTAACAAGAGTGAAACTCCGTCTCAAAAAAAAAAAAGAAAAAGAAAAAAAAGAAATCTGTAGATTGCTTTGTAAAGCATGGACAAAATTAACAATATTGATTCATCCAATCCATGAGCATGGACTGTCTTTCAATTTTTTGATAATTTATTTAGGTTCTTTCATCAATGTTTTATAGTTTTCATTATATATATTTTTGACTTATTTGATTATGTTAATTCATAAGTATTTAGTTTTATGTGAGGCTATTGTGAATTGATTTTTTTTCCTTTTCAGATTATTTATGAAGTATATAGTATAAGCATTTATAGCTATATACTTCCTCAGAGTACTGCTTTTGCTGTATCCCATAAGTTTTGGAATGTTGTGTTTTCATTGTCACTTGTTTCAGGAAAACTGGGCAAGAAAAGCATAAAGAAATGCTACCCTTTTTTTTTTTTTTAATATTGATTGTTTTGTCCTTCCACATTACTGAATTTGCTTAGCAATTCTAATAGTTTTTGGTGGAGTCTCTAAGTTTATTGAAACATAAAATCATATCACCTACAAACAAAACAACTTAACTTTTTCCTTTCCAATATGAATGTCCTTTATTTTCACTTGTCCGCTCTAGCTAGGACTTTCAGTACTATGTTAAATGATATTGGTAAAAATGGATATCTTTGTTATGTTCCAGATCTTAAGAGAAAAGGATTTTAGTTTTTCCCCATTTTGTATGATACTAGCTATGTGTCTGTTTTATATTATGTTTATTATGTTGAGGTATATACCTTCTATACCTAGTTTGAGGGGTTTTATCATGGAGGAATGTTTAACTTTTTCAAATGCTTTATTCAGCATCAATTGAAAGGCTCATATGGTTTTTTTCCTTCATTCTGTTGATATGGCATATCACATTGACTGATTTGCAAATATTGAACCGTTCCTGCATCCCAGTGAGAAATCCCACTTGATCATGATGATGTTTTTCACGTATTGTTGAACTTGGCATGCTAGTATTTTGTTGAGGATTAATATTCATCAGATATTGACCTGTATTTTTTTTAAAGTGTCTTTGTCTAGTTTTGGCATCAGGGTAATAGTAGCTTTGTAGAATGAGTTTTGAATTAATCCCTCCTCCTTTATTTTTTGGAGCAATTTGAGTAGAACTGGTATTAGTTATTATTTAACTATCTGGTAGATTCAGCAGCGAAGCCATCAGTTGCCAGGCTTTTCTTTCCTGGGAGACTTTTTATAACATCTTTGAGCTTGTTACTTGTTATTGGACTGTTCAGGTTTTTAATTTCTTGTTCACTCACATGGTTCACTCTGGAAAGATTGTATGTGTCTAAGAATTTGTCAATTTCTTCTAGATTTCCCAAATTATTGGCATATAGTTGTTCATAGTAGCCACTAATGATCCTTTGAATTTATAAAGTATCAGTTGTAATGTCTCCTTTTTCATCTGATTTTATTTGGATTTTTTTTTTTATTTAGTCTAGCTAAAACTTTGACAGTTTTGTTTAACTTTGTTTTGTTGAACTTTTTTTGTTTCAGTGATTTTTGTATTTTTTTCTTCATTTCAGTTTCATTTATTTTTGCTCTGATCTTTGTCATTCCTTTTATTCCACTAATTTGGGGTTTGTTTTGCTCCTTGTTTTCTATTCTTTATGACGCATTTCTTGGTTCTTTATTTTAAATTTTTCTAATTTTTTTGATGTAAGCATTTATAGCTATAGATTTTTCTCTGAGTACTGCTTTTGCTGTATCCCACAGGTTTTAGAATATGGTGTTTCCATTGTCATTTGTTTAAATAAATTTTTAAATTTTCTTCTTAACTTTTTCATGAACCCACTGGTCATTCAGAATCATATTATTTAATTTTCATTTTTTATATAGTTTCAAAAACTATTGTTATTGATTTCTAGTGTTATTCTGTGCTTGTCAGAGAAGATGCTTGATATTATGCAGGGCTTTAAAAAGATGTTTTAAAAATTATTTTGTGACCTAACATTTGGTCTGTCCTTAAGAATAATCTTTTTAGCCTGAGGAAAAGAATGTGTATCCTGCAGTTATTAAATGAACTGCTCTGTAAATATCTATTAGACCCATTTGGTTTATAGTAAAAATAAAGTTTGATGTTTCTTTAATTTTCTGTCTGGAAGATCTGTCCAATGGTGAAAGTGGGTTGTTGAAGACTTCAGATATTACTATACTGAAGTCTATCTCTCTTTAGCTCTAATAATATTTGAGTGCTTCCATGTTTCCATGTTAAGTACATATTTATTAAAAATTGTTATATCCTCTTGCTGGATTGAACCCTTTATTATTATATAGTGGCCATCTTTGTCCTTTCTTGTAGTTTTTGTCTTAAAATCTATTTTATCTGATATAAGTATAGCTGCTCCAACTCTTTTTCTGCTTTCCATTGTTATGAAATGTCTTCTTCCATTTCTTTATTTTCAGGTTATGTATATAAATATTTTTAAATAGCTGAGATGTGTTTCTTGTAGAGAACAGACCAATGATCTTGTTTTTTTTTAAATGAATTCAGCCATTCTATGTCTTCTGATTGAAAAGTTTAGTCCATTTACATTAGATATTATTGATAAGAACTTACTCTTGCCACTTCTGTTATTGGTTTTCTGATTGTTTTGTAGTCTCCCTTTTCTTCTTGTTTTCCTTGCTGTATTCCCATTAGTGAAAGTGATTTTCTCGGGTGATATAATTTAGTTTCCTGCTTTTTATTTTCCGTGTATTCATTGTATGGTTTTTGGTTTGAGGTTACAAAGAGGTCTGTGAATACTACTTTATAAACCATTCTTTTAAGCTGATAACTAAATCCTGTTTGCATAAACAAAAAAGGAAAAAGAAAACTAAGAAAAAATCTATGCCCTAACTTCATTCCTCAACTTTTTAAACTTTTTGTTATTTCTAATTTTATGATACTGTCCATGTCTGGAATAGTTATTTTTTTATTCATTAATCATTTAGATTTTTTACTTACAATAACAGTTTACACACCACAGTTACAGTGTTATAATATTCTGTTTTTCTGTGTACCTACTGCTACCTGTGAGTTTTGTACATTCAGGTGATTACTTATTGCTCATTAACATCCTTTTCTTTCTGATTAAAGTATTCTCTTTAGCATTCCTTTAGGACAGATCTAGTGATGATGAAATCCCTCAGATTTTGTTTGTCTGGGAAAGTATTTCTCCTTCCTGTTCTTTGCAGGTATACTATTCTAGGATAAAAGTCTTTTTCCTTCTGTGCTGTATGCCTTGCCACTCTCACTTGGCCTGTAAAGTTTCCACTGGAATGTCTGCTGCTAAGTGTACTGGAGCTCCATTGTGTGTTATTTGTTTCTTTTCTCTTACTGCTTTTAAGATTCTTTCTTTACCCTCGAATTTTGAGAGTTTGATTATTAAATGCCTTGAGGTAGCCTTCTTTGGATTAGGTCTGCTTGTTGCTATATGACCTTCTTGTACTTAGATAATGATATCTTTCAGTAGGTTTGGGAAGGTCTCTGTTATTATCCCTTTGAATAAACTTTCTACTCCCCTCTCTTTTCTACCTACTCCTTAAGGCCAATAACTCTTAGATTTGCTCTTTTGAGGCTATTTTCTAGATCCTGAAGATTTTTATTGAGTTTTTAATTCTTATTTGCCTTTGTCTCCTCAGACTGTATATTTTCAAATAGCTTATCTTCAAGGGTTTCTTCTTCTGATTACTACTGCTAATAAAAGACTCTGATACTTCTTCATTATACCAAATGCATTTTTCAGCTCTAGAATTTCTGCTTGTTTATTTTTAATTATTTCAATCTCTCTTTTTTTTTCATTTTATCTGATAGAATTCTGAATTCCTTCTCTGTGTTATCTTGAATTTTTTGTTTTCTCAAAACAGCTATTTTGAATTCTCTATGTGAAAGGTCACATATCTCTGTTTCTTGATTAATTGGTCTCTGGTGCCTTATTTATTTAATTTGGTGAGGTCATATTTTTCTGGATGGTCAATAGTTCTAGATCAGGTGTCCCCAAACTTTTTACACAGGGGGCCAGTTCACTGTCCCTCAGACCGTTGGAGGGCCACCACATACTCTGCTCCTCTTACTGACCACCAGTGAAAGAGGTGCCCCTTCCTGAAGTGCTGCAGGGGGCTGTATAAATGGCCTCAGGGGGCCACATGCGGCCCACAGGCTGTAGTTTGGGGATGCCTGTTCTAGATGTTTCTCTGTGTCTAGGCATTGAAGAGTTAGTTGTTTATTTTAGTTTTCATAGTCTGGACTTGTTTGTTTCCATCCTTCTTGGGAATGCTTTCTGGATAATGGAAAGAACTTGGGTGTTGTGATATGTTGTATCTGCTTTAGGGGGAACCCCAAGCCCAGTAACACTTTTTTCAGACTCTTGAGGTACCACCTTGATGGTCTTAGGTAAGATGCAGGTAAGTTGTATGGATTACTAGGCAGAGACTGTTGTTCTCTTCCCTTACTTTCTACCAAACAAATAGTTTCTGTCTTTGCTGTGAGCCACCTGAAGCTGGGTGTGGAGTGACACAAGTACCCCTGTGGTCACCACCACTAGGATTGTGCTGGATCAGACCTGAAGCCAACATAGCACTGGGTCTTGCCCAACGCCTGCAACAACCACTTCCTAGCTACTACCTATGTTTTCTCAAGGCCCTGGGGCTCTACAACCAGCAGGTGGCAAAGCCAGCCAGGACACTGTGTCCTTTCCTTCAGGGTGATGAGTTCCCCCAGGCCCCAGGGCATGTCTACAGGTGCTGTCCAAGAGTCAGAGATTAGAGTACAATACTTTAGATGTCTACCTGGTGTTCTGTTGTACTACAGCTGAGCTGGCACTAAAGCCACAAGACTCAATCTTTCTCATTCTTTCTTCCTTTTATGAAAGGCAGAGGAGCCTCACCTGTGGCCTCCACCACCACAGGTCTATGTGCAGTACTGCCAGCCTACCAACAATGTTCCTTTAAGGCCCAAGGGCTCCTCAGTCAGCTTGTGGTAAATGCTGCCTGGCCTGGGACTCACATTCTTGGGAGCACTAGGCTTCTCTCTGGCCCAAGGCAGGTCCAGAAACGCCATCCAAGACCCAAATCCTAGAATCAGGGACCCTAAGGGACCATTTGGTACTCTACTCCAGTGGTCCCGAACCTTTTTGACACTAGGGACATTTCATGGAACACATCTTTTTTACATACTGGTGGGGGTGGGAGATCATCAGGCATTAGATTCTCATAAAGAGCATATGACCTGATCTCACATGTGAAGCTCACAATGGGGTTCACACTCCTGTGAAAAGCTAATGCCACCACTGATATGACAGGAGGTGGAGCTCAGGCAGTAATGCTCACTCACCAGCTGCTCACCTCCTGTCATGTGGCCTGGTTCCAGTAACGGTCTTTGGCTCAAGAACTGGGGACCCTGACTCTATCCCACTGTTCCGAGTTGGTGCTTAAGGTGCAAAACAAAGTCTCCTTTACTTTTCTCTTTGCTTTTCACAAGCAGTAGGAGTTTTGCCCCATAGCTAGCACAGCTGGAAATGTGCTGAGTCTCACTTGAAGACAATAGGTCTGAGTCTTTCCTGAGCCCTCAACATAGTACCTTAGTATTGCTCCTGGTTATTCAGGGCCGAAAGGCTCTTTAGTTAGGAGGTGGTTAATGCTGCTAGGACTGGTCTCTTCTTTTCAAGGAAGAAGATTCCCTTCTGGCCAAGCGCTGTGTCTAGGAATGTCGTCCAGTAGTTAGGGCCTGAAACAGGACCCCCATGGCTCTTACTGGTGCCCTATATTGCTGTGACTGATCTGGTATCCAGAATGCAAGACAAAGTTCTTCCCACTCTTCCCTCTTCTTTCAAGAGGTAGGAAGGGGTCCCTTTTGGAGCTGTGATCTGTATAGCCTGGGATTAGGGGAGGGTTGATTCCAGCACCCTCTTAGCCACTCTGGCTGGTGTCTCAGTAGATCATGTGCCTCCCCTAGTCCTCCAACTCTAGGCCCAGCTCAACACTAGAACTGACCTACGTGTTGAAGTTCCTGTGGCGTAGACTGTCTTTCAAGTTTATTTATAGCCCCAGAGCACCTATAGCCTATGGTGATGAGGCTTGTAGGAACTCAAGTTCCAACTGCTAGGATTGGCAATTACCCTATGGCTAAATTCAGTTTAAATGCTCCTTTCATGAGTAGAAGTGAGCCGAGTTTGATCTGGTTTTTGTTTCAGCTATAACAGGACTGCAGTCCTCATAAATGCTACCATCCTCCTCCCCCAACATATGGAATTGCTCCCCACACCATGCAAGGACTGCAGGGGATGAGGGAGAAGTGGCATTGGCAATTCAAGACTGTTTTTCTCTACCTCTTCAGTGTCTCTATCAGCGATATGAAGCTAAAATCAGCTACTGTGCTCACCTGACTTTTGGTTCTTATAAAGGTTTTTTTTTGTGTGTAGATAGTTGTTAAATTGGTATCTTTGCAAGGAGAATAATTGGTGGAGCCTTTGATTATGCCATCTTGCTCCACCAAAAAAAGAGGGAATACTTAACTCATTCTATGAAGCCAGCATAGGAAAAGACATTACAAGAAAACCATTAACCAATATTTATCAGAAATACCAATTTTAAAATCCTCAACAAAATATTAGTTGAGTTCAACAATGTATTGAATGAGTTATATACCACAATCAAGTGAGAATTATGCCAGATATGCAAAGGTAATTTGTCATTTGAAAAACTAAGTCACATTAACAGGTTAGAGAACAAACAAACAAAAAAAAACACATGATTCTATCAATAGATGCAGAAAAATTAGCAAAATACAACACCCATTTGTGATTAAGAAAAAAAAAACCTCTCAGTAAATGATGAATACAAAGAAATGTTTTCGATTTAACTTAAAAATTGGTACAAAATACCTAGAGCTAACATCATACTTAATGGTGAGAAACCCAAATCTTTCTCACTAAGGTTAGGAAAAAGGTCCTCTCACCACTGCCTCTCAATATCATCCTGGAAGTCCTAGATAATGCAATAAGAGGAGAAAAAAAGTAAAACATATACAGATTTGAAAGTAAGAAATGAAACTATGTGTTCACGGATGAAAACTGCCTATTTAGAAAATTCAAGAGTCAACAAATTCTTCTGAAATTGGTGATTATAGCATGAGTGCCAGATACAAGGTTAATATACAAAAGTCAATCACTTTCCCTTCTACTAGCAATAAACAAGTGGAATTTGAAATTAAAATCACAGTATTACTTACATTAGCCCCCAAATAAGATACTTAAGTACAAATCTAACAAAATATATGCAAGGTATATGAGGAAATCTATAAAACTCTGATGAAAGAAATCAAATAACTAAATGGAGAAATGTTTCATTTTTATGAACAATACTCAACATTGTTAAGATGTAACTTCTTTCAAACTTAATCCATAGATTCAAGACAATGCCAGTCAAAATTCTAGCAAGTTATTTTGTAGACATCAACAGACTGATTCATATGGAGAAGCAAATGACTCAGATAGCCAACACAATATATAAGGAGAAGAACAAAGTTGGAGTACAGATACTTCCTGACTTTAAGATTTACTATAAAGCTACAGTAATCAGAAAAACATAGATCAACAAAAGAGAACACAGATCCAAGAAACAGACCCATATAGTCAATTGATCTTTCACAAAGGAGCAAAACCAATGCAATTGAAAGGAGAATCTATTCAACAAATGGCATTTGGAACAACTGGACATCCATGGGAAAAAAATAAAAGTAAACACAGACCTTACATCCTTCACAAAAATTAACTCAAAATGGATCACAGACCTAAACATGAAACACAAAACTGTCAGCCTTTTAAGAGATAATGTAGATGCCCATGGGTTTAATCAATAACTTTTTTGATGCACACCAAAGGCATAATCCATGAAAGAAAGAATCAATAAACAGGACTTCATTACAACTGGAACTTTTGTTCTGCAAACGACACTATGAAGGGAATCAAAAAGCCACTAACTGGGAGAAAATATTTGGAAAAGACATATCTAATAAAGAACTGTTACCCAAAATAGACAAAAAACTCTTAAAATTCAAAATAAGAAAACATTCTATTAAAAAGGTCCAGACGGGTTCACAATTGAATTCTACCAGATGTACAAAGAGGAGCTGGTATCAATCATTCTGAAGCTATTCCAAACAACACAAAAAGAGGAAATCCTTCCCAAATCATTCTATGAGACCAGCATCATCCTGATACCAAAACCCAGCAGAGACACAACAACAACAAAAAAAAACTTCAGGCCAATCTCCGTGATAAACATAGATAGAAAAATCTTCAATAAAATACTGGCAAACCGATTGCAACATCATATCAAAAAGCTTATCCATCGTAATCAAGTAGGCTTCATTCTGGGGATGCAAGGCTGGTTCAACATACACAAGTCTACAAATGTAATCCATCACATAAATAGAACCAAAGACAAAACCACATGATTTTCTCATTAGATGCAGATAAGGCCTTTGACAAAATTCAACAGCACTTTATGCTAAAAACTCTCAATGAACTAGGTATTGATGGAACCTATCACAAAATAATAAAAGCTATTTATGACAAACCCACTGCCAATATCATACAGAATGGGCAAAAACTGGAAACATTCCCTTTGAAATCTGGCACTAAAAAGGATGCCCTCTCTCTCTACTCTTATTCAATATAGTATTGGAAGTTTTAGCCAGAGCAATCAGGCAAGAGAAAGAAATAAAGGGTATTCAGTTAGGAAAGGAGGAAGTCAAATTGTCTCTATTTGCAGATGACATGATTGTATATTTAGAAGACCCCATCATGTCAGCCCAAACACACCTTAAGCTGATAAGCAACTTCAGCAAAATTTCAGGATACAAAATCAATGTGCAGAAATCACAAGCATTCTTATACACCAATAATAGACAAACAGAGAGCAAAATTAAGAGTGAACACCCATTCACAATTGCTACAAGAAGAATAAAATACCTAGAAATTACAACTAACAAAGGAGGTAAATGACCTCTTCAAGGAGAGCTATAAACCACTGCTCAAGGAAATAAGAGAGGACACAAACAGATGGAAAAACCTTTCATGCTCATGGTTAGGAAGAATCAATATTGTGAAAATGGCCATACTGTCCAAAGTAATTTATAGATTTAATGCTATCCCCACCAAACTACCAATGACCTTCTTCACAGAACTGGAAAAAAGCACTTTAAACTTCATACGGAACCAGAAAAGAGCCCACATAGCCAAGACAATCCTAAGCAAAAACAACAAAGCTGGAGGCATCACGCTGCCAGACTTCAAGCTATACTACAGGGCAACATTAATCAAAACAGCATGGTACTGGTACCAAAACAGACATAGACCAATGGAACAGACAGAGGCCTCCAGAGCAACACCACACATCTACAACCAAGTAATCTTTGACAAGCATGACAAAAACAAACATTGGGGAAAGGATCCCCTGTTTAATAAACGGTGTTGGGAAAATTGGCTAGCCATGTGCAGAAAGCAGAAACTGAACCGCTTCCTGATACCTTACACTAAAATTAACTCCAGATGGATTAAAGATTTAAACATTAAGACCTGCCACCATAAAAATCCTAGAAGAAAACCTAGGCAAAACCATTCAGTACCTAGGCATAGGCAAGGACTTCATTACTAAAACACCAAAAGCAATGGCACCAAAAGCCAAAATAGACAAATGGGATCTAATTCAACTACAGAGCTTCTGCACAGCAAAAGGAATAATCATTATAGCAGAGCGAACTGGCCATCAACAGAATGGGAAAACATTTTTGCAATCTACCGATCTGACAAAGGGCAAATATTCAGAATCCACAAAGAACTAAAACAGATTTACAAGAAAAAACAAACAAACCCATCCAAAAGTGGGCAAAGGATATGAACAGACATTTTTCAAAAGAAGACATAGATGAGGCCAACAAACATGAAAAAATGCTCATCACTGGTCATTAGAGAAATGCAAATCAAAACCACATTGAGATACCATCTCATACCAGGTACAATGGTGATCGTTAAAAAATCTGGAGACAACAGATGCTGGAGAGGATGTGGAGAAATAGAATCACTGTTACACTGTTGGTGGGAGTGTAAACTAGTTCAACCATTGTAGAAGACAGTGTGGCAATTCCTCAAGGACCTAGAAATAGGAATTCCATTTGACCCAGCAATCCCATTACTGGATACATACCCAAAGGACTATAAATAATTCTATTATAAAGACACATGCACACACATGTTCATTGTGGCAATGTTTACAATAACAAAGACCTGGAACCAACCCAAATGCCCATCAATGATAGACTGGACAAAGAAAATATGGCATATATACACCATGGAATACTATGCAGCCATAAAAAATGATGAGTTTGTGTCTTTGTAGGAACAGGGATGAAGCTAGAAACCATCATTCTTAGCAAACTGACACAAGACCAGAAAATCAAACACCACATGTTCTCACTCACAGGCTGGTGTTGAACAATGAGAACATTTGGACACAGAGAGGGCTGCATCACACACTTGGGTCTGTTGGCAAGGGGGGAATACAGGAGTGATAGTGGGAGGGCGGGTAGGGGAGGTTTGTGGGGAGAAAAGTCAGGTATAGGTGATGGGGGGATGGTGGCAACAAATCACCTTGCCAGGAATGTACCTGTGCAACAATCTTGCATGATCTGCACATGTACCTCAGAATCTAAAGAACAATTAAAAAGAAGTGGGCCAAATATCTCAGGCACCACATGAAAGAAGATGTACACATAGAAAATAATCACCTGAAAAAATGCTGCACTTATGTCATATGGGAAATGTAAATTAAACAAGATACCACTATACACTTTTTAGGATGGTTCAAAATCCAGAATGAAAACCACCAACAGAAACAACAGGAACTCTCATTCAGTGCTGGCAAGAATGCAAAAGAGTAAAGCTACTTTGGAAGACATTATATTGGTTTCTTACAAAACTAAACATACTCTTAGCATATGATCCACCCTGTTTTGGTCCTCTTTTATTTAGCCAGCGAAGCTGAAAATTTACATTCATATAAAATATTGCATGCAGATGTTTACAGGAGCTGAATTTGTAATTTCCAAAATTTAGAAGCAACTAAGATATCATTCAGTTGGCAAATGGGAAAACTGTGGTATACTCAGACAATGAAATATTATTCAGCAGTAAAAAGAAATTAGCTGTCAAGCCATGAAAAGACACAGAGGACCATTAAATGCATATTACTAAGTGAAAGAGACCAATTTGAAAAGGCTGCATACCGTAAAATTCCAACCATATGGCATTCTAGGAAAGGTAAAACTATAGAGACCAAAAATAGATCAGTAGTTGCCAGGGGTAGAGGAGAGAGGAACACATAGACAGAGTATGGATGAGTTTTAGGGCCATGAAAATACTCCGTTTGATACCATGATGGGTACATGTCATTATGCCTTTGTCAAAGTCCATAGGATGGTAAATCACCAAGAATGCAGCCTGATGCTAACTATGGACTTTGGGTGATAATGCTGTGTCATTGTGGGTTCATCAATTATAACACGTACCACTCTGGTGGGGGATGTTGATAATGAGAGAGGCTGTGCATGTGTAAGGGGAAGGGATATATGAGATATCTCTGTACTTTCCTTTCAATTTTGCTCTGAACCTAAAACTGCTCAAAAATAGTCATTTAAAAAAATTGATGTAGTTTATGTTTTTGGACTCTAAAAACTTAGGCAAGTATCTTAAAATTTTTTGTAAAACATTTCCATTAGGACAAAAACCTTAATGGTATTCATCATCCACTTGCATAGTGTTCCTGTGTAAAATTAATTAGAATTACTTAAAAAAATGTTTGGAGCTCCTTCAGAAGAAGGACTATGCTTTAAAACATAGAACAAATATAACTTACAAGGATACTTTATATGGTGCTTTCAGATGGTGCTTTCAGGTACACTTTGTAAACATCACTGTCTTCCTTTTAAGTAAAATAATCACATTTTTTAAAGTATAAAATAGGATTATAATTAAATCTGTCATGCACCGAAAGGAAATTTTGGGAGCTATAATGAATGTCATAAATATTCACTAACAAAATGTGCAATTTAAAAGCAATTTCTAGTCAATTATCTCCATGAGCTCATATTTATTAACAAAATAATGTATTTGTCATTTACTTCTGTTCATGTACTTTTGTCTATGGAAAGCAAAGTATTCCAATTCGATTATTATATTCTAATAATTTAGTAAGATAACAATGTGCCACTAAAAGGGTTTTAAAACCACTTCGGGAATAATCAAAATAGAAAAGAAAATGTCTTTGAAATAAATTATAAGAGAAATGAAAAACAATATGGTAGTTGATAGGAAAGTATCAGGTGCCAATGTGCAAACCCCTCAGCCTTTCATTTTGCGAGCATCAAGATAAAATCCATTCATGAGAACCTCTAATAAGTTCTCCTTTTCTGACCAGAAAAAAAAAAAAAGAAAGAACAGAATGAAGCATTCCTGAGGTCAGACTGAGTTCAGATTTCTTCAGATTGCATTTTTGGATAAATCGTTAGATTGTCAATGAAGCCAACAATCCATAAAGTTTTGAAAGCCCAAACTAAGCTTGAAAAGATATCTCTGTTATTTGGTCACCACAAAATTTTGAAGAATTATGAACCTTAAATGATGCCCTGAGATCACTAAATTTAGCTGCTGATCTTCCCAACCAATTAGGACCTACATTAGCCTGAATTGCTTAGTGTATGTCTTGTTTTTATGACCTCTGGAGAAACAGATGTAACAGTTATTCATTCTTTAAGGTGACTTACTGCCTGAAATAAAAATTATATGTGTAAAGATCTTTAAAATAAATAACTCAAATATATTGTTAAATGTTATTTTTAAATGAGTATTTTTTTTTCTAGTAAGACAGGAAGACACCTAGCTCATATTAACATCATCATATGTTTAACAGTTTAATTTAGCATCTGGTGCCTTTGCTGCCAGCCCCACAAGGAGAAAGATTAAAGATGGACTGCAGTTAGTAATAGCCATTCAAAACAGCCATACTCTAAGAAAATGAAGATCATTTGTGACAGGTTCAGAACATTCCAGCTATTCTGGATTAACTGAAGAAATAATACTAAACTTGAAGTGCTAAAATAAACCCAGAGGAATAAAATGTAATATATTCTAATGATGCCTTTTCATTCATTTTTGTGACTCCTCTAACTTTAGCTTCTTAGAGTGGTATTATACTTGTAATACAAAACAGGAGAGAAAGTAAAGTTGAGAATGTTTAATCACATGAAATGTTTCCCATTGAAGCCTATTGCTATATCTTTTAAGCTATAATGAGCTAGTAGTAGAATGGCTTGATTTGTCAATTGATTGAAGAAGAAACTTTATCTGAATAAACACTAAATTTACAGATGACATACAAGCAAAAAGCCTATGAAAGGGCAACAAAATGATACAAGTTAAAAATAAACAACAAAAAAAGATAATTTTTTGGCTTCTGGCCAGCAGGTGGCACTGCAATCCATCATTGTTAGCCAATTGGAAATCTAAGACTGCATATACTATCCCGTTGACTAATTTCCCAAACTTTTCCCTATCTTTTTAACTCGGTGCGTTATGACATGCTGTGCCCAGTTGTTTTCAATCAGCAGAGAACTCAAAGGAAAATTGTTAGAACTGCAGGATTGATCGATTAACTCTGCTAACAGTATCAACAACCAAAATTTTATAATAAACATGTTATCAACCCTGTGAGTTATTAAATCAAGCCATTTAAATGGAAAATATCTATTTTACAGTTTACCAACTGAATTCTGTTTGGGTGTGTGCAGCAGCAGCAATTTGCAGTAAAGTTAGGCTAAAGGGGTTTCTAAAAGTCCTAGGAGCCTTGGACACAGTAGACTTACCCATTAACTTGTTAGTCTGTGGTTTAGCAACGATTTAACATAGAATGACATAATTAGCAGAAATTTGAAGAATATAGTAAGTCATTTATTCCATGGATGAAAATGATCTGGCTAGCATATGTCTTATGTACCCTTATGTACCCAAAGCAGAAATCACTATTCAATTGCAGTACTGTATTTTGCTGAGCCAATGCAAACCTCTTAACCTTTTCAATACAGCTCTCTCTTGATATGAAACCTATTTTCCATCTGTGGGACTAAGAAAAGGGTCAGAAAATATAATTATTGTTCCAGGAACCCACTAAACAATTATAGAACCAGATACCAGATATTTAATTATCTAATAGGTATTTATAGAATTATAGAACTATTTATTCTAGTTCAATAACTTCTAGTTTTAGTCATGAACTCTAATAACAATTTTATAATTTAAAATAATCTTTCTTCAATACTAAGAACTCATATAACCCCTTTATAAATTTAGTAACTAGACTATAAAGAGATTTAAACTATACTTGCCTAAACACATAAAGTCAGTAAGTAACAGTCATGATTCAAGCCCATGTTTTCTGACTCTGTTTTCTTAGTATATTTTGGATTTCCACTTCAGAAACAGTTTTTTTCCTGTTTGTTTCTCCACTTACTCATTCTCATTTTTATAAAATCTTTATAATTTCCATATGCATTTCAGGAACCATGTCAGGTATTAGGAATCCTGGATGAACAAATATATATGGTCCTTCCCATCAAAGAGTATGCAGTACAGCACTAAACAAGTAGACAGACTGTGTGTAACTTTCATTATGATAAGGGATACAAAGAAAGGACTACAAGAAAAACAACAGAATAACATATTTAGATTGGTCAGGCAACATGTCTAAAGACACTGCAAGAAAACTGAAAAATAAGAACCTACCAAAGGAAGAGCTAGGATGTGTGTACTGGACGGGAGTCTGGAGATGGGGGCGGTACATCCAGGAAGAAAAAAATGTGTGACTATCCTGAGCCACCATGTTTTCTCAGCACCACAGAGAAGAGACTCATTTCTGGCATGAATCATATTTTAAATGATGTTGTGTCCTGCTTAGTGCATTATATCAAGTGTTTCACTCTATTGATAGCTATTATTGGGGATGTTTACCTTGGTCACTTAAGTCACTGTGTATTCGATTACTCCACTGCAAATTTACTGTTTTCCTGTCTGTAGTTGATGAGCATCCCAGGGGAGATAGTAAAACTATACATATCCTCTTTCTCTTCAAACCTTTGCCCACTGATTTTAGCATACATTGGTGGATATTTATCTGCAACATGTATTACTATGGTGTCTGCCTAATGGTGATTCTCTATTTCCCTTTTCCTTCTACATAAATTGAAATTCTACTGTGAGGAAGAGCTATCTGTAGCTCCCATTTACTTATTCAATTATTCATTTATACTAGTAAGGACTCATGAAAATGTGCTTGATTCTATGGGTAAAAATTCAATACTATCAATATTTTCTGACTCACATTTTTCTAATGTTGGCTATTAGTTCTTTCAGGTTTGTCTTTTGTCTGTCTCTGACAAGCCTGTCTCTTTTGAATATTTATTTGCTTTCAGGCACCATAAAGGGTTCCAAGCCTCATATTATATTTCCTTGTCCCAGCCCTGAAGTCAATCACTTTTTCTAAAAGTTCTGGTTCCTTTTATCAAGTAAGAAAAGTCATTCCTAACTCAGATCGTATATTAAATTCACCCCCTGGGCTTTTGAAAACACTCAGCGTCTATTGAATCTGAATTCCTCAGGAAACCATTGAATGTTTTAAAAGCCATACAGGTAAGCATATACAGTTTCATGGTTGAGACCTACTGTTCTAAAAGGGCAGGGACAGTATAGGTACTATTTTTTATGACATGATAAAAATGAAGGTGGGAATGTCCATAGACTAACCCATCTACTACCACTAGCCCCCTGCAATAACAAACCCCATAGATTTGATTTTCTTTCCCAGACTCTGAGCCTCTCACTGGAACCAAAGCCTGATCAGAGAAGACTGGCCATAGTGGGAGACAGATCCTAAGAACTCAAAGGGAAAAACAGTTACGAATTAAAAAATAGAATGGAGAAGGAGGTGGAAGGTAAGGCAAAACTAAACTCTGCAAGAGAGTAAGTTATTTGTGGGGAGGAAAAGAGAGCCCTTGAATACTGTATAAAGAGAACTGGGAAGGAATAAAGGATAAAAGCCTATCTGTGGGCCCTGAATCTGATCCTTTTTGATATCCTATAGATCTGAGTTTTTAAAAATGGAATTCGTGCTTAATTGTTTAACAATTTGTCAAACACAAATGGGACTTAGCACATGATTCTACTACAAAGGGTTCCTTTCTGCAGGAGCAGAGGGGGCTAGGGCAGAGAAGTGGGGGCATTGGGCTGCGAAAAAGAGGCATCAGATCAGGGATGGTCTCCATGACCTATCATGTGATTCACACTTTAGGATGTATCTTGAAGTGTGAGCAAGGAGATGGAGAGTAAAGACGAAAAGGGAGGGAACATGTGAACCCAGATTGTAACTCTAGAAATGCCAATCCATAAAAGGTCCCCATTTCACATCCCTCAGTTTCCTGGAGGAGCAGAAATCAGGGCCTAGGCTTTTACCCTTCCCTCAAGGTTACCATACTTGGGGAAAAGTGGCTGATAGGTTTGGCAAGACACTTCAAAAGCAGAACTTTAACAAATGGAACAAAAAGAGTAAGAATATAAAATGACCATTTGCTTTCAGAGATGAGAAAGATATGAGCAAAATGAAGCAGGAAGATGAAGTATGAAACAATCAATTGGCAAAAGCAGGCTTGAGAATATAGTCACTGAAATAAATAACCCAATGGATGTATTTTAAAAAATTGATAGACCTAAAGAATGATTTCAGAAGCTGAAATGTTGTCCCCAGAAAGTTTTCAAATAGGAATGAGCAAGAGCTAAAGAGAGGAAAGAATGAGGATGAGATATATGAGGATGAAAATAAAAGTGCTAAGAAAGACTAAACAAGATAGTTTGAAGAAATTGTAAAAATGAATTCCTAAGAATTAGAGAAAACAATGTTAAACCTTAGATTGGAGATAATGTAATGTTTTTAATATCCCCTAGAAAAGGGAGCTTGGGTCAAACCTTACAAGTTAAGATCTTTTAGAAATGCCAGTTCTAGGGTGGGAAGGATGAGAGGAAAAGGAAAGAAAGGAAGGAGGGAGAGCAAGCACAGGTGGTGGGTTTCCAAGCTCACTGCAGCTTCAAACGCAGAAAATCACGGCTGGAGGCTTCATTATATTTACCATATTCCAGACAGGCAAGTGTCTCCAGGGTTAGGAAATGAGAAGGGTTTATCTTCCAGCTTCTGCTTTCCTGCCCTCCTTGGTCAGTTCGCCTCTAATTCAGCTAGATCCCCCTCCCTACACCCCTGGACTTCCCCTGAGCTTGAGTGGTGGGGAAAGCCTTAGGTATGGGGATGGAAACAGGTGTCAAAGTAAGGAAATAATGGACTTACTGAAGTGTTTTGTTCTCTAGATGAAAGATGACCAACGGAAAAATAAAAACATCTAAAACTCAGGCACCAAACTAACCGAGGAAAAGGGCAGTTGGTAGTGACCTGAAGAAAGTGAAAATTTGCTCACATTTTCTTATTTAGGAGATAGGCATAGATATTAATAAGCTTTAGTGATTAACAAGAAAAAGAAAACAGCATAAGTTTTAGTCTGATAATTTGATTTGTTTAGGGCAGGGGTCCCCAAACTTTTTACACAGGGGGCCAGTTCACTGTCCCTCAGACCATTGGAGGGCCGGACTATGCAAGGCGTGACACCCTTCACAGCCAGCGCTGCTGCCTCCACTGTCCCAGACAGCGGTATACAGTGTCACAGGCCCAGCACCGCCTCCAGTGCTGTATACAGGGTGGCAGTGATCAGCCTGTAACACTGTGTATACAGCGTCCTGGACATCTGCAGCAGCGGTGGGCCTCTTCTGTGGGAAGCCCACTGCTGCATGTTTCCCCTATTATAAGACACCTCCTAAAAAATAAGACAGCCCCCGTCTTTTGGAGGTAAAATTAATATCAGACAGGGTCTTATAATAGGGGAAACACGGTGTGTAGTAATGTGGGGGGAGACTTTTGGGCAAAGGGAGGTTATAGGGGCCATTATGTTGTTGTACATTTCGGGGAGTATGGGGGCCATTGTACTGTGTAGTAATGGTTATAGTGCTTTGCCTTTCTTCCTACTTCTGCTGTTATTTCACACTGCTTCCGGTGATGTGGGGCGCCGCAGCCGCAGACCCAATGTGCGTCATATGACACGCTTCCGGAGCTGTGAAGCGTGCGTCCCGCGTCACCGGAAGTAGTACAGTAGGTGAGGGATGCTGCGCTTTGTGGTGCTGCCACACACAGTACTCCAGGAGAACAGGATGCGGATGCGTCCTATGCTCCTCTCACTGACCACCAATGAAAGAGGTGTCCCTTCCTGAAGTGTGGTGGGGGCCGGATAAATGGCCTCAGGGGGCCGCATGCAGCCCATGGGCCGTAGTTTGGGGACCCCTGGTTTAGGGGAATGAGTAAGGGAAACAAAACAAATAGAACTTGTGGAAACTCAACTTCTCTAAATATGATGGCAAAGTTAAATTTCCAAAGCAGCAATTTCAATACATATAAATCTATAAAAGTCATTAAATCAGATTCATAAGCACTCAAATGGGAAAATGAAAAAGGATGATGAGTAAGTTGTTCACCAGAAATACATTTCACCTATAAGAATACAAGAGAGGCCGGGCGCGGTGGCTCAAGCCTGTAATCCCAGAACTTTGGGAGGCCGAGGCGGGTGGATCACGAGGTCAAGAGATCAAGACCATCCTGGTCAGCAAGGTGAAACCTCGTCTCTACTAAAAATACAAAAAGTTAGCTGGGCATGGTGGTGCGTGCCTGTAATCCCAGCTACTCAGGAGGCTGAGGCAGGAGAATTGCCTGAACCCAGGAGGCGGAGGTTGCGGTGAGCCGAGATTGCGCCATTGCACTCCAGCCTGGGTAACAAGAGCGAAACTCCGCCTCAAAAAAAAAAAAAAAAAAAGAATACAAAAGAGACTGCAAACAAACAAAAACCTGGAAGTTAATTTATCCAATTATTTACTTCTACCATATGTGCTCAATAGGTATTTATTTCACTCTATGGGTTAAAATTCAATACTATGATGGGGACTCGGGCATCCAACAGATCATCCCCTTATTTACAATTTTTTTTCTTAGACAATTTTAGAATATTTTTAAAATTAGCAAATAACATGTGTTGAAAACTATTAATATTGCAGGGACCTGATACTACAGAAACCTAATATATATCATATGGGGACCAAATATTCAAACAAAATTTGAATAAACACAGCTGGGCAGAAAACAGTTTTACTCATTCTTTGCCAGGCATCTGTTTTTCTGTCCCCTAAAGGCAAATTAAAAATGAGTAATAATAATAACAATAATCTTTTTCACTCCTCAAAAGCAAAAATGACTAATCATCATCATTATGGCTAACTGCATACTCTTAATATGTGCCAGGTGTTACCCTAAGTGTTTTAACACGTGTTAACTCCTTTACTCTGCACAGTAATCCAAAGAGTCAGCTACTGCTATTCTCCTAATTTTAGAGATAAAGAAGACAAAGCACTCAGGCATTAGTGTCACAAAGCTAGTAAGTAAAGGAAGTGTGACTGAAATATAAACAGGCTCCAGAGCTCACACTCTTAACCACCATGACATATTGCTGCTGTCAATGAATTTACAAATACTGCTTTTATTCTCATCTAATGTAAAAGGTCTGTAGCCCTCAGAAATGATGGCTAGTTTTTCTTCCACGGATATTGTTCATGGTGCCTAGAAGTGGTATAGGTGCTCTTCATGCTTCTCATTTTTGCTTCTAAACAACTGACCCTCTCTTCTCTAAAAACCCAGTTTTGAAGTTTATACCACCTGCCACATTGCTTTGTGGCAGTCAACCACAGACTCTAGGGTCATCCTCCATTTTCTTGAAGATCTGGATCTGAATCACTGTCTTTCTCTTCAGTACTCTCCCTGCCTTGGGTTTTAGTGGTTTCAATATCCTGATAGTTAAGCCTTCCAATTCCATGACCTCTCAGTTCAGTTACCCCTGACTCCTCCATTGACCCTGACCCTATCATATCTCAGCCCCTCTCCCCATGATTATATTGTAGGTCATACATACGTAGATTACCAGTAACTGTGCCTTCTCCATAATCGTCCTTTCAAGAAATTTCCTCTTTGACCACAACCTCTTATCTTTCCAGGACTCTGGACTCCAAACTCCAGTTCCTCTTCAACCCCATTAGGGCATAATTTATTTTAGCTGACCACCTATCCCTGCTTCTCATTTCCTTCCTGTTTTCTGTTATCAATGTGAGATTACATGGTTTATCAACATAAATACTTCCTTACACTCACCCAGAAAACTCCTGCTTCAGCCCTGTTTATTGTGCTCACTTGGTAAAACTACAACCCTGGTAAAATCAGTCATCTTGTTATCCACTTCATTTATTCTGAACTTGTACTCAACACAGTTGACTGTGAATAGTGAAAAATACAGAATCATGCTAACTAGCATAAATTTAATTTCATGACCACTAATCTCCTTTGGTCAAGATCCAATGAGTCCCTTTTTTCCTAGAGTTGTTATCTTCTTCCCTCAGACCCCTAACATATTTGCCCTGGCTTTCTACTTCATTGAGACAAAAGAAAATCACAAATATTCTGAAAAGAAGTTCCACATCTCTTGAAACCCTATTGAATCTGTACCCCGACACTCGGCTTTCTCACCTGTTAACTGTGAATGACCTGCTTGGATCACCCCTAATCCATAGCCAACACCCTTTTTTTTTTTAAGACATCTAGAAATTTCTTCTATCTCTACAATTTCTTTCTTTTCGCTGAGTCATTCCCATTACCATACAAATGTACTTTAATAGCTCCTATCAAAAGGCATGAATAGATTTTTTTTAATCCTCCTCCTCCAACTCTACATCCTCTTTCACCCATTTCTCTGCTCCCAAATAAAGCAAATCCTCTGGACAAAATTATGCTTGTTCTCTCTGCTTCTCTGGCTCTCTCTGTTAACTCCTAGGTCAGTCTTTCATCCTTACCTCTCCAGTGAATCTGCTGTTGTCCAACAGTGTCCGCTCCATTGCCAGATACCACCGAGTGGCCCATTCTCTCCTTCTGCTCATATTTGCTGGGTAACTCCTTCCTTCAAGAAACATTTTCTTCAGTTGAAACCTACCCCACCGCTTTCCTGTCTGCTTCCTACCTCTCCAACCACACTGTCTCGGCCTCTTTTGCTGCTACATCCTAATCCCGCCTACTTTTAGGCCAGGGTTTCTCAATTATGACTGCATATAAGAATCACCTGCCAAGTTTTTAAACTACAATAGTGCCCAGGCCGCAACATATTAAATCAGAGTCTCTGACTAATTAAAGCAGAATCATGAGGTGAATGGAAAGGCTTGGTCAATTTTGTTAATGATTCCCAGGTGATTCTAATGTGCCACCTGGCTGATAATTCCTGGCAACATTGGTTTGTCTGTATAAAATAGTACCTCCTTAGCCTACACTCCCTGTTATCTGTGTTGGCTTCGTATACATGTTTGTTTCTGACCTTCTCAGATAGAATACAAGTTTCTCAAGGGCAGGGTCACTGTCTAAGCTTGGAATGGTTCCTGGCATGTCCTAGACATTCAGTAATCACATATTGAGTAAATGGGTCCAGCTAACGATTCTGGCCATAGCTTATGTGGTGTTACTGTAGTAATAAAATGTTAAAGGACAAGACAAGGCTTTTGGAAGCAATATGTATCCCAGAAACCTTTATGCTGTCTCTTTTGTTAGGAGCATCACTCTGATTTGGGTGGGGAGATAAAATTGGGACAAGACTAAAATAAATCATTGTGAGATTTGCATTCTTTGAGTCATGCTTAGGCTGGAACATTTTCTGCCTGCATTTAGATACTCTTTTTCTTTCCTAAATTTCCTGAGACCCTAAAGGGTCACAGCTCCTATAAGGTAAGTCCTGGTATTGCTATCAAATAATTTCCCAAAGAAGTGCAATCAAACAAGGGCAGAGTAAAAATGAGATAAAAATATACTTAGGAGTAAAACTAAGTCTCACTGAAAACAAATTTAGGTCCTGTAAACTAAAAATTTTAAATTATAAGCAGATTTTTCATCCTCAGTTAATGAAATGAAGCTAAGCTTCTTGAAACTTTATAATTCCCTGAGGCAAACATAAAGGGCCTTCTGCTAGAGTCAGGTCCGAAGCTCCCCTGGGCCAAAGCTTTGCAGGGTCTAGCCCTGAGAGAGGAAGAAACTAGTTGTAATTAGTTACTATTCTCTACTTTCCTGGCTCAACCAAGATCTCACACATACACAGTGATTTAAATGTTGATTGCTGGAATTTGATACCTCCTATCTATATAGAAGCAATTAAATGACGATCTACAATAACACTTTTAACAAGAAGTTCCAGTTAATTTATTTACAAAATGTCTTTAAACATTTCATCTAGGGTCTTTCTGAAGGTCTGTGCTTTCAAATATTCTAATTATTTATTACAGTTTCAAGTTCTTAAATATAAGCGAAGGAATCACTATTGATGGGAATGGCTGCCTGTCTGGAGCAGTGGCTGCAGGTTCTCCAGCTGCAGCAGAGGGGGCACCACCAGGTCTGTGCACTCTATGGAACCGGTGGAAACCAGGATCAGGTGGAAGTCCCCCTCCCCCCCACAGCCCGACACCCACCGCTCTTTTTAGCCCCAGCTCCCTCAGGCAGCAGCAGCTGCCCAGCCATGGCTGCTGACTGGGGTATGCCTGTGCTCTCAGGGACCCGGGAAGCTCCTGTTGCACCACAGGCTTGGAAACACCTGCTCCCACTGCCTGGCCTCTTCCTGGATGAGTAATCACATCTCTGTGCCCACATGACACTCCCCTCACATGCATCCCCCAAACTGGGAAGAGTTTAATTTCCCCAAACTTTAAACTGCCTGGCAATCTCTTAAGGAGGGACAACTTCTTTGTCTGTTTCCCTTTCATAGGACTCCAGGGTCGATAAGGCTCATGGCTCAAAGGAAGGGAACCCAGAAGCTTGACATGCTGGCAAAAGAGTTAAAGTTCTTAGGAGATTTATTGAGGGGCAGATGGCAGATAGGAGACAGCACTAGCATGCAGCTCCCACTTGGACAGACAGCGCAATGTGTGGAGACTCATATCATGAGCTTTTGCTCCAAAAACTACCACAGCAACATACCAGGAAAACTGCAGGCTCCCTGAGATGCCAAAAAACTGAGTCCACTTGCTTTCTCAGCAGGGAGGCTGGTAGTCTGGGCCAAGTTCTCCGTCCTGGTCACCAGCTGTTTGGAAGTAGACTCACTGTAGTTGAGGGAGCATGGTGGGGGTAAGACCAGCCTTTAGGACTGTGGACTGCATGGGAGTTGGTGAGATCTGTGACTGCCAGCTTTGCCCCGCTTCCCTGGTGACCTGTATGACTTAGCAGAGGCAGCCATAATCCACCTGGGAACATAACTGCATTGGCCTAGAAACCACACCCCTATCCCTCACAGTAGCCGAAGCAAGACCCATCCAAGGATAGTCTGAGCTCAGACATCTCTATCCCTGCCCCCACCTGGTGGTCTTTTTCTACTTTCCCTGGTTGCCAAAGACAAAGGACATAATCTCTTGGGAGCTCTATGGTCCTGCCCATTGCCTGAGAAACCTAAATACATGACCAAGCGACCCTAGGGCATGTTTGCCTCCTCCCTATAAGAGCCGATGTGCTCTTGAGAGTGCCACCTCCTGGCTGGAGGCAACCAACGCAACATCAGTGCATTAAATGAAAACACAATCAAGGACCCTCACAGAGTCCACTTCACTCACCTGCTACCTCCACCGGAGCAGGTGCTGTGAGGGAAAAGCATCAGATAACCTATAAAGGAAAACCTACCAGATATTCTAAATGAAGTAACTTGAGAATCAAAAACCAAATATTGCATGTTCACACTCATAAGTGGGAGCTAAGTCATCAAAAACCAAATATTGCATGTTCTCACTCATAAGTGGGAGCTAAGTCATCAAAAACCAAATATTGCATGTTCTCACTCATAAGTGAGATACAATCTCTTGGGAGCTCTATGGCCCTGCCCATTGCCTGAGAAACCTAAATACATAACCAAGCCACCCTAGGGCATGTTTTTGCTTCCTCCCTATAAGAGCTGATGTGCTCTTGAGAGTGCCACTCCCCGGCTGGAGGCAACCAACACAACATCAGTGCATTAAACGAAAACACAAACAAGGACCCTCACTCCCCTCTGTCTCCACTGGGTGGTGCTGTGAGGCAAAAGCATCAGATAACCTATAACGGAAAACCTATCAGATATTCTAAGTGAAGTAACTCGAGAATCAAAAACCAAATATTGCATGTTCTCACTCATAAGTAGCAGCTAAGTCATTAGGATGCAAAGGCATAAGAATGATAGAATGGACTTTGGAGCTTGGAGGAGTAGGTGGAAGTGGGGTGAGGGATAAAAGACTGCACATTGGGTACAGTGTGCACTACTTAGGTCCAGATGGGTATACTAAAATCTCAAAAATCACCGCTAAAGAATTTTATTCATATAACAAAACACCACCTATTCCCCAAAACACTATTACTATAAAAAATAAATTTAAATAAATAGATAAAATGTCTCACAAAAAATAATGAATTAATTTTTTTTTTTTTTTTTTTTTTTACTAGTCAGACTTCTGGTTCCTCTCTCTGTGCAAACTGGTTGTAGGAATAGTAAAAGTCACTATATTCTCTGCCCCTGCACAAGTTCAAAAGCCAGAAGTATTGGGCATTTGGCATGACTAAGGTTGGGCAATAAGAGATCTAAAAGGACTTCTTAAAAGAGGATTGCTATAGTTAAAAACCAGCTTAATTAAAAGTGGATATCCAAGCTATAGTTATATTTTAAAAGCCTTTATGTCTTTTCTCTTTGTGGATCTTGGTTTTCTGAAAAAAAAAAAAAAAAAAAAAAAAAAAAAAAAAAAAAAGGGTTTTTCTTCTCAGTTGACTGAATTATTTTTCTCCATTTTATCTTGGCTTTCTTAAGGCACACATGAGAAGTTCCAAGATAACTTCTGATGGCCAGGGACTCCTTGGGTAAAACAAAGGAGGTGACCAGGTGTGGTGGCTCATGCCTGTAATCTCAGCACTTTGGGAAGTCGAGGCAGGTGGATCACTTAAGGTTAGTAGTTTGAGACCAGACTGGCCTACATGGCAAAACCCCATCTCTACCAAAAATATAAAAATTAGCCAGCCATGGTGGCATGCACCTGTAATTCTGGCTACTAGGCAGGTTGAGGTGGGAAAATCACTTGAACCCGGGAGGTAGACATTGCAGCGAGCCAAAATCACGCCACTGCACTCCTGCCTGGGTGACAGAGTGAGAATCCGTCTCAAAAACAAAAACAAACAAACAAACAAACAAAAAACAAAGGAGGTGAAACTAAACCAAACTACTGGAAGAAAACAGACTGTTTGAAAAGCTGAGTCTTCCCTCTTAATTAGTAAAGGTTTTTGCCTTCTTTTTAAATTTTTGTGAAGGTTTTTGATAATCTGGAATTCTATTTCATATTATCAAGTCTTTTAAACCTTTAACCTTTAACCTTTAGTAAACCTTTAACCTTTAATAAAGGTTTTTGCCTTCTTTTTAAATTTTATGAATGATTTATGATAATCTGGAATTCTATTTAATATTATCAAGTCTTTTAAACCTTTAACATATTTGATAAGCTTCCCAAAATCAAATTTCAACTTCAAAATGTTTTTTTTTTCTTTTTTTGACCCATAACTTAGGGATGCTATGGAGGGCCTCTGGAATATCCAGAAGACAGGTAAACAAGCTTATTTGTTGTGCTTAGTTACATGAAGCTGTCAAATAAAAATAAGGTTAAATCTTCTTCAGGTTATATTTTAGTGAATAATATTAATCTATGTTCCAAAATTGCATGGTATTTCTAAAATTCTAATGTCTGAGTATATGTTATCAATCATAACTAAGGTTATTATGTTATTGTAAACCACAGGGAAAAAAATTTCTTTGTCAATCAGGTTTTTTAATGTGATTACCTAAGAAATTTTGTCATTCACAGACAATTGTTGTCTGTTTTGATCCTCTTCTAAAAATAGTCCATAATTAGCTATTGGACTTTGACAGGTGCCCATTAGTTGCTTTTAAGTTTTTGTCTGCATTTAAGACTAACCTTGCTTATTCCTGTGAACCAACCAGTGATCTCTGACTGCAGCTCAGAAGAAACAAAAGGGATACATAATGTGAAATTCTGGACCAATACTCTAATTCTGGACACTTATCCTCCAGACCCTGCCAGATGATGGTGGGTAAATGGAGTGCCCATAACCTGTAGGTTTCTATTTTGGGGAAAGTAAGACCAAGAGAACTAACTGAAGCAAAGCCCCATTCACCCAAGTCTTAGCAAGAATAACTATAGCTACCAGTTATCTCGGTGTGCTGGCAGCCTCAAGACTTTTGAGCTGTCCTTACCCCCTTGTTTCATTCTCATTTCATGTCTCCTAATAACCTGGTTTGTCTCTTCTCGCCGTCAGGCCATCAAACTCCAAATAGCCATGCAAACGGAGCCCGGATGATGGCTCCTTTTCACTGGGGATCCTTAGACAGGCCTCTGAGAGAAGATCTGACTCCTGTTTTCCCCAAAACATACCCCCTGTCACCATGAAGCAGTTAAGATGAGTCATCATCTCTATCCTAATGGCAGCTAGATGTACCTCTTCACAGGAGGGAGTGATGGCAGCAGCAGCCCATCTGGAGCAGCCACTTGTGGGGATGCCAGCTACAGCGGGAGAGGCACAGCTGGAGCTGTGCACTCCAGAAAGCTAGCGGGAACAAGGAGCAGGTGGAAGACCCGCCCCCTTCCAAGTTGGCAGTGCAGGTGCCCTGCCCTGCTGGGTTCAGCTGTAGCCACCCAGCCATGGCTGTGTACCCAGGCATCTCTGCACTCTCAGGGGACTGGGAAGCCCTGTGTCCCCAGAGGCTCAGAAGTGCCTGCTCCCACTGCCTGGCCTCTCCCAGCTCCAGTCGTATGCTCTGATTTTGGAGCAAAGTTGAAGCCAAGCCTGGGCCCTGTCACTATCCAGCTGGATATGCCTGTACCCAAGGCAGTGCTAACATGCCAGCCCCCTGCCACCTCAGCCCCCTCTGGAACTTGGGTGCTGATGAGCACAGGAAGGAGGCTGAGGTGAAGCTTAGGGTGGCTTGGCATAGGTCTGCAGGCATCGCTTGGCATGAAAAGCCTGGGCGTCATGGACAACATGGTTGATGGTGGCAGAAGGAAGACAGGCTCCTGGGTAGAAAGGGGCAGGTATCCAGTGAAATCCCACCTTCAAGCCAGGGATGGCCTAAAGTATAGGGATTGGGCTGTCAGCTCTGCTAGGAGAAGTTAATGGACCAGAGTAAGAACTTATAATACTTTTTCTGGACCCACCATGTCTACCCATAACCTTTCTCCCTTCTGAGCCTGTAAAAATCCTGGACTCAGCCGGACTCGAACAATTGTTGGGATGACCTGCCTTCATAAAGGAACTACCCACTTCAGGTGAGAGCTGTTCTGTCACACAGCGAGGCTCCTCTTCACCTTTCTCATCCTCCAGTTGTCTGTGTATCTCGTTCTTCCTGAAAGCAGGACAAGAATTCAGGACCCACCAAATGGCAGGATTGAAAGAGCTGGAACACAAACTGGGCTGAAGCGCGCACATGCACACACACACACACACACACACACACACACACACACACACACTCCACTCACCACATTTCAGGCAATGAGAAGAAGAGAAGAGCTGCATCCCTTTAGGGAGCTCAGACCTAGGGGCTCCCTGAGCCAGGGCTGTGACAATCTGTTTGGAGCTCTGCAGTTCCTAGCATCTCCAAGCTTCTGGACACCACTGCATCCCCCTTGTCCAGATGCAGATGCCCACAGAGGAAGCCACACACTGTACATCTGGTTCAGCCATAGCCTCACACGGAGGTGGCACCTGTACTGGCACCTGTAGCTGCTCACCCCAATGCCGCAGCAGCATGCCAGGCTGTGCAAAGTGGCTGAACCCCATGCTTACTTGCTCACATACCCCTAGCTTCTCTACGCCTGGCTCACCCTTGGCAAGTATGGGATCTGGGACAGTAACATGAGCCAAGTGCAGCCTGCCAGGCTGTGAGGGCTGAATGAGCCCAGTGGGTATGAGATATACTCAGCAGAAGGTGCCACCAGCCACAGAGGTGTCCAGCTGGTGAAGTGACACCCCAATGATCCCATGAACTATCTTTGCTTTACAATTTTAAGATAAAATATTTGAAAGATTTTTTTTAAAGTATATCCCTTTTAAGAGTCAGGTGACCATGTGATTCCAAAATACTGTTTTCTACACACACTAGATGTCACTGCATGACCTGAAGTGTTGGCTGTAATTTGATCTATTTCTTTACTCTCCTTATAGGCAAGATCAGTAAAGAGTACAAAATAATCTCCAGGCACATTTTCCAACAGCAGCATCTTTGCTTGTATCTGGCCATTGTAGTGATAAAAACGAATTCTTCTGAACTCTCCTTGCAATTCTATACATTCACCTACAAAGCAACGTTATCATTTTTCTTTTTATCATCACCTCTTTCTTTTCCAAATTCTGAGTATCTTTGCAGTGATGAGTAAACAAATAGTCCCTAATCTAAAAGACGTGGGAGAACTGTGGCAGGGCAAGGTGGCTCACACCTGCGATTCCAGCACTTTGGGAGGCCAAGGTGGGCAAACCACCTGAGGTAAGGAGTTTGAGACTAGCTGGCCAACATGGTGAAACCCCCTCCCTACTAAAAGTACAAAAATTAGCCGGGTGTAGCTGTGAGCGTCTATAATCCCAGCTACTCGGGCCAGGGGCGGTGGAGGGGGGGTGGTGAATGACTGAGGCAGGAGAATTGCTTGAAACTGGAAGTTGGAGTTTGCAGTAAGCCAAGATCCTGCCACTGCACTCCAGCCTGGACGACAGAGTGAAACTCCTCTTCAAAACAAACAAACAAACAAAATGCTGGAAGAAATGTAAAGAAAATAAAAATTAACCAATGAACTTCATGTGATTCAAATTCAATATATAGTTATTGAATGCTTTGTGTCAAGCACCAATAAGCAGCAGAAGACGTAAAATATGAAGGACACAAAGAACTGCGGGAAAAGAGAGAAGAGGCTCATAAAGGAACTAGGCATCAGACACCAACCCCAAAAGAAACAGCAAATACTCATTTGAAAAACTATTACAGTTTTTCAATAATAAACCATTTGAGGTGGTTTGTTATTTGTGCTTCCTTAGGTTTGAGCAACATTTATCAACTGCATTTACAGCTCTGTGAGGTTTTAGCAGAAAAGAATTCCATAGTCAAGTAAGTTTGAAAAAAAAAATGGCTAGTAAAAAGCCAACAGGCATGTTTTTAATTGCAGAATTTCTCAGAGTGTCTACTATTTGAATGTGGATTTCATCTTAAAGAAGAATGCTGTACCTATTGTGTCTTAATGAGAGTTGCATTCTTTTTTTTTTTTTTTGAGACAAAGACTCACTCTGTTGCCCAAGCTGGAGTGCAGTGGTGTGATCTCTGCTCACTGCAGCCTCTGCCTCCTGGGTTCTAGCGATTCTCCTGCCTCAGCCTCCTAAGTAGCTGGGACAGGCATGTGCCACCACATCTGGCTTTTTTTTTTTCTTCGTATTTTTAGTAGAGATGTGGTTTCACTATGTTGGCCAGGCTGGTCTTGAACTCATCATCTCAGGTGATCCACCCACCTCAGAATCCCAAAGTGCTGGGATTATAGGTGTGAGCCACCATACTCAGCCAAGAAATACATTCTTAAGAAACAGTGGTTTCCTACCAAACAGGTTTCATAAAAATCAGTAGAAGACATGACAGTGGATACTTGGAATATGAAGATTTAATATTTATGGTGGTTAATTTTTTATAGATTCAGAAAAAATAATCCATGATCTTATTTTTACCCAATTACCAGAAATTAATCTGAAAAAGACTATTTTAAAAAGTCACAACCTTTTTTAGTTTGATTTTTCCTTTTTGTAAGTAACTTTGATGTAGTATCAAACAAATGTTCTATGCAGTGCAATTCAAAACTCACATCAATTATTTAGCTGAAGCAGACAAAAAGAAACTTAGAAGAAATTTGATGTACAGAGTAAATTTCAAGCTATGCTTCCAGATTTCCTAAGAGTTAAGTATCCATTTCCCTCTGCCATTAGGGATTACTTAAAAAGAAAAGGTCCAAAAAGCATTCTACTAGGATAAACCACGGTTTATGTGAACTCGTTGGGCTAAGGAAAATGGAAAATGCTACGAAGAATATATTGCAATAACTTTTATTAATGAGGCTTGGAGAAAGTCAAACCCTAAAATATATTCTGAACATTGACAAATGATCAATGCTACATCTCTTCTTCCTTTGGTTCCACTCTGTCCTTCTCCACCCTTCATTCTGCTGCTAGAGACTGATTTGTTAGGACACCATCAACAAGGCAGCTACAACCTTTGGTTTTCTGTCAGTTCAGCCAATAGGAACTCTGCCTGCCAAGGCATCAACAGGTTGAAGAAGAGTGAGGTCTGGAAATTTATTCTCCTGGCTCCTTACCTCAGGCTAATTTTTCCCTCAGTGGAAGGTCACTGCTACTCTCAAGTGAATTTTAAAAAATGTATTTGCACAGAAAACAGCCATCACAAACAAGACCCAAAACAAAAGTGTCCTGGTCCCCCCTCTGCATTCCATGATTCCCTCTCCACTGTCCCAGAAACCATTGTTCTGTGTTTTGATATGATAGATTAGTAGTTTTCATTCTCTAGAATTTTATATCTACAAAATAGTATGTTCTCTTTTCTGTAGGAATGTTTTCAGTCAGCATTTTGAGACTCATCCAATGTGTTGTTTGCAATGGTAGGCTCCTTTAGTTTTCGTTTTGGTTTTTGAGGTTGTTTTTTACATGCATAAAACAGAATTTGTTTATCTATATATGTCGTTATAGAAATTATGGTTGTTTCCAGATTTGGGCTTCCGTGATGTAAGCTACTGCTATTGTCTTGGTATTCTCAGATACATTTTTTTTTCTGTGGACAAATTTTTTTTATTCTTTTGGGCAAATGCTAAGTAGTGAAATGAATTAGTCTTTTTCTTTTCTTTCTTTTTTGAGACAGAATCTCTTTCTGTTGCCCAGGCTGGAGTATGCTTACAGTAGGTGAATGTCTAACATTTTAAGAAACTGCCAAACAGATGTCTGAAGGATTGCACCATTGTATAGTCCTACCAGTGATGTATGAGAATTCTAGTTGTTTCACACCTTCACTAACACTTAGTATATTCTTTTTTAATTTTAGCCATTGAATAAAAGGAAAAAAAATGAAATGTAAAATAATCAAGAAAAAGAAGTAAAATTATGTTTATTTTCAGATGACAAGATTAATTCGACTATGTAGTATTATCTCATTCTGATTTTAAGTGTATTTTCCCAACTGAGATATTGTGAATTTTCTCCATTGTACTACTGGTCATTTGTACATCTTGATTAATTAAACTATGTAATACTATCTCATTTTTATTTCTAATGCATTTTCCCAGCTGAGATATTGTGAATCTTCTCCATTGTACTTACTGGTCATTTGTACCTCTTTCTTAAGAATTGTATGTTCAAATAGTTTGTTCATTTTTACTAGGTTTCTGGTATTCTTACTGACTTGTAAGAGCATTATATATATTCTGGATATAATATATGTTCTCCTATTATGTGGCTTACTTCTTTTGTTCTGCTAAAATTTTCTTTCAAAGTGTAAAGTTGTTAAATTTTGATGAAATCTAAGTTATTATTTTTTCCTGAATGACTTAGACTTTTCTTTCCTGTCACAGAAACCATTACCTAAATTAAGGTCACAAAAGTTTCTTTTCTATGTTTCTTTGTTGAAATATTGTAATTTTACTTTTTTACATTTCTGTTAATAATCTATTTCTTGTTAGTTGTTTAGCACAGTATGAGGTAAGGGTAAATGTTCACTTTTCCTCAATATTTACCCAGTTATCCAAGCAACATTTTTTAAAAATGTTCCTTTCCCCATTGGATTGTTTTGGGGTACTTACTGAAAATCAGTTTGTCATATTTAAGTATAAGTTTATTTCTGGATGCTCTATTCTATTACATTGACCTTTATTTCTATTCTTTTGCAAAACCACATTTAAAATAGTGCATGTCCGCCAAATTAATTCTGTCTCTAAATTCCCCTCAGTATTCTAGGTCATTTTGATTTCTATGTACATTTTTGAGTCATCTGATAGATTTATACTTTTTTAAAGTCTGTGGAAAGTTTTGATTGAAATTGTGTTGGGAAAAATACACACACACACACACACACACACATAATTGGGGAAATTATAATTATAACAATACTAAGAATGGAAATGTTTAATTATGGTATACCTTTTTATTTACTTAGGCCTTTTAAATTTCTCTCAGTAATGTTCAATAGTTGTAAGTGAAGAGGTCTTGTTCATTTTTTTTGCTAAAATTATTCCTATTATTTATTGCTATTATACAAAAATGTATTTGTTTTTTTACGTGAACCCCCTATCCTCAGATCTAACAAAAAGCAGACGATGGAACTATGCTTGTACAGCCCACAGAACTGTGAGCCAATCAAACCTCATTTTAAAATAAATTACCTAGTCTCAGGTATTCCTCTATAGTTATGCACAAATGGACCAACATGGTGAACTACAACGACTGTTTTTTCTTAATGTGAAATCCAAGCTTGCATTATTGGGATAAACCCTACTTGGTCCAATATGTTTTCCTTTTCATACATTGTTGGCTTTGATTGGCTAATATTTTATTAAGGATTTTAATATCTATATTCATAAGAATATTCATCTATGATGATTTTATTTTTGTAGTTTCTTTGTCAAATTTGCAATTATGACATTATAAGGATTGTAAGGATTATGCTGGCCTTATATAATGAGTAGGAGAATGCTCCCTCATATTATTATTCTATTTTTCTTAAAAATGCTGTGTAAAATTGCTGTTATTTCCTCTTTGAATTGTGACAGAATTAACTAGTGAAATAATCTGAAAATTTCTGAGTAAGAAGGTTTTTTGGTTTAAAACAAAATTATTATAAATAAATTTTGTTTCATATTGTGTTAATTTTTGATGTTATATTTGTCAATAAATTTATTCAAGTTGTAGAATTTTTGAAATAAAAGTTGTTGACAATATTCTATTATTTTTCTATTATATTTGTAAGACCTTTCATTTCTAATATTAGTAATTTTTTCTCTTCCTCCTTTATTCTCTCCCAGTGAAACAGTGATCATGTTTGCTTGGTGCCTATCAATTTTGTTGATATCTTCAGACAACCAGGTTTCCACATCATTTTTTCCTGTTGTTTGTTTGCTTTCTATTTCATTACTTTCTGCTCTGAACTTTATTATTTCTGCCATCTATTTACTTTTTTTTCTTCTCCTTCTTCTAGTAATATCTTAGTTCTTCATTTTAGGTCCTTCTTTTATAAGATTTAATGCTGTATCTTCCTAAACACTTTTGCTATGCCCCACATATTTTAATAGATTATTTTCACATTGTCATTCAGTTTGAACATTTTTCTTTTTTATCTTTGACCCATGAATTATTTATAAACAGTTTGTTAATTTCTAAATATTTGAGATTTTCCTATGTGTTTTATTGTAAATGAATACTAATTTAACTATGTCATGATCAGGCAATATACTCTATTTCACTACTTTTGAAATTAGTAAAACTAATTTTAGGCACCAACCATGTATTATATTGGTGAATGTATCACATGCTGAAAATGTATAATCTGCAATTGCTGAAGGTAGCATTCTATAAATATCAACTGGGTCAAGATTATTCCAGCTTATTTTTTTAGTTTTTCTAGCTCTGTTCCTATCTGCACTTTTATGTGAACATTTCCTCTGTTGTTTCTCTTATGCTCAAATTGTTTTCTACTCCCAGCAGTGTGGGACTTTGAAAGATGTGGCTGGTTAATTCTGAGAGTTTATGTTAGCTTCTTTAGTCTTTTATGTAGATCACTTGCACATACCTGTTATTAATTTGTGCAAAGCAACACCTCTAAAGTTGTAGCTAACATTCCTCAATTGCTTTGCTAAACTTTTGGATTAGTACTTTTTAGTTGATCAGGTGTCCCATGTCCTTCATATACACTGTTGCTGTCTTCTGCTTCCTCCTATGCAGATGCTAATACTACACTGGTCTTGTAGCTGTTGGTGGTTTGTGCCTACTCACTCATACTTTATGGTTAATGAGGATGTCTACAACAAATCACCTCGATTTGTTGTACATGCTGTCTTCAGGTTAGATTTTCATATCCTAATTTCCCCTGTGTGTTTGAATGGTGGGATTTGAGAAGACTCATAAACTGTTCTACTACCCACTATCATCATTCTGCCAGAATCCTCTGAATTCCTAATATTTTGCTTGTGTTTCCTCTTTTATGTGCAGTTTGCCCTTTTAGTCACTTTTTACATTTAATTTTTTTAAATGGAATTGGAATTTTTATTATTTTATAAACAACCAGTTTCCTTGGCTCTATGTATGACAAAATGCATACTTTGATTTAAAATTCTTCATCTAGAAAGAGAAATAAAGATAATATAGCTAGGTGCGGTGGCTCATGCCTGTAATCCCAGCTGTTTGGGAGGCCAAGCCAGGCAGATTACTTGAGGCCAGGAGGTCGAGACCAGCCTGGCCAACATGGTGAAACTACCATCTCTACTAAAAATACAAAAATTGGCTGGGCCATGGTGGCAGGTGCCTGAAATTCCAGCTACGGGGGAGGCGGAGGTGAAAGAATCACTTGAACCTGGGAGGTGACGTTGCAGTGAGCTGAGACTGTGACACTTCACTCTGGTCTGAGCAACAGAGAGAGACTCTGTCTCAAAAAAAAAAAAAAGAAAAGAAAAAAGAAAAGAAAAGAAAAAAAAGAAAAAGAAAATATGATTTGGGGTGTGTTTCTGTGTTTTCAAAAATAATCTTCTGGCCTGACTCTTCTTTCATTAGTAACATACTGTTCTTGTTCTCACAGGGAAAGTCTGTGCTCACTATCTCCATTTCTAAATGATTTCAGTTATTTTACTAAGTATTAAAGTAAATCCCTTTAAGATTTTGACTGAAATTACATTGCAGTTATAAATCTAATTAATGTCTTGACTATTTTAAGTATTTTATCCAGGAATGTAGTATATTATTAGCTCAAATCTTCTTCTATGTTTCTCAGTAAAGTTTCAAAGTTTTCCTTTGTGAAGTCTCACTTTTTTCTTATATTTATTTTGTATCTGTTAAATTTTTATTCTATTGTGATTTATTTACAACATACTATAATCTGATATTGCTGATTTATAGAAAAATCATTGTTGGTGTTTGAATGATTTTGCTTTTTTCATTTAATCTAATTAGATAAATTATGGTCACATATTACATCAAATTAATGTTAGATATTAATAGATTTATAGTATTAAAGACGTCCACATATTCCTAGAATAAATCATAGTTGTGATACAAAATTACATTAACATACTATTGGGTTCAATTAATAGATATTTCTTTATAATTTTTTTTTTTTTGAGACGGAGTCCTGCTCTGTTGCCTCAGCTGTAGAGGTGCAGTGGTGCAATCTCTGCTCACTGCAACCTCTGACTCCTGGGTTCAAGTGATTGTCCTGCTTCAGCCTCCCATGTAGCTGGGATTACAGGTACCCACCACCATGCCTGGCTAATTTTTGCATTTTTAGTGGAGATGGGCTTACACCATGTTGGCCAGGCTGGTCTCAAACTTCTGACCTCAGGTGATCCACCCACCTGGGCTTCCCAAAGTGCTGGGATTATAGGCATGAGCCACCATGCCTGGCTAATTTTGTATTTACTCATAAGTGAAGCTGATTTGTGGTTTATTTTTGGTATTGTCCTTGAAGGTTGAGGTTGAGGCCACATTTGCAAAATATATAAGCATGCTCTCTGTGCCTGGCTTATTTTTTGTATTTTTAGTAAAAATGGAGTTTCACCATGTTATCCAGGATGGCCTTGATCTACTGACCTTGTGCTCTGCCTGCCTCAGCCTCCCAAAATGCTGAGAGAAAGTCTGATTTAACTCATAAGCAAGATGTCTTGGGGCCAGCATCTGTCTTTATGCAAATTTTTAATTACTTTTTCAATACAGTACCTGATTTTGGGCCTGGTAAGCTTTCTTATTCTTGTCATTTTTGCTAATTTACATTCATATAAAAAATGAACAATACTTTAAAATGCATTTACATAGAATTATTTATAATATTCTCTTATAATTTTGAAAACTACCTCCAGATCTGTGTGTAGATGTTTACTATAGATGTTGCAATCAATTACCACAAGCTAAGCAGCAGAAAACAGCAAAAAATTGATTATCTTATTGTTCTATTGTTCACAAGTCCTAAATTGACCTCACTGACCTAAAATCAAGGTGTTGGCAGCATTGTTTTCCAGAATCTCTATGGAAAAATCAGTTTCTTTGCCTTTGTAGCATTTAGAGGTCACCCCCATTCCTTGGCTCATGGCCTTCTTCTCCCATCTTCAAAGCCAATGAGCAGTCCAGTTCTTCTTTCATATATCACTCTGACCTCTTCCATCTCCCTCTTCCACATTAAAGGACATTTGTGATTACGTTAGTCCTACCCAAATAATTCAGAATAAGCTCCCTTTCTTGAGATCAACAGGTTAGTGACCTTAGTTCCATCTGTACCTTTCCCTTTGCTATTTAAGACAACATATTCTCAAGTTCTAGTTGGAAACATGGACATGTTTGGGAAGGACATTATTCTGCCTACCACACTGTGATGTAACATTATCCTTTTAAATTACCTTTTTAGTAATGCATTGTGGTCCAAAATGTGCTCAGGGTTTTTTAAATTCTAATTTTAAAATATTCAACGCTATTTATTCTATTTGTATGTCTTTTGTTATGAGGAATCCCTTTATTTTTATAGGACTATGTGAAAAGACCAAACCTGCATTTGATTATTGTACCTGAAAGTGATGGGGAGAATGGACTCAAGTTGGAAAATACTCTTCAGGATATTATCCAGATGTTCCCCAACCTAGCAAGACAGGCCAACATTCAAATTCAGGAAATACAAAGAACACCAGAAAGATACTACTTGAGAAGAGCAACCTCAAGACACATAATTCTCAGATTCATCAAGATTGAGATGAATGAAAAAATATTAAGGGCAGCAAGAGAGAAACATCAAGTTACCCACAAAAGGAGGCCCATCAGACTAACAGCAGATCTCTCCACAGAAACCCTACAAGCCAGAAGAGAGTGGGGACCAATATTCAACATAATTTTATTTATTTATTTATTTATTTATTTATTGAGACAGAGTCTTACTTTGTCACCCAGGCTGGAATGCAATGGTGTGGTCTTGGTTCACTGCAATCTCTGCCTCCCAAGTTCAAGAAATTCTTCTGTGTCAGTCTCCCAAGTAGTTGGGACTACAGGCACCTGCCACCATGCCCAGCTAATTTTTGTAGTTTTAGAAGAGATGGGATTTTACCATATGGGCCAGGTTGGTCTTGAACTCCTGACCTTGTGATCCACCTGCCTCAGCCTCCCAAAGTGCTGGGATTACAGGTGTGAACCAATGCACCCAGCCTCAACGTTCTTAAAGAAAAGAATTTTCAACCCAGAATTTCATATCCAGCCAAACTAAGCTTCATAAGTGAAGGAGAAATAAAACCCTTTACAGACAAGCAAATGCTGAGGAGATTTTGTCAACACGAGGCCTGCCTTACAAGAGCTCCTGAAGGAAGCACTAAACATAGAAAGGAAAAATCGGTACCAGCCACTGCAAAAACAAACCGAATTGTAAAGACCATTGACACTATGAAGAAACTGCATCAACTAACGAACAAAATAATTAGCAAGCATCATAATGACTGGGTCAAATTCACACGTAACATTATTAACCTTAAATGTAAATGGGCTAAATGCCCCAATTAAAAGATACAGACTGGCAAATTGGATAGAGTCAAGATCCACTGGTGTGCTGAATCCAGGAAACCCATCTCATGTGCAAATACACATAGGCTCAAAATAAAGGGATGGAGGAATATTTATCAAATAAATGGAAAGGGAAAAAAGGGGGTTGCAATCCTAGTCTCTGATAAAACGGATTTTAAACTAATAAAGATCAAAAGACACAAAGAAGGGCATTACATAATGGTAAAGGGATCAATGCAGCAAGAAGCACTAACTATTCTAAATATATATGCACCCAATAAAGGAACACACTGACTCCTAAAGCAAGTTCTTAGACACCTAGAAAGATACTTAGACTTCCACACAATAACAGTGGGAGACTTAAACATCCCACTGTCAATATTAGACAGATCAATGAGACAGAAAATTAACAAGGATATTCAGGACTTGAACTCAGCATGGTACAGGTTCCAAAACAGATATACAGACAAATAGAACAGAACAGAAGCCTCAGAATTAACACCACACATCTACAATCATCTGATCTTTGACAAACCTGACAAAAACAAGCAATAGGGAAAGGATCCCTTATTTAATAAATGGTGTTGCGAAAACGGGCTAGCCATATGCAGAAAATTGAAACTGGACCCCTTCCTTACACCTTATACAAAAATTAACTTGAGATGGATTAAAGACTTAGACTTGAGACCTAAACCATAAAAACGTTAGAAGAAAACCTAGGCAATACCATTCAGATCATAAGCATGGGCAAAACTTTAAAACTAAAACACCAAAAGCAATGGCAGCAAAAGCTAAAATAGACAAATGGGATCTAATTCAACTAAAAAGCCTCTGCACAACAAAAGAAACTATCATCAGAGTGAACAGGCACCCTACAGAATGGGAGAAAATTTTTGCAATCTATTCATCTGACAAAGGGCTAATATCCAGAATCTACAAATAACTTAAACAAATTTACAGAGAAAAACAAACAACCCCATCAAAAAATGGGCAAAGGATATGAACAGACATTTCTCAAAAGAAGACACTTATGCAGCCAACAAACATATGAAAAAAAGCTCATCATCACTGGTCACTAGAAAAATGCAAATCAAAACCACAATGAGATACCATCTCATGACAGAATGGTGATTGTTAAAAAGTCAGGAAACAATAGATGCTAGAGAGGATATGGAGAAATAGGAATGCTTTTACACTGTTGGTGGGAGTGTAAATTAATTCAATCATTGTGGAAGACAGTGTGGCAATTCCTCAAGGATCTAGAACTAGAAATATCATTTGACTCAGCAATCCCATTACTGGGTATATACCCAAAGGATTATAAATCATTCTACTCTAAAGGCACCTCACACATACGTTTGTTGCAGCACTGTTCACAATAGCAAAGACTTGGAACCAACTCAAATGCCCATCAATCATAGACTGGATAAATAAAATGTGGCATGTATTCACCATGGAATACCATGCAACCATAAAAAAGGATGAGTTCATGTCTTTTGTAGGGACATGGATGAAACTGGAAACCATCATTCTCAGCAAACTAACACAAGAACAGAAAACAAAACACAACATGTTCTCACCCATAAGTGGGAGTTGAGCAATGAGAACACATGAACACAGGGAGGGAAATATCATGCATCAGGGCCTGTCTGGGGTGTGGGGGCCCTGGGGAGGGATAGCATTAGGAGAAATACCTAATGTAGATGATGAGTTGATGGGTGCAGCAAACCACCATGGCACTTGTATACCTATGTAACAAACCGGCACGTTCTACACATGTACCTCAGATCTTGAAGTATATTTTTAAAAATTCCAGTGTTAATGGAAAATATAGATAACTTTTATGCCATTAGAACATTATCCAGAGGCAGTAGTTAACAGAGATACTCCTGTCACAAGAACTGAACAAGTAAATTTTATGCACCCACTTTGTCTTCTAGACAGAATAGGAAACACATTGGCAAGCTTGCCTGCTTTGGATCACCATAATTGAATGTTGCATTGCTGAAGCTGCCACTGTTTTGTGTTTTGTGTGTGTGTGTGTGTGTGTGTGTGTGTGTGTGTGTGTGTGTGTGAAACAGGGCCTTGCTTTGCCCAGGCTGGAGTGCAGGGGTGTGATTATAGCTCATTTTAGCCTCAAACTCCTGGACTCAAGTGATCCTCCCACCTCAATGAAGCTTCCTCTTTTGAGTGACATAACCCAACTGTGCATGCTAAGAAATTTTACTTTGCAATAGTTTTGATATGCTATTGTAAACACAATTTATTTACTCTTAAATATCTTTCTTGAGGACCAATGTGTCCTAGGAACCATTTGTATACACTTGATCTTACCTAACATATCCTTAATTTAAAGTCCCTCTCCAAAATGGTGGGTTGCCTTGATTTTTCCTGGTAAAAAAAAAAAAAGTTTTTTTCCAATTAAAAAAAAAAGTTGTATCAATTAAAAAAAAAGTTGGGGATTAGTCATTCTACTTATATATAGTAATTGCTGACTACAACAATGAAATATAACCTTGGATATACTGTAAAGTTAGATATAACCTTGCATTAGGAACAATAAACATGCCCCACAAACTGTCTTCTTTTCTTTAAATGTCTGAGTGCTATCCAAACAATCTTTGTACTACAAGGAACATCAAGAGATGTTTAACATTTAAGAGTCAATTACTGAAAAGTTAGACTGAGGCCCTTAGTCTGTTTTGTGCTACTATAATGAAATACCACAGACAGGATAATATATAGAGAACAAAAAATGTATTTTTTTATAAAGAAAGTATGCTTACATGTGCCCTTTATTTTTATTATTGTTTTTTAATAGATTTAGGAAGCATATGTGCAGTTTTGTTACATGGATATGTGGTATAGTTGTGAAGTCTGGGCTTTTAGTGTAGCCATCACCTAAATAGTGTACATTTTATTTAATAGGTAATTTCTCACCCCTCAGCCCCCCAACTCTCCCATCCTTCTGGTCTCCAGTATCTATTATTCCACTCCCTATGTCTGTGTGCACACACTATTTAGTTCCCACTTATAAGTGAGAACATATAGTATTTCACTTTCTGCCTCTGAGCTGCTTCACTTAAAGTAATAAAATTTATTTATCAGAATTCTGAAGCTCAGGAAATCCAAGATCAAGATGCTTGCTATGTTCTCACATAGCAGAAGCGGGAATGGCAAGAGACAATGAACTCACTTCATCAGGTTCCTGTACAAGGGCAGCTAATCCCACTAATAAAGGAGGAGTGCTTATGGCCTAATAACCTGTTAAAGGCTTCACTTCTTAATATTATCACGTTAGCAACACCTGAATTTTGATGGCGACACAGTCAAACCATAGCAGGCTCCATTTTTTTTTTTTTCTTAGAGTTTTTAACGGTCTGAGTCTTCTAACACTGGGAATAGCTCTGGATGTATCACAGATGCATCTTACAGAATTTGGAATCAACAATGTCACTCCATCAGCTCCATAGAAATTAAATTCAAAGCAGGCTCTCCAGCAATGATGTGTGGAATGCAGTCAGACCACCAGCTGGATTCAAGACCCACCAAAAACATCATTATCTGGATAGGACATAGAGTTGGTTGGTGACTATTAAGGTGAAAGTGGATCACTCAGCATCCTGAAAAATAGTTATTTGTGAAGCATCACAAAACCTTCATTTGGAGCAGTGTACTATAGCTCTAGGTGGCTGAGGAAAAAAATAGTGCCTAAAAGAACACCCTAGCGAGGACTGAGAGTTACTGCTCGGTGTGTGTGAATGTGACATGCTGAATGTGGAGACAGACTACAACGAGAGCCATCTTCACAGAGAAAGAACTGAGGCTCACCAGGTGGAAATGCATTTCAGTCTGGTTTGCCATGTTGACAATGTCCTCTTTTAAGGTGTCCAGTACAGTTGAAGAAACTGAAACCAAAACATAGATATTCACGTTCTGGACACTGCTGCCAGTGAATTACGAAATGAGTTTCTAGAAATGAGAAGCCGTCTCCTTCCTTTGACCATCAGGCACCTCTGGTATGATTTATTTAACATGTAAAGTACAAGACTTTATACTGTTCTCAGAGGTTTCACTTACCTTACTATTTCTTTGCATTGCCTGCAGAGGTTCTTTTTAAAATGCAAATCTGACTTTTTAGTCTGCTGCTTAGAACACTTCAATGTCTCCCCATGGCTTTCAAGTGGAAATGCAGATTCTGTAAGATGAGAAAAAAAGCCCTCATGATCTGAACCCTTCAAATTCCTTAATTTTTCCCAAACTTATAATAATCAATACTCCAAAAACACAGAACTACTTGCATGCAAAAAAGTAAAATGCATGTTCTCTCATGCCTTGATGCATTTGGCATGCTTTGCCTGGCTAGATGTTCTCCTATTTATCCTTCATGACTCAGCTCATGTATCATGTCCTTATTACCACTCTCCCAGTGCCCCAGTCTGGATTAGATGCTCTTCATATAGTTCCCATACAATTTATCATGGGCTACAATGATTGCTTTTTTTTTTTTTTTTTTGCTGGTCTGCTTCCTTAATTTCTGGAAGGCAGAGACTGTGTCCCTTAGATCTACACCCCTCTAGAATGTTATACACATAAGATGCTCTGCAAATGTTTCCTGAATAAATAACTAATTAATTGCCATGAAAACATCATACAGAAAAGAGAAATGGTTGGCAGATAAGGAAACTGGGCAGAATGATGTTGGTAGGTGACTTGGCCAACAACATCCATCACATTGACTTTTAATATTTGTCAACTGCAGAATCACAGGTGTGCATACAGTAAATGCTGGGCTATTGTTGCCCCTCTGACCAGTGTACACACACAGAAATGCTGCAACCCCTGCTTGTCATCTGAAAATAGGTGACCTTCATTGTTTCTCTCCTTTGTGTCTATACATTTGCAGAAGTTGTAAATCTTCATGAGCGTAAATACACAAGTCTTAATTGAACATGCTATTGGAGTGATTTCATTTTCCTCCTTTGCTTCTGGGATGATTTCTTCTTTATATTTTTTAAATAAATACTGGAATAAAATAATATGAACTTGTCTTATGGAAACAGATATAATCCGACCTCCGATTAACTGAGCTGAATCTGATAAACTGGAGAACCTGCAAGTTTCGTGCCTCCTTGCAGCCACCTGCTTTGCCCCGTAATGAAGCTGGTGCAACTCTTGTTTCTTAGGATGGGAAGGGATACGTCAGGGACATGGAAGACTTAAGCACTTCAGTGGCTTTTTCACTCTAAAGTCTAAATCATGCAGACTTTAAAGAGTATACAGAAAATCAGAGTGAAATAATGACAAAAATTCTGTGGAGGCAAAAATTGTCTATGCTGCACATCTAAAAATAGGATGCTATAGGTCTACAATGCATCATTCAAAAAACTTCTCTGCATGCTTAGTAGTCAGAATTTTTTAATCAAGCTTGGGTGAATTATTATATGCCTCCCTTGGCCTTTGATTTCAATGACATTACAGAGGTATTAACAGATGGGCATATTGTAACTACTACTCACAAGGTTATTTCACATGTCTGGCAGGTAAAGAAAGCCCTGACTCAGTGCAGTCACCTGGGTAACACAAGGACAATCTTCACCCACCTCCCATGGAAAGAGGTTCACTGTCTTGTATCCTATGATCCATGTTACAGGAAGAAGAAATAAAAAACAAAGAGGTTCACTGTCACCAGACATCACAGGTAAGAGATCCAGGGAATATATTTAAATAAAAGAGGAACAGGCATGCACTTCGTTTAATTTTTACTGTCGTCGCCACAACCTCTGTTATTTTTCCTCTGGCCAACCCTTATTACATAATAATTTTGACTACCATAAAACTGTACATACTAAAATCAAAAGATAAAATAGACACAGTTTCTACATTTTAGAAACTTAAAGTTTACAAATTTCATTGAAAGAAAGGTGATATATTCTCTTTTTTGTTCATTTTTTAAGACAGGGTCTTGCTCTGTCCCCCAGGCTGGAGAGCAGTGGCATGATCACAGCTCACTGTAGCCTCAAACACCTGGACTCAAGCAATCCTCATACCTCAGCCTCCTGAGTAACTGGGACTACAGGCATGCACCACTATGCCCAGCTAAAGCTTTTTAATTTTTTTTTTTTGTAGAGATGGGATCTCATGACATTGCTGATCTAGGACTTCTGGACTCAAGCAATCCACCTGCCTTTGTCTCCCAAAGTGCTGGGATTACAGGAGTTAGTCACTGTGCCTGTCCCGGTTACATATAAAAAAGATACTCTAAATCCCTCATTTAAGTTCTGAATTCAAAAATTGTGTCAGAATTATTATTTAACTATTGATGGACTGTTAGGGTGGGGGCAAACTTATCTTACACACAAATACCTTCCAGATATTCCATTGTGGTAAATGTAAAAGCAAGGCAAATATCAAAAATGTTTTTTTAATAAAAAGAAAATGTATAAATAATAATTAAATTCTGGATGAGGATGAACTTTCTAAGTTTAAAAGCAATGAAAGAAATCACCAATGGAAATGTTGATGTATCTACATATGTAAGAAAATTCTATATGTTAAAGAATAATACAGCCTAATTTAAAAGGCAAATGAGCTGGAAATCAATCTACAAATATGTCATACAAAAGGGTTAATATATGTGATAAAAGAAGACATTATAAATCAATATGAATGATAAAATATCAACTGAGAAATAGACAAAGAACCTGAACATAAAGTTTACAAAGGATATACAGTCCTATAACAAATTTATAGAAAAATTTTCCACTACAGTAATAATATACAACTTCAAACAAAGTACCACTTTTTCCTGTCAAACTTCCAAGTATAATTCTTGGTGCTCAAGAACAGTCTTTCTGGGGTTACACAGTAAAACTACAGATTATAGGAATCTCCTCAAACCCACTAAAGCAAAATCTTAATAAATGGACCCAGGAAACAAGTTTGGGGGAACTCTAATTCAATTGTTTAGCAATAGGAAGCAGAAACCACTTACCTCCCATCCCCATCCTAGCTGATCTTAAGATAAGGCAAACTTGGAAAACATTATTGTAAGAAATCGTTTTCAATCAGTCCAGTCTATTGAATCATTTGGAAAATTTTTTAAAATGCTGACATTTGGTCCCTACCTGCAGAAATTCTGATTTAATCATTGTAGGTTTTGTTTGGGTATCAAAAATGTCAAAACATCTTTAGGTGATTTTAACATGTAGCCAAAGTTGAGAACTAATGTTCTAAAGATTATGATAAAATGGGTATTTGCATGCTTTACAACTAGGAGCAAAAATTATTAATACCATTTTTTTTTTTTTAATTGAGACGGGTCTCGCACTCTCACCAGCCTGTAGTGCAGTGGCGTGATCTCAACTGACTGTAAACTCCACCTATCAGGTTCGAGTGATTCTCCTGCCTCATCCTCCAGAGTAGCTGGGACTATAGGCGTGTACCACCAGGCCCAACTAATTTTTATATTTTTAGTAGAGACGGAGTTTCACCATTTTGGCCAGGATGGCCTCCCTGGATCTCTTGAACTCGTGATCTGCCTGACCCCACCTCCCAACGTGCTGAGATTACAGGCGTGAGCCAAAGCACATGGCCGGTAACACCTTTTTTGGCAAACATTTTGGTTGCTTTTTGCTTTTTGTAAAAGTAATAGTTTTTACTAAAAATTTCAGTTTTGTAAATTCATTCTAAAAGTATAATTTAAATATAGAAAATATTTATAAGGCCGGGCGCAGTAGCTCAAGCCTGTAATCCCAGCACTTTGGGAGGCCGAGGCGGGTCGATCATGAGATCAAGAGATGGAGACCATCCTGGTCATCATGGTGAAACCCCATCTCTACTAAAAATACAAAACATTAGCTGGGCATGGTGGCACATGCCTGTAATTCCAGCTACTGAGGAGGCTGAGGCAGGAGAATTGCCTGAACCCAGGAGGCGGAGGTTGCGGTGAGCCAAGATCGCGCCATTGTACTCCAGCCTGGGTAACAAGAGTGAAACTCCGTCTCAAAAAAAAAAAAGAAAGAAAAAGAAAATATTTATAAGTAAAAAATGTTCGTTGTGTATAATTAGTTCAATAACAATATTTGAGATCAACATGTAACTGCTCAGTTATGGTTTAATAAATAAATAATGCTGTGTTCACATAATGGAATACTATACTCAAAATGTGCATATAATTTTTTAATGCCATGGGCAAATATAGTATCAAAAAGGAAAAGCAAGGTATAAAATTGTGTTTACTACATAGTCATGGCTGTGTTCAAATAAGTATAGTAAAAATGAAAAAAAAATAGTCTACATTACGAGGGTATCTCTGAGCTACCAGAGTAATAAATTTGGGGGATTATTTTCTAAGTTTTCTGTATTTTCAAAAATGTAAATATTTATGTCAAATGTAATTTAAAATATTTAAAATGTATTTTATTGTAGTGAAGAACATAAAACTTAAAACTTACTATTTTAACAATTTTTTATCTGTATAATTCAGCCACATTCAGTAAATCCATATTTTTGTGCAACTGTCTCCCTATTCATCTCCAGAAATTCTTTATCATTCCAAACTGAAACTCTGTACCCATAGCTACTGTTACTCCTCTTCCCAACCCATAGTAACTATCATGCTACTTTCTGAATTCAGTAATGTAGATATGTCATGTAAAAGCGAAATCATACTGTATTATTCTTTTTTATCTGGCTTATTTCATTTAGCATGTCTTCAAGGTTCATACATGTTGTAACACCTATAAAATTTCAAGGCTAGGAGTGGTGGCTCATGCCTGTAATCCCAGCACTTTGGGAGGCCAAGGTGGGAGGATCACCTGAGGTAAAGAGTTCGAGACCAGCCTGACCAACACCAACAAACCCTGTCTCTACTAAAAACACATAATTAGCGGGGTGTGGTGGCACATGCCTGTAATCCGAGCTATTCAGGAGGTTTAGGCAGGAAAATCACTTGAACCCTGGAGGCAGAGGTTGTGGTGATCCAAGATTGCGCGCCATTGTTCTCCACCCTGGGCAACAAGAGTGAAACTCCAGCTCAAAAAAAATTTTTTTTCATTTCTTTTTAAGGCTGAATAATATTCCATTTATGTAAATACTACATTTTGTTTATCATTTCATTTGTGGATGGACATTTGGGTTGCTTCTACATTTTGACCATTGTGAACAATGCTATTATGGACATTAGTATACATATATCTGTTTAGGTACATGATTTCAGTGTTGAAGTGTATTTACCTAGAAGTGGAATCGCTGGATTACGTGGTAATTTTATGTTTAATTTTTTGGGAACCACCATGGTATTTTTCACCATGTTGTACCATTTTACAAGCCCACCAGCAATGTGCAAGTGTTCTAATTTCTCCATATCCTTAGCATTTTTTACTCACCAAGGTCAACCATTTTATATGGCAATCTTTCTAAAATGTTTCACTCACTTTCCAGCCTTCTTAAAAGAAAAATATTGAATAAAATTTAATGGCTTTTTTCACTTAATGACTTATGCATATTGATGTGACCTTAGAAACTATTGCAATATATCTTTATTTGAGATGGTGCTATGTGCTAGGTACTGTTTTCCAGTTATTTCCATAGACTATATCAATCCTCTCAAAATTCTGTGAAATATTATCCCCATTTCACAGATAAGTAAATGAGGTACATAGAGGTTTGGTTTTTTTGTTTTTGTTTTGTTTTGTTTTAAAAAGGTTGGGCGCAGCGGCTCATGTCTGTAATCCTAGCACTTTGGGAGGCTGAGGTGGGCTGATCACCTGAGGTTGGGGGTTCAAGACCAACATGGCAAAACCCCATCTCTACTAAAAATACAAAAAATTAGCCGGGTGTGGTGGTGCATGCCTGTAATCCCAGCTCCTTGGGAGGCTAAGGCAGGAGAGCCGCTTGAACCTGGGAGGCAGCGGTTGCAGTGAACCAAGATTGTGCCGCTGCACTCCAGCCTGGGTGACAGAGCGGACTCCATCTCAAAAAATAAAATAAAATAAAACAAACAAACAAAAAGAACTTGCCCAAGATTACATGGCAAGTAAGTAAAGACAACAGGATTCAAAGTCATGTCTTTATATAGTCTACTTGCCATTTAGACTGCTTGTCTCTATATTAAATGTCTCCAAACTATTACTTAATGCTCTTAGAAAATCTGTGTATGATGTTTAACATTCGGTTTTTCTCTTCTATTGTTACTCTTTGTGGTTGTAAAATCACCTACCCCCTAGACATTTCCTCCTCTTTAGCCCACATGTTGATACTGATATCCTGTCATTAAGGAAAACAAGAAGAAGTTAGTTAAAACTGTAAAAAATGAGTGTGTAGGTTCTGAGAAAGAATTTGGGGGGGATAATCTAAAGGCAAAATATATCAGCTTAGGTATTTAGCTTTTATGATATTTATTTTGGTGGTTCCATAACCTATTTTGGTAACTTCTGGCTTTTTTCTTATGTTTCGGCTATAGAATTTACTATTACGAATGGCTTCTGAAAAGGAGTTCTTACTCTTACTCCTACTTACATTGCGTAATAGAAAGTAATTTATTTTTTAAAAAGCTTTTCCCAATGTAATAAATATCCTTTCGATGTTTGATATTTCCTTTTTAAAAATATCATATTTTCATAATGTGTAATACTTTAATACATAATGTACATAATGCTTAATATTTTCATAATGTACAAAAAGAGTAAATAAAACATCTTTTGGCATTATCTGGTCCTACTTCAAGGCTATTCAAACTATAGATTACAGCAACCAATGATATCTGCCTGGAATACCCTTACAGAATGCATTATAAGCCAAAGATATATTTCCAGAAAGAGTAGGCAAGTGTTTCTGTCCTTGTGTAACATGTATGTTATAAAACTCTGAGCCTTTAACTCTCACAAAATCACACCTACCTATTTCCAATGAAGTAGAAGAGGACACTAGTTAAATAAATACAGCATCAGTATTAAAAGAAATACTTTCACAGTATCAAAAACGTTTGCTTTAAAGTGAATTACCAGTATGTTCCCCCCATACCATATATTCATCCATTTTTCTGGAAATTAAGATTTTCAATGTCAACATTTCTTAAAGATTTCTTTTTTCAATCGGGAAACAACAGATGCTGGAGAGGATGTGGAGAAATAGGAACACTTTTACACTGTTGGTGGGAATGTAAATTAATTCAACCATTGTGGAAGACAGTGTGGCGATTCCTCAAGGACCTAAAAATAGAAATCCCATTTGACCCAGCAATCCCATTACTGGGTATATATCCAAAGGATTATAAATCATTCTACTACAAGGACACGTGCACACGAATGTTCATTGCAGCACTGTTTACAACAAAGACCTGGAACCAACCCAAATGCCCAACGATGATAGACTGGATAGGGAAAATGTGGTACATATACACCATGTAATATTACGCAGCCATCAAAAACGATGAGTTCACGTCCTTTGTAGGGACATGGATGAACCTGGAAACCATCATTCTCAAAAAACTGACACAAGAGCAGAAAATCAAACACCGTATATTCTCACTCATAGGAGGGTGTTGAACAATGAGAACACATGGACACAGGGAGGGGAGCACTACACACTGGGGTCCGTTGGGGGGAAATGGGGGAGGGGCGGGGGGGTGGGGAGGTGGGAAGAGATAGCATGGGGAGAATTGACAGATACAGGTGAGGGGACGGAAGGCAGCAAACCACACTGCCATGTGTGTACCTATGCAACAATCTTGCATGTTCATCACATGTACCCCAAAGCCAAAAATGCAATTTAAAAAAAAAAGAAAAAAAAAAAAGATTTCTTTTTTCACACTTGCGAGATTATCCTAAGAAACAGGTGAATAAAAGGAGTAAAACTGAGAGGAAACTGCTGAAAATACAAAAGGAAAAGATAAATAAAAGGTTTCTGTAAAAGATAAAGGTTTCTCTAGCAACACAGATCCCCTTAAGTCAATTGATGAATAAAAAATACAATTTTGTATGACTAAGTTTATAATTAATTTCTGTCTAAATATTCCAAGTAATTTTATTCAACCAAATCAAACTGGAGGGAAAATAAGGGAAACAATCCCAAGATTCTGTTGAACAAAACTAGAGAGCTGAACTAGCTGATGGGGGAAATACCTATTACCTTGGTCAACAATTTAGAAAAGAAACAAAGTCATAGTGTTACCTTATGTCTTTTAAAAGTGTGCTTTCCCTCCCGAAGATCTGATTAAATATAAGACCTCTCCTGGACTCCAAGTTTTGACCATTTTAACACTGACGTGATTAAAACAGCAATACTCTTAATAGCAATAAATATACTCAAATTCTGTTAGTGATTCAACTAACATTTTTTGCATCTTGCCATACTGGACCTCACAAATGTAAGATAAAGTAACTCTTGGTTTTTGTCACATAAGGAGGGGTTAGCTCCTCTCCATTTGCTTACACCTAACTTCTACTGAACACACAGTTCTGTACAACTTGACATCCCTAGAGGTGGGCCTCTATTTTCTGACCTTTGACTTTTCTAAATTTCTATTACTTTTCTCTACCATTTATTTCAGGATTACTTTATATCGTCTTAAATTTGTTGCAACTTTTTCCATGTATACATTATGTTTTATTATTCTTAAGGACTACCCACATTAACTAAGATTGACTGTATGGTGAGATTTAAGTAAATTCTTACCAATCAATTATTAATAAATTTGTTTAAAGAAGAAATTGAGAATGAGGCATTCTTTAGTTCTAATTAAATTGTGGGAAACTAGAACAATAAGCAGTGAATTGTGGAAGAAGCCCAAGCCTGAGTTTTCAGCTGTTAAACATCCCCTCAAGATAACAACAGCTGACTGGGTACGGTGGATCACGCCTATAATCCCAGCAATTTGGGAGTCCAAGGGAGGTGAATCACAAGATCAGGAGATCCAGACCACCTTAGCTAACATGGTGAAACCCCATCTCTACAAACTACAAAAAATTAGCCGGGCATGATGGCATATGCCTGTAGTCCCAGCTACTGGGGAGGCTAAGGCAGGAAAATCACTTGAACCCGGGAGGCAAAGGTTGCAGTCAGCTGAGATTGACCACTTCACTCCAGCTTGGGCGACAGAGAAAGACTCCTTCTCAAATAAAATAAAAATAACAACAGCAACTTAAAACTCAAACTTATTGCAGCTAATACAAAATAAACATCAAAAAATTGAAAACTCAACCAGAAGGCATTTAATTCTATTTTATGATAGTCCTGAAGCAGTACAAAAACATTTAAACAACACTCTGAAGATGGAATAAACGATATTTTAAGAGACAGAAATAAGAGGACTTATGAAGCAAACAGAATGAAATTAAGAATAGAGTTAAAATGGCAAGACAGCTACTGTTTTCTAGTTTTATTTTAATTTTAATTGATAAATAATTGTACATATTTATGAGGTACAAAGTGATATTTTGATACACATATACATTGTGGAATGACTAAAGAAGAGTAATTAGCATAGCCATCATCTCAAATTTTTCTTACTTCTTTGTGGTGACAATTAATAGAAAGTAAGTGTATGCCATCGAAAGTTCAAGTTACTGGTTTTCAGCTGTTACGGCTGAAAGAAAGAAGGAGGAAGGCAGGGAGTAATGGGGAAGAAGAGGGATGGGAAAGAAAATAAAAAGGGGGGCATGGGAACATGCAGTATTCTTTAAGAGTTAAGAAACAATCTGACAGGTTTATACAATTTCATTGAAACCTACAGCAAAATCATAATGGCTGAAACTTCGATCAGGCCCATAAAAACATCTGTTTTTAGTTTGCAGTGACTAAGGGTGAAATGTATCAGCTTATGGAAAATGGGGAGGGTTCCCAGCATTTGGCCAGAGTTCTAGATGATGGATGTTGGTGAGCAATTCCCTTAAACAACTGATTTATTGCCAGCGGTCAAAATGCTGGAAGTACATCCAAACACTCATCTGCAATTAAAATTACAAGCAAGTGGTCACTCTGTTCACCTTCTTTACCAGAGAGGTGACCCTGCTCCCGGCAACCACCTCCACCCAAGGGCCACAGAATAACTCCTCCTTCCTCTAACCCCCTTCCCTTGGCCTCAAACCTCACGAGAAAACCTGCCTTGCTCTGTCTCCCAATCGCTTTTAGAAAGGAAGTTGGGTGTAGAGCTCTTCTTTCTCCCTCCCTTCCTTTTTTCTTTTCTTTCCTTCCTTCCTGCCTTCTTCCATGCCTTTCTGTCTTGTCAAATTCATTACTTTGTAAGAAACATTCTCAGATCACCCCCACTACACTAGAAATCCAACGCAGGCGAGACGGAGTCAAGCGCAGGCGGCGGGCGGGTGGCCTCGGCCAGTACCATCTGGCACCTGCGATTCATCGCCACTTTCCATCCCCCCAGAGGGCAGGGGGGCAGCAGGCAAAGGACACGCGGAGCTGGTGTGTCCCCGTTCCTCTGAAACTTTCAGCTGACCGCACCCTCCCCCCCAAACTCTTTAATCATCCATCAAGCCAGAATAGTACTGTGACCTCTGCCTGGCCTTTGGAGTTTGCAAAAGAAGCAAGCAATGAAAGGGAAGACCAGGTTCGCCCCTTTGCTTCCTCCACCGCCCAAGAGCAGCGCGCAGCGCGGCGGTGCGGCCGGAAGGGGCCGCTGTTCGCTCAGTGCAGCCGCCGCGCCCGCACCTCCCACGGCGGGGCTGGCCCAGCCCGGCCAAGTTCCAACAGCCCCCAGTCGAGCGAGCGCCGGGAACGAGCACCGCCCGGGCTGGAGCGGACGGCGTTAGAAGAGCCCCGCAGCGGCGCGCGTCGGAGAGGCTCCTGAGAAACTCCCACGGCCCAGGGACTTTGGAAAGCAGAGCGAGGAGCCCTCGCGCGCGCAAGTCTGCCAGTGAGCGCTCAGCCCGGCACCTGTTCCTCCAGCGCCGCCGCCTTCTCACCCCTCGGACCCCCGGCTCCCGCCCGATCCTGCGATGAATCTGGCCCTGGGCAACCAGACCGACGTGGCGGGCCTGTTCCTGGCCAACAGCAGCGAGGCGCTGGAGCGCGCCATGCGCTGCTGCACCCAGGCGTCCGTGGTGACCGACGACGGCTTCGCCGAGGGAGGCCCGGACGAGCGCAGCCTGTACATCATGCGCGTGGTGCAGATCGCCGTCATGTGCGTGCTGTCGCTCACCGTGGTCTTCGGCATCTTCTTCCTCGGCTGCAATCTGCTCATCAAGTCCGAGGGCATGATCAACTTCCTCGTGAAGGACCGGAGACCGTCTAAGGAGGTGGAGGCGGTGGTCGTGGGGCCCTACTGACCCGCCCTCCGCCCCCGCCACAACTGCTCCCACGCCTGCCCACTTTACCAGCCCGGCTGTGCCCCTCACCATCAGAGACTGGGCGAAGCAAACCTGTCGGAGTCGATTATTTCCCTTGACTTCCGCGTTTCTGAGAGAAGCGACCGGTTTCTCCCTCGCCCTCTGAAAGTCCTCGTGCCTGGCTGTCTAAGGAGAGCGCCCAGACTTCTGGACTCAGCAGAAAGTGACAAGAAGAGGGTGATGAGGGCGCAGAACTTTGGAAGCTGCTACTTGCTTGGAATGCGGGGAGACCGACGGGGCCAAGGCCCTTTTCCACCCGCAGGTGGGCCAAGCTCTGGGGGCAGGTGGAGAGGGCGGGCAGGGGAGAGACCAGCGGCACTGATCGCCCTGTGACCGGAAAAGTGACCTGTTAAAAACCACGCAGCAGACATGAAGGGGTCGCACAAATCCGTGTCCCGATGCGCTCTCACTCTTCTCCAGCCCTGGAGGAGAGAGGCGATAAATACCTTTGATTGTAACGTGCCGTTTTAAAAGGTTTTGTGTTTGTTTGCTTGAACACAAATATTTGATGAGTCTTTTTCTGCCCCCGTGGCCTGTTTGCCTGCCTAAGGGGTTAGAGTTTTGTCATTGTGGGAGAAGGGGTGGGGGGAGGGGGAGCCTGCGAATTTGAACGGGGTGCGTTGTTTCTTTTAGTGCATTTCCCACTGGGTCTTTTGGGAGGTGCCTGGCGTTCCTGCTGGCCCTGGGACAAAGACCCAGAATAGAACTCGTAGCTCGTGACTGCACGGTTTACGCCACAAAAGTGCTCTTGACATCCGTGACACCATTTTGACTTTTTGTTTTTTTCTTATTTAACATTTCCTTAATAAATGCAACATTTAAGCGTTTGGTTCCTGGCTTCCTGGTGGTCATTCTGCGCTCCCCAGCAGGGGGAACCGGGCGGCGGTGAGGAGTCTGGCTGTCGCCCAAGGCAGTTCGCCTTGGAGAGCTGCGATTCAACTTGTGGATCCCGTGGAGGGGCGAAGGTCTGGGCCAGACGGAGAGGCCTGGGGATGAGTGAGACAGACCCCAGCCTCAGGCACAGGAGCCGTCCTGGAAGCAGCATCCTTTGTTTTCTCTTATCGTTAATATTTTATATTTCATTTAGTCTCAGCTCTCAGGTAGGCTAGACGACAGGAGGGCCCCCGCGGGAATATTACACTTCGTGCCAGGCTCCGGCGGGAACACAGGATTACACCGCTAATGAAAGGAAAAGACGGCTTGGCCAGGCTTTAGGGAAGGCGTCTCTACCATAAAGAAACGCAGCTAGGCGGCTCTGGGATGCTGCCCATGGTGGGGGAGAAATTATAAAATGCGAGGAAAAGTAGCTGCTAAGGCACACAGTGACGTCAGTGATGTTAATACTCCCTGGGGTAAACCGTTGTTACTAAAACATGAGATGCATTATTATCGTTGCCCTATTACTTTTTCTAACAAAAAGACCAGATTAAAAGATTCAGTCTGCTCTTTGTAATTGAGTCTGCCCTAGACCAGGCAAAGGGCTCAGAGGAGTTAGCCGAGGTCCTGAATGTGGGAGATGAGTATTAACAACCGCAACTGGGAAGGATGGTTGGAGTAGAGCTACGGATGGCCGTTGACACATTTAAGGCTCAGAAATTCAACAGTGTTAGAAAGAAACGCCTAAAAAATCGTACCTGTGAAAATAACCCAAAGGATACAATAGCTTAGAGCATAAACTTGACAAAAGGTTTTGAATAGTTTATTTTTATGCCTGGGATAGGATTCTAAATATTTTCAAGACTATAAAGAATCGACTAAGATGCTATAGCAATTAAAATTTCAAAGCCTTCACAATGGCAGCTTTAAGAGTAACTAAAATCAAATAACAATAAAGTGTTCCATTTACTCAGAAAGAAACACAACTGGTGGAAACACTGTTAATGGCTCAAAAACTGGGATCAAAAGTTTTGAGTGCCTTTAATGTCATATCCACTATTAGGTGTCCATTTTACTCTCAAGTAAACCTTGCCAGAAATTACAATCTAGGATGGCTTCTTTTTTTTTTTTAATGCTAATGGGTATCAGGATTGAGAAAAAAGAATGTTGAAGTTTTGCTGGTTGTTCCTGTCTTTAAAACAGAAAACGGTTTGCTTGTTGGTTGTTTTGGTATCTGGTCAGGGGGCAGGGTCAAGAGATAGTCAATAGGTAGTCAGCAGGAGTCTTGAAAGGCAGTTTACTTTTGTTAACTGATAGGACAAGAAATGGCAATGTCTTATTTTGTAGACAGTTTCTGTGGCACCAAGTAAATCTGCTGCCTCCATGTTTCAAAGGGAGAGACAAAGCAGAGCAAGGGATTCTCTGGGACAAAGCAGACGATTAAAATTTAACTCAGGCTGTGTCTGCAACATCCTCTGAGGGCCCCTTCTTCTGGAAGATTTATTAGCTCACCAGTGAATTCAGTACTCTGGTAGAATTCGATTTAGGGTTTAAAAAAAAAGCAAATCAGGTAGAGTGTAGGAATCTTGCATTGTACTCTGCTGTGTACAGGCACATGCTTTGAGTTTCAGACACAGGGAGGCTGGAAGAGGGTTCAAACCTACAGGCCAATTTTAAATTGTATAGAACACATGTTTTCATTTAAAACAAAAGTCCTGAAAGTTGAGAGAGGAGCTTTCCCAAGGTTGAGGACCTCTGTCTTCTCTATCTTGTTTCAATTCATATTTATTCACACCTCTTTCCTCTTCCCTGAACCTCAAAAGCAAAATCTACAGTTTCTCTTTATCTCAATTAGCTGTATTTATTCTCTTACCCCCAGAAATTGTGATCATGAAACAAACCAGAGCCTGCAAAATGTAGGTAGAAAAGGTAGATGAATACAGCTTTGTAATCTATGATCTATGCACTATAGGGAAATGCACAGTCTGCAGTGCACATAGCCCTGGAGACTATTTCCTGCCAACAACCCTTCTCTCCAGCCCTTAGATCCATTTGTTACTTAGAGAGATGCCAAGTGTTTCTGGTTTTTCTAGATGAGGCAATCTGTGCAAGAAGCTTTTTACACTCTCTATTCCCCGATGGCCACAGAGCAACCACTTTCTGGGGCCACACCACTCCCTCTCTCACTCTGCCTTTGACTCTCTTTGTCCCTCATTCTAAAAACTGCTTTAAATGAAACATTTTAATTCTGCTCAGAATTTATGGAGTGTCGGTCCTTTCCCACAGACATTCTCTAAGAAAAATAGGTTCTGAAAGCCACTCTCTGTGTTTCACCTAAGAAAACAATGTCAGCCTTAAAAGACCAGAAGTTTAGATAAATAACCAAACAGGCAGGTTCTACCATACCACACTGAAGTATTGGTCAGTAATTAGTGGGAGGTCCTGAGAGAGAGAGAGAGAGAGAGAGAGAGAGAGAGAGAAAGAGACAGAGAGAGACAGAGAGAGAGACAGAGAGAGAGACCTGTAAAAGCTTGCTTAATATGGCATGGCCCAGGGTGACTTATCTAATATTTCCTGAAACCCTTCTGGAAATATAGCAAATACAGGGAGAAGTTTCCATGAGACACAGCTGGTGGATTAATGGGATCTCAGGCTAGGCAGACAGCTAGTGATAGCTTAATTGGGTGTCCTCTGTATAAGTAGCTTAACCAATTGTTGATAAGTCTTTTTTTTTTCTTAAGATTGTTGATACACATATCCTTACTCTCTCTGAAAATGTAGCAAGAGCTTGAATGCTGGACACCTTGAGGGAACCAAAAGCAGAGGTCATACTGCTCTGTCAAATCTGAGATCACACTAGCTCCTGATAGATGGTCCATGATTTCTGATTTCCAAGCCATCCTGGCTTCTCATTGGATCCAAGCCACTCCTGCTACTGTGTCTTGTTATACTAACTCTGAATTAGGAAGGGAAAGACACACTGGGCTGAGATTTTGGAAATTCTGTTTTGGTCACTAAGCAGCTGAAAGGCCTGATCCCTAAAATAAAGAAGATGGGTTCTAAAGAAACTTCCAATTCTATGATTCCATTAAATTAATTGATTGAACATTTTTTTCTCTCTTAAGATGTTTCATAGATCTCTCTGTTATGCCTTAAAAAATGTATATTTTATCTTTCCAGTCTTGATCTTCTGTGTAGATGTTTTTCTCACAAAAGTCAAGTGGTCCTCTACTGGAGGTAAGTTATCTACAATAATTAAAGCAAAATTTCAGACACCTAGCCAAGTCGGAGTAGACGGTAGTTTTCAACCTGATAGATTATGTATGATCTCACCAGCCCCTTAAATCTCCAGATCTCTGTGCTCTCAAAGGATGAGGTCATGAATGCAAAGCCCATTGAACTGGCGAGTTAACAATTCTTCTAGGAACACATTCACAGTAATAAGCACTGTTGTTCATAGAAACTACTAGGGTGTTTGAAGACTCATTAACAGGCACTTTTTCTCCCTAAAGCATTTTTTCTTTTGAGTTTCTGCAACAGCACACAGCAGCTGCTGCACGTGCAGTTTAGAGCCTTCCTTAACCCCGGCTCATTCTACTTGTCACTTTGGGGGTTACAATAACAGGAAAGGATTCCAGGGTTCAGTTTGTTCCGTCAAACTCAAACTGAGTTTGAAAGCCTGTTGAAGCAGCAAGTCTACAGCAATCCTTCCAATAGGAATCAATAAATCTTTTTCCTCCCTGTCAAATCTCATGTAGACCTGTGCACAATAGCTCAAATGGGATATGTTTCAAAAGCAGCTGCCTCAGTAGTAATTGTTTCTAATGTTTGAATGTAAATGCTTAATAGTAAGTTGTTAACATGGCCAATCTCACTTTGTTCTCTTTCTCTGATATTTTTGTGTTGTTTTAAATGTTTAAAAGACTTGAAAGTCCAGGATTAACTTTCAGAAAAATTGATTATATGAGAATTATATGATATTATCAGTCATATGTCATTTATGGTTATCATAACATAGTTTGAATTTATGTGTATATATCTTATTTTTTATTATCTTTGTTATATTTGAGAAGCTTAAAACATTCCAGAGCTCCTATAAGGACTGTTGTAAGGATAACTACATGTATTTCTAAATAATCTTCAGTTAAATTGCAAACAGTGGCTTGCTTCTGACCTAAGTAGCGATATACAGTAAGAATAAACAAAGCTTATTTTAATTTATTTAACTATGTATATTTTGAAGGGATAATGGATAGTTTTCTTTTCTAAATATATTTAAGGGCATGCTTGCTGAAGCATTTTTGAGTGGGTAAATGCAGGCATAGAATGATCAATACTAAAAAGGTCAAGTCATCTGTGATAATGCTGGAACAAATTCTGCCCCACCCCATTTTAAAATGGGTTTCCGTTTGATAGTAATATTTTATGAACTCATAATTCAAAGAGTCATATGGTATTTTTCAAGCACCCATGTATAGATTGTTCATTACTACTTATTACTGAATAAAATGAGATGATTCCTTTCCATCTGAACCATAAAACACTGGCACATATGTAAGGGAAGTTATATAATCTACCCACAAGAGTAAGATAAGAAATTGTTCTTATTATTTCTAGAATTTATAGTAATACAAATATACACATATAATTATGCCATAGCCTACATGTTGGTATATTTTATTACAGAAAGATAAGATTATAGTTTTTCTCATTTTTTAAATATTTGCTTTCTCCCCTCACCAATTGCTCTCTCATTATACACTCCTTCCCACACCCACATCTAAAGATATACTGCCCTGAAAGAGTCATTGATTTTTATCAGACCAAGACTCCAGATGTCTGATTGCTTTGGAAAAAGAATCCCTCTGGGATCCAGAGTGTCTCTTTTGCTTTATTTATTATCCTATAAATTGAGCAGCATCATGTAGTTCATCTTCTAAGTAGTATCGGTTGAGGCAGGTGCAAGTGCACATATACTCAGCGTTTCCCTTACTGTACACCCATGAAACATGTTTATTCTACTACAGACTAAAAATGAGCATTGCACATTACACATTCCCCAATTCTATGTTTTATATTATTTATTTGTTTACAATAAAACAATGCATAGGAAATGTTGCAAGTAAATTGTCTCAGATTGTTCAGTAAAGAAGATTTATATGAAGTGTCTGGAGTCTTACAGTACATCTGTATCTTGAGATATATGCTTTAATCTTCATCTAAGAATTGTAAAGGAAAGGAAGCTAAAACCCTAAGAGACAGAAAAGTCAAAGATTATATATTGCATGGGCTTGAAAATCTTTAAAAGCTAAGTTAAGAGAAATGAACTGGGACCCTAAATTTGAAGCAGGTCAATGAAAACAAAAAGAACCTATCAAGTAAAGTCTCTAGAAATTTACAGGCAGATTCTAAATTCTCAAAACAATGGTTAGAAAATTTTACATTTAGAGGGCTTAATAAAAGGCTCGAAGACTGCTGAGGGGAAGGACTAAACATTGTGAGAACCTGGAAGGTTGTAAATTCCTGCTCTGTTTCTCTTTTCTTCTCTATGGAGTCTTGGAATGATTGCAAACATCCTGTCTGCTGGCTCAATTTTCTTATCTCTAAAGGAGAAAGAGGCCTTGCCAGGCCTTCTTATCTTTATCATCAATAAATATTTATTATTTAGTATCTATTATAGTCATGATTCTGCACTAGGTACTAACTTAGACGGTGGAAGTCTGATGCAAAGAATCATGGAATTTAAAGGGACCTTCTGTGATAATGTCCTATCTTTTGCTTAATCTGTTTGCACGTGTCCTTGGGGATCTATCTGTGTGAGCCACATATTCTCCTGCCTTCTCCCCCCGAAAATGAAGTACTCTCTACCCTTCTCTATAATTAGCATGGGGCCTGAAATACTCAAACTATTTAATTTGACTTTTCCCCATGTCTTCAGGCAGCATACACAAAGCTCGCTCCACTTTACATATTCAAACTCAAGATGAACATGAATATGGAAGGCCTGAAGAAAGTGCTCCAAATGAATAGCTTGAGGCTACTTATAATTTCTACAAATGCAGCACAGGAACAAGTGTTTTATTCATTTCTCCCACTGTGAATTTTCAATGACTGAATAATTAAGAAGATCAAGTGTAAAATTTCTTCCCCTGCATTCCGTAGATGAGCTTTCTAAGAAAATGATACATTCTGCTTTTAAGTAACATTAATATCTCCTAATATCATCAAAGTTCAAGCTCAAATGGACTTTATTAATTAAGAATCTTTGGGTTCCAATCAACAAAAATCTAGCTGAAGCTAATTTTTAATTAAAAACAATTGATTGATTCATGTGACTTGTAAGTTCCAGGATACAGGTGTATCATGCATCAAAGACGCTGATATCTGATGTCACTCAGACTCTTTCTCCATCTCTCAGAATATCTCTCTCCACATGGTGAGAAAAGAAAAAGCATGGATTCCCCTGAGCTCACACTCATATCTCATCAGCTTAACCCCAGCAGAAAGAGATTTTTTTTTTTCCTGGGAGAACATCAGCCCAGTTGGTGTCCTGTGTCAATTGCTGAATAAACCACTGTGACCGGGTGAGTGCAGGAAGAAGTGTGCACTCAGTCAATAACCAGTGACACCCTTGTGATGAGAGGAGAGAGAACAAGGGGAAGAAGAGTTGGTTCTATTCAAACCAGTCTCCTCTATCTCCTGTGAGGATACAAGGCCATGCATCCTCACAGGAGAAAGGATTCTAGTATCAAAGGAAGCAAGAGACCTGCCGGAGGACCTACAACAAGAGTCACCTCGCTCAACGGATCCAAAGCCTAGAGAGGGTAGGTATGTCATTTCCCACAGTCCCACACAGCTAGCCAATGGTGGAACTGGTAATGGGATCTATGTCTCCTGACTCTTAATATTTCTTTTAAAGCTACTTATTCTATCAACTATATTTAAGCAAGGATGAAAAAATAAAAAAGACTTTTATGATTTCTTTCAAGGTTCTCTGCATTGAGCTGATGGAGCTCCAAGTGCCCTAGACAATAGCTCTGAATTTCTGGGGCAGGTATTGCCACCACCTTGTCCCTGGTCATTTGGAACAGTCATTTGACATCTCTCTTTGCTCATGAGAATAAAATCATATGCCCTCCCTGGACCTAGCTAAATATAAAAATGGATTTTATATGAAATAGTAAATTTTATTTTAAAAAGTTAAGCTCTGTAACTCTCCATGAGATGGATAAAATACTCAACATTAGCCAAACTGATTTAAAAAATTTATTTTGATGGAGCCTCTCTCATGACCCGTCTTGCTTGGAAATGCTGCCTTGTAAGCACAAGAGATACTTTTATTACTTTTCTTGGAAACCTTCCTAATTCTATTTCTAAGTTGCTCCTCATATAAACTCATCCTAACCCAGAGACTTGGCTTAGCTTCTCATGTGCATAGAAATTGAACCGTCATTGTTGATTGCTTTGGGTTTCTAGCTGCTTTGCCTTCTCCACACTTCTGATGAGGACAATGAGTTTTCTAACTGTGACTCTGCTTCGTAAGTATCATCTCCCGCTCTGAGACTTGCTCTAGTGGGCTTCTTCATTCTTATTAACAGGTTAGGGGACAGGGTTGATGATGGTGTGGTTGAAAGAGAAAATTTCTCAACCATAAAGACTGGTGTTTAGGAGTTTGTTTCTCATTCAGCTCATCACCACAGGTAAAGCCATCTCTTCTACAAGTTTCCAGCTGTGAGACCTGAATCTGAGGCTGGAAGCACAGTGTTCTCAGTAAAGCATCTCTGTGTTTGCAACATACTTAATGACCTCTAAAGTATGCTTGTACACATATAAGAGAGCACGCTCATTTTTAGACAATATGTCCTCTTTTTCTTGGCATGACAGTCCTCCTGTATTTGGACAATTTCTTTTTCAGGAATAACTTTATAAAAACAACTTTGAATGGTTAATAACATAAGCCATTCTCCTCTAGACATGATTTACTTTGTGGATAATCCTTGATTGCTTTATACCCAACAGCTAATTATCCAGTTATTACTCAGTGATAGTTTTTCTATGCCACTGATTTCCTCAGCCAGTGTTTGGTAGTCTTAAGATTGGATCACTGTAGCAAAGTTCATTTCACAGTGATTTATAACATTGTGTTCTTACAATGACACAGTGAATCGTGTGCTCCCCTAGTCTATTTGAGGAGAGGTCTCTAAGCCTACTTAAATTTTCTTTTTAAAAATGAAGTATTTAAGATTTTTTATATTTTCTCAATGAATGATTTATTTCAAAATGTTTAAAATTCTTTATTATTTAGAATGTTTATCAATAAAAAATTTTAGAGATGCCAAAAGAAAATACTCTGGTAAACATCAGATGTATCATTTAAACAATAACAGTATATAAAGAACCAAATTATAATACTTAAAAATTGAAAATTGATAATTGATTTCAAAGGAGAATATGATAAAAGATTCCTTTAGATCTTCTGTAAACATTTACTTTCAAATTAAAGTAAATTCATATCTATATTTTTTATGAGATTGTATGACTCAATAATATGGTACAGAGACTAAATTTGGCTGAATTCTTTGCATTTGGTCAATGTATTTTAATTTTCCAAAATCATACTTCCATTCTACAAAGCAAACAAAGACTTCACTGACTATTGAGATAAAAAGCCATTCAAAGAACGAACCTTAGAAATTTAATGTTGAGTTCCATTTCATGCTTAATGTGCTGTATAGAGAAAGAAAATGTTAACAGTGTTCCATGATTCAGTGATTTTTGAGATTATAGTTTCAATTTATGATTCCATGGTTTAGAAAGAGTGCTTAGACACTGAAAGGGTGCAATGAGACACGTTTTATGACCACCAAGGGCACTGTTGTCTTAGAGTCTAGGTTACCTGGCATGTAACAGTCACTTAATAAAGATTGAGTGAAGTTACAGAGTTTTAATACTCCTGTGTTTCATTGAAATTATATGCCAGAATACTGGACTATTCTATAAACACTTCTGACTTTCTTCTATCTGTTTTCAACTAATAAATGAAAACTTTTTATTTTAAGATCCTATTTCCACACTGATTCCAAAGCACATAATTACCATATTATATGGTCTTTCCTGATTCTCCTTTCACTGTTTTCTCCTCATTGGGTTGTATTGTTGACAATTTTCAAATTCTATTCATGGAAAATTGGTCAGCATCAAATGTTGATTCATGTCATCATCATCCATTTATATAAGTGATTGCAGTCACTGCTAGTATTAATCATATTTGGTATATTATGAGTGTTAATTCGAAGTTTTCAAAGTGATGTAACTCTAGCAGTCACATCATCCCATTCCCATGAAAGAGAAAACTGAGGGATCTCATTCATGGGAATGAGGTAGTCTCTATTCCCATTGCTAAGGAAATTGGAGTGCAGAGTGATAATATGTTAATTGACTACATTTGGATACAAAAAGATTCTGAGAGACCTAAGTATTGGTTTGATTTTAATATGCTAAAACTTAACCCAGAAAAATACAAGTTCCTGTATTTAAGTCTAAAACAACTGTCCAAGTACAGAATGGGAAAAATCTGTCATCAATAGACCATATGTATATAAAAGATGCAGAACTTTTGCTTAAGAAGAAGCTCTAGAAAAGTCAATGGAATTTTGAGACTGCCAAAAACAGTGAACTTAATCTGCACTGAGGGAAGCACTGAATCTCATAAGAGGAGCAAGAGTGCAGCTCCCCTCTGCTTTTGGATTATTACAGTCTTATAATGGCTTCTGGACCTAAGACTGCATTTTAAACAACTTGTAAACAAACTCAGATATACTCAAAAGAAAGCAACTATACTAGCAAAGCTTTCAACACTATGTTAGATGAAAAACGATCAAGAGTTGGCAGTATTTACCACAGACGAAAACAACGATAAGGCCTCAGGGATACTAGGATAGCTGTTCACCAATATCTGAGGAACTGACATATCAGGGGGGATTACATTTATTTAGTACGAACCCAAGTAGTAGAACTGGCAAGAGTGAGTAGAAGCAGCTATAAACAGAGGATTAAAGTCTTGACAAGCAAGATCCTTCTAACAGTTGGAGCTTTACAGGTATGAAATGAACTGCTTTGGGAGAGAATAAATTCTCTGATACTGGATGACCATGCAGAAGAGATATTGCAACAGAGATACAAGAATTAGATGGATGGTTAAACTGGATCTTTGTGGTGCCTTTCAATCCTGTGGGTTTTTTTTTTTTCTCCTAGGCTCTTTTTTTTTTTTTTTTTTTTTTTTTGAACAAGAAAGAATAGGCACCTGGTGGGTAGCTCTGCTCTCTGACCCAAGCAAGCAGTAGTCTGCTCAGGGGCTTTGGCCAAAGCTCTCCCTGATTTAGAAGATTTGGGCCATTATTGAAGTAGCAAGACCTGTAAACTTTTCACTCATGTGCAACTTTTTCCTCACATCTCCTCCATTGTGCAAAAATCATCTTTTATTATACTTTTGCCATAAATATCATAAATTTCTGGTCTCACTTCAAAATAGTCAATTCTTAATGGTTTGTCCAGAGTTACACTCAATATGGCTTTGAGATTGTTTAACTGAAGCAGATGCAGACATAGCCTCTCGGCTTTCTAGAAGTTCAAAGACTAGTCCTTACATTAAGCTCCCTACCTCTAAAGGAAAATTAAACTGGCTCTGAGGCACCTATTTATCCAAAACAAAAGGATCCCTGAGGTACAGACTCATGGATTTAACAAGATTTTGTTTCCTTACTATATGAGTAAAAGGTGTTAATGGATAAATCATTCTTTCTAACACAAGATGTAGTCTCAGCCACATTAAATAATCAAATGAAAGAAACATTTTGTTGTTACTTGGGAAGAAAACTTAATACCTTTATGTTACAAGGCTTGAGAACAAACACAGAATCCAAGTCTGTAATTTTAGCATTCTATTTCAGAATCTGCACAGAACTGTAAAGAACACAGACCATGCTCTGAAAGGTATGATGTTTTTGGTGGGGTGCTCTTGAAATTCCAAAATATCTTCCAACAATACTGTAGTTGCATACTATGTCATACCTCCAAAGAAAAATAGTCAGAAAATAAATCTCCAACAAGAGTAATGTTTCAGACTAGACTCCTCTCCAGATGGTAGAGGCATCCTTAGTAGACAGGCATAGCCATGTGGAGACATGAAGACCACCTTTTTGAATGCTGATTGATCCTCTTCAACAAATTGGGAAGAGAGGCGGTAATAAACTTCACCACCATGGAGGAGACCACTTATTAATTTTGAAGCAAAATCAGTACTGTTAGAATTCATACTACTGTGTGGCCTGTCTCTGATCCCTGGCATAAAAGCTGTAGATATGCATCTTTCAATATGTAAATATCTACTTTTCATACAGTTTATAATATTCTCCATACATCACCTGCTTTTTATTTTCTTTTATTTCAATAAAGAAAATGTACACACTTGCATTGGTTAAATATCTTCTTAATGAGATATTTTACATTTAGTAATAAAACAGGACCATGGAATTGTAAGACCTGAGTTGTCTGTTTCTAGGTGATATCACCCTTAAACATAACTTATCAAAAATTTTCTGACCTAATTTTAGAACATGGTATGACCTTACAGTCCTGTATTCCAAAGTCACTTCAATCAGCATTGTCATATTAGTATCTTGCTTAAATATTGCTCACTATAATATGGTTTTATGTCCTGTCCTCAGAGTGGCCTCTATTTTGAAATTCTGCCAAGAACAACACTGTGAGTGCTAGAGTTTGATTAAACATAGCCCGGAAGAATATCTTTCAAAAGGTACATCTCACCCAGTTTCCATTTATAAAACAAAGTAGCATATGCTTTGCAATGACAATAAATCATCTTCAGACTTAGACTTAAAAATAACAGACGATATGGTCTTAAACTCTGATCAGAGACAGAAATGCTTCTTAGAAGGAATCTTGTGGTTTATCCATGTCATACATCCTCTGGGCACCTGGAGGCACAGTGCTGGGGTGGGAGAGGATCCCAAACGTGGCTAACATACAAAATGGGTGCTCACAACTTTCTCAGCTCGGCTATGTCTTCAGCCCTGAGGCCTCAACCTAAAGGCTCATGTTTGCCCAGTTTCTGAGTCAATTTTGACTGAAGTAAAGAGTATAACAGTAGCTTTCAGGTGACCAGCTAGTGGGATCTGATTGATCTTAAGGTATCTGGTGTGCTTAGGGTGACGGCCTGGACAATCTTTTGTCCAGAGAACCACAGCTTTTCCACCTGAAGTCCACTTGTTTGTCTAGTTTATTCATATGTCCTGGCTTCTACTGCACATTGGGCTAAGCCTGATACTGCTGAAACTTTCCTTTTCCAGGGAACTGGAATTTCATTTGGATATACCCCTAATTATTGCTTGAGAGAGTCTATTAATTGTGAAACTACCACCTCCCCTCATAAAGCACCTCTTTGGAACTACTACTGTTTGCCTCAACGATTACAGTGCATGCTCTCGGGTATTTACAGCAGCCAGAATTAAGTTCAAGTTAACCATACCTATGTGGGTCCAGGGATAAGGATGGCCACTGATTGCCCTCATCTGTAGCCATGACTATGGTTGAGTTAGCTTCCCAATACTGTTTATGTTTTCCATTAGTCAACTATATATTTCTGCTTCTTCCTGTACTTACAAATCTAATTAGATTCTAGGCAGTGAACAAAGTGTTCAGAGAGAGGCTACATGTTCAATTAGAGACTAAAGGGGTGATTTAAGATGCTATTTTTGTCCTGAATTTGAGAAAAACACTGAATATGGCCACTCCTTTAATACACACTTGGATTTTGGGTAGGTCAGCTAATAGAAGCTCTTCAAAACATTATTATAGTATCATTATATTTTTCTTCACTATGCAATTCTCCCACAATTCTGCAGGGCAAGGTTGAATTACTTTTTAAATTATTTATGATTCTGTACTCTGGTTCACTCATCTTTCCCTTCACCTAGATTAAATAAAGAGTTGATTTTATGTGGAAGAGATTCCTAGAAGTGAAGAGGGTGAGGCTATAAATTATATTTTTAGAGAAATGTCTTTCCTTAGGATAAGAGTAAAAAGATAATCTTCTGTGTACAAATGTTTCATTAAATCTTATGTGAGGCAGGGTAGTGAATCATAAGATCTCTGCAAAATCTTTCCAGAATCTATGAAAAGATACAGCTGTTATTTATATGCCAGTGATTAAAAGTTATGGTTTTATGCAACAATATTCTGGCTTAGTCTCTTTATGAGCCAGGACCATAGGAGACTCTCCATCACTTTCATATTTATAGACAAATATGCCAACCTTCATATTTTCTTATCGCAAGAAAAGTCTTTTGAACAGTGACAAAATTTCAATTCCTTTGGGAGTGGAGGCTGCACAGCTTGGCTTGACAAGTCTAATTTAGATTTCATTTCCTTTGATTCTAAGCAATAGGGAAGGTGAGTGTGAAATGACTTTGGTTCCTGATACCAGTTGCATGATTTATTTCAGTGATTGATTAAAAGATCACATGGTTTTGCTAAGTATTGCAAGGCTGTATCAATCTTCAAGAGAGATGAAACTGTCATTGATTTTGCCTTGCTGTCCTAGAAAGAAAATTCTGAAAGACTGCATCCAGCCATTAATAAGCATATGCAGAGCTAATCATTGCTTCAGTTGCTCAGAAATGGGAGTACGAAAAGAGGTCTGACAAAAGCATTTGGCAATATTCTCTTTTTATTTAAAAAAATGCTTTCATCTATTTTATTTGATAAAATAATTATAAATTTAAATACAGAAAATATGAATGATTGCTGTAGTTAATAGAAGATATATTAGAAATGTATAAACTTCAAAAAATAATTTAAGATTTAATTTGTACATACTATTTGTATGTATGGAGGGAAATGTCAATTTTTATTGTCTTTGTTATTTTTAATTACTGAAGTGCATGCTGCTGTTAAAAATAAAGTTCACCATTACATATAAGCTTCTAGGGAAAAAAAAGTGAAAATCTATACCTATTCCATAAAAGGTCCCTATGGGATGTGCAACAGTAAAATTTGGTATTTAGAGAAAGTGAAAGGAGAAAAAGATCCAGGTGGTGGCAGATACAAATTTTACTCTACAAACTCAAATATACAAATACTGTAATTTTATTTTTCTATGACTTATAGTAGGCACTCTCACAGTATCTGAGCAGTTCTTTCCCTCCCTCTCACCCACCTTCTTCCTCAGAGTTGAGTCTACAGTTGGGAGCTCACAAAATGCCAAGGCTTAGGGAGGAGCACATGTGGTATCTTGTTCTTGTTCTTATCTTTCCATTGTGGCATCTACTGAGGTGAGTCTTGTATAATCTGTCTGGGTTGTGGATTTGTAGAGGTCCCTCCCTGTGGAGCCTCTGCAGGTCAGATGACTCCCAGTATGCAGTTCATGCCATTCTTGGATAGATAAGATGTATTATGATCTTCCCTTGGGAGTACAGGAATCCTTACACCACTACAGCATCACCCTGGGTATCCAAATTTTGAAATTAACTCAGACTCATCTGCCTTGACATGACATACAACCAATTCTTTTTTGGAGAGGGGCCCCAGTCCTCACATCTTTTAGATACTCAAAACCATCTTCCGTCTGACATTAACTTACTCTGGGCTTAGTCTGGCTTTGACCCAGGATGGCTAAAGGAAGGGATTCCAAGTACCTTTCTTGCTTACCCAAATTCTATCAAAATCTTACTGCTCGCTCTTTAACTGTTTTTTTCTTTTCTCTCTGGGGGGGAAGTGGTGAGAGTAGCATCTTCTAACTTTCATGTGTTCTCACAAATTTCTTCTCCATTTCTTGAGCTCTTTCCATTTTTAAAATGGAAAACTTCTGAAATTCAAAACTCTAAAAACTACTTTTTTCCGCTTTTCTCTCTAATTTGTCAAATCTTTGGTGTGACATGAAGGAAAAGAGACAAGCTGATTAAGGGAAGGATTAAGGCAAATAATAAAATACAATGAAGGATATACAATTGATAAATCAAAAATATTAATGCAAATTATGAATTATCATTAAATATTGCAAAAAACTACAGAAAAGTGTATATACCACAACTCTGTCATGTAAACAGTAAATTTTTTGTTTCTTTCTAATTTTAACCAAAAAAAAGTCATGTTAAATTTATAAATAGAATTCTGTAACTTACTCCATTTCCTTTAAACAGAATATTATGGACATCCTTCAAGTGCAATTCATAAAAGTCAGTCCCAAATTTAAAAGCAGCTTCCTAAAATGATGTATCCATGGCTGAAATCAAACCAGTAGTCAGCAGTATTCTTGTGCCAATTTTGTACAGCCCATGACCACTCTGATTAATGCATTCTATTTAGTCAGCACGAGGGGTACACTGTTGTTTATTTTTGTTATTGCTTACTATTTTTACTATCACACTGGCATGTATCTTAACTTATTAACCATATGGATACCCAGGTTGTTTCTAATTTGTTGCTCTTTAAATAACCCTTCACTGAACATCTTTGTATATATAACTCACAACTTAATAATATCACTTCTTAGGTATAAATCCAATTTTAGGTTTAGAGAAATTCTTTCACAGGTAAATAAGAAGATCGGAGTAAAGATGGGCTTCCTTAGTCTCGTCTGTAATCACAAACAACTGAAAACTATCTAAAGGTCTAATAGGAGGTAAATAGACTGAATAAACTGAATGAATTATATACCAGATAAAATGAGTGAATGAGGTCTCTATACATTTATCAGTATGAGTTGATTCTGAAAACATAATGTCCAGGAAAAAAGCAAACGGAATTCTGTTACATATCATAAAGATGACTAAAAATACAACTATACTATATGGTTTTTCATAGTATAAATAACTATTAAGAGTATTGAAATAAGTACTTCAAATACACTCAATTTATGATACAGGGTATTGGTCCTTGGAGGAATCTTAGAAGAAATTCAACTTCATCTGAAGTAACTTATCATAAAAAGATCCACTACCCATCTGACAAAGGGCTAATATCCAGAGTCTACAAAGAACTAAAACAGATTTACAAGAAAAAACAAACAAGCCCATTCAAGAGTGGGTGAAGGATATGAACAGACATTTTTCAAAAGAAGAAATATATGAGGCCAACAAACATATAAAAAAATGCTCATCATCACTGGTCATTAGAGAAATGCAAATCAAAACTACATTGAGATACCATCTCATGCCAGTTAGAATGATGATCATTAAAAAGTCTTCAGAAAACAGATGCTGGAGAGGATGTGGAGACATAGGAACACTTTTACACTGTTGATGGGAGTGTAAATTAGTTTGACCATTATGGAAGACAGTGTGGCGATTCCTCAAGAACCTAGAAATAGAAATTCCATTTGATCCAGCAATCCCATTACTGGGTATATATCCAAAGGATTATAAATCGTTCTATTATAAGGACCCATGCACACAAATGTTCATTGTGGCACTGTTTACAGTAGCAAAGACCTGACACCAACCCAAATGCCCATTGACGATAGAATAGACAACAAAAATGTGGCACATATACACCATGGAATACTATGCAGTCATAAAAAATGATGAGTTCATGTCTTTTGTAGGGACATGGCTGAACCTGGAAAGCATCATTCTCAGCAAACTGACACAAGAACAGAAAATCAAACACTGAATGTTCTCACTCATAGGCAGGTGTTGAACAATGAGAACACATGAACACAGGGAGGGGAACATCACACACTGGGGTCTGTTGGGGAGAAATAGGAGAGGGACAGTGGGGGATGGGGAGTTGGGGAAGGATAACATGGGGAGAAATGCCAGATATAGGTGATGGGGAGGAAGGCAGCAAACCACACTGCCATATGTGTACCTATGCAACAATCTTACATGTTCTTCACATGTACCCCAAAACCTAAAATGCAATTTAAAAAGTTGAAAGGCTGGCATAATGAACATGCATATACTTAGTATCTAGATTCAAACAGTTGTTAGCTTTTTGCTATATTTATTCTGTGTGTGTGTGTGTGTGTGTGTGTGTGTGTAAAAAAAGATCCAAGGAAATATAACAAAAAGCAACATTAGTCCAATTATAGGCATATTTTATCTCATATCTATCTTACCTAAATGTATTTATTTTAATTTAAAAACCTTCAAATACCATAAATTTTCTTTTGAGTACCACTTTGTTGCATTTAGTATAATTTGCTGATTACCTTTCGTATAGTTGTTTCGTGATTTTATTTTTAACTTAAGATTCATTGGAAAAATTAATATATACAGTTTTCTAGTGATTAACCTTTCATTATGCTCTTATTAATTTGCTTTGTTTCCTTCAACATAATGTGGCTTTAATGGTATCTAGTTTTAGCAAGTCAATGAAATTTTATATGACCCAAATATATAAAAACTTCTATAAATACTATGAGGGCATTATTAAATATGAGGTCTCTGTTGTCTTTAGTGTTGTGTGAGTATGTATTTCATACGTATATTTGTGTTCCTATATATTTGTTGGTGTTCGTGGATAGTTCTGAGAGTTTTAAGGCTTCATAGGATTTTGTTGTTATTTCAGTTTTACTTTGCATTTCCACCAGATTTTGCCTTGTTAATATTGTTTCCATGTTATTCAGTGCATATAGGTTTATAATGTGAAAGATACACTGGGTTTATCTATTCTTTGTTTTTGTTTATTTTATTGTTTTTGTTGAGAGATGGTTTTGCTGTGTTACCCAGGGTTTGAACTCCTGGGTTCAATGGATCCTCTCTCAGCTTCTTGAGTAACTGGGACTATAGGCATGCACTACTGTGCCTGGCAGATTGTTTTATAATCAATATAAACTATTCCTTTTATTTTCTAATAGTCTTCTCTTAGGTTTCATTCCATATGACTTTCATGTTTCTATCTTTAATTTTTGTTGGTATTTGTCTGTTATGTTATGCTTCCTGTTTTTCTTTTCAACATATTTTATGTTTTGTCATACTGTTCTTTTAAGCTTCCAGAGTCGGGGCCATATAAAATTTGGGAAGAAAAGAAGAGTGACATTAATTTGCCAAAGTTAGTTCTCTCACACTTTACCCATGAATTTCCTAATGAGTTTCATGAAACCTCACATTAATTAGTATTTATTTAGTCCCAAATCTAAACTAGCAGCATTTTCTTTGTGGCACAAGAAACAAGCATTAGAGGGAGGGAGACAGTGGAGAAGGTGAATCAGCAAGTGCCTAGTTTGACCCTAGATTTTAAGAGTCATGTATCCTAGAAACAGAAAGAACAAGTAAAGGTCAAAAAAATTTATAATTTTTGTGATATTCAAAGAAGGAAGATAATGCTCACTGAAATTGTTGGAGCAAACTTCATAGATCTTTTTAAAATAGTTTCTGAATGAAAGAAAGACCATTTTAGATTTACACGGAGAATAACATAAACAAAAAAAAATCATTCACTCATTCATTCATTTCAGGAAACATTAAGTAACTACTTTTACCAAAAATTGAGATAGGTTTTGGGAATACAACAATGTACAAAAATGGCTCTAAAACATGATGCTTAGAATCTGTCCTCAGATTATATTATCCAAGTATATGTAAAACTAAATTCTGAGTCTAAGGAGTGAAGTGTTACATCATCAACATTGGGGGAAATCTAGCTGGGAAGGCTGGGAGAGGCTTTCCCCAGGTATAAATATTAAAGTAAGGGAAGAAGAAAGAGTGGGTAGCGATCATGCAAGAGAAGTAGGAGGGAGTTTATTAGACATAAAAAATGATGTGTGCGAAGACCCAATGGCAGGGGCATCTTGACTTGTTCTACCTCTCTTTGAAGCTAGAATGAAAAGAGAAATGGGTTTTGTGGTATGCAAAGTCATGAGAGGTCCTCAGATGTCAGTTGAGGTAGGCATTTTAGATCTTGTTAAATATTTTGATCTCTGTATTTAAAATGACAAAAATAAAACCTCTACTGAATTTTTTTTTAAGCAAGGATTTGAGTAGAATAAGGGTGATTGGCTTTTTGGTTTGACCAATATTTGTGTAGAAATGATCTTCCTGGTTCTCCCTCCATGGAGAAGTCAGCAAATCAAGAGAGGCCATAGAGAATAAGAACTACAGCTGAGGTACAAGTTAGAGCTTCGAGTAGTTGCGTCCAGAATGGTAACCACTGAAACAGAAAGACCCATTTGTAATTGAACAATGTTTAGGAGGTAAAATCAGTAGGGCTTTAAGATGGATTGTATATGGGATGAGGTAAGAGATGAATCTGTCAAGGAATGACTCCAGGGTTTCTGGCCCCATCAACAGGCTGGGGAGGGTATGGAACATGAGGTGATTGTGAGGTTTGTTCCGAACATTACTAGAGTCATTGACAACGGAGTGTACATGCAGGAATGGCAATGATAACAATTTAGAAACAACTGAAAATACCTAATGGAGAGTTATGCAATAAAGACAAAAGTTAAAAGGGAGAGAAAAAAGAGGAGAATTGAAATTCAGGCAGTGATGTTAGAATCACACACAACTTGGTTGAAATCCCCATGCTTCTACTTACTCAGTGATTTTTTTTTTTAAGTACATAATTACCTCTCAGAGTCTTGGTTTTCTCATTTTAATGATATGAAATGTTATCTACTTATAGGGTTTTTATGAGGGTTAAATGAACTAATATGGATGAATTATCTAGTTCAATAAGTGCTTAGTAACATTTTTATTTTTAAAAGTCAGGGGAGAGAGAAGCAAAGTCCCATTTTCAGTTTGAGCTGTATAACTTTATATATTGCTCATATAATAGTCTCCATTTTCCATATTTGAGAAAATAAAGGAGATCGGATGATATCTCTCTAGTTAAATACTATTATTAGTTATATCTGTTCTCTAAGTACTAGTCGGGCAGGTAAGCAGACATTTTCCTAGCAATACAACAGTAATTACACATTTTCAGACAGATTTAAAAAGTATGGACCTACTTTATGAAAGCTGTCAAAATTACCTCCACATAAAACACAAGTGAATTGCTTACATTTTCTGACAATGTGGTTACATCAAAATACATAGGGCTCAGAAGGCATGAAATCTTCAGGCTGAGAATAATGGGTATCAAGTAAATAGCCAGCCACCTAACTACTCTGTATTAAAGGATTCAAGAAAATCAGCACTTGCCCAAAGAGGAGAGGAAGTCCTGAATATATAGAAACAGCCGTTTTAAGTCTTGACTTTTAGAAAATCAGGTGCTGCGACAGCACCAGATCTGTTCTAAGCCCTTTGTTTCACATTGTTCTCTCCACTTCCTGTTTGATACCTTACAACTGGTTCTTTGCATTCACTTATGTTATCTGCCTGGACTCTGCTTTCATTCACATGTGTAATCCAGACCTTTCTTTTACTAACAGTCATAGCTAACAGCCCAGGCTCTGGGGTGAGATAAACTAGGTTCAAATCCTGGTTCTGATACTTACCATCTAACCATGGCAAGTTACCTAGCCTCTCTAAACTTTAGATTTTTCATCTGCAAAATAGGAATATTAGTAATACTTAATTTACAAGTTGTTATGAGAATTATAAACATGTAAAGTCCACAGAACAGTACATAGCAACAGATTAGTGCTCATGGCTATGTACTAAGGAAGTAAGTAGGTACTTTTTAAGGTGTTTTTCTGAATGTTTCGATACATACAAATGGATATCTTAGGGATCCAACTATTCTCAGGAAGCCACTCCAGGTAAACATCACCCTCTCCCTTGAGCTCTCCTTAACCAGGGTTTATCAATGCTCAGCCATATATTATTAGCACAGCCAGACTTCAGCATTTCCAGTTCACGTTTTTTCTTTGGAGGATAGATCAAATCTAGATTCTATAAAAGCCTAGAAAGGGCCCATTTTGGGAGACTCTAGAAAAGGGACTATCATTTTGATGTAATTTCAATATCTCTGAGATGGCAGTACTTCTAGTGATGGGGGAAGATAAATTCTAGGCAGAAAAGGGCTGGTCTCTTGAGAAACCTCACCCTCAAGCCAAGAAGCCTGAAACCATGGCCCAAAATGAGAACATACATCCCTGTTTTCTGGCTTGAATGTTGCCTTTTCCTAAACCACCCATGGCCCCACCCTGCTCCATCAGGTGCCTATAAAAACCCCTGACTCGGCTGGTAGATGGGACTATGGCTGGGCGTTGAAGAGAAGTGGCTTGACTTTAGGGGGACAGCTTGATGGTGTAACTTCGGAGAAGAATTTAGCTGGAGATGACTGGACTTCAGGGGATGGGTACCTTCCTGCTCTGTCCACTTCTCAGTTCCCCTTCCTGCTGAGAACCACTTTCTTTGGCAATAAAATACCCTACATTTGCCATCTTTTAATTCATTTGTGCTTCCTTATTTTTCCCAGACACTGGGCAAGAGCTCAGGAGCCACAAATGCAGACACAAAAGGCCCTTTGCCTTTGCTGCTGGAGGACAGCTAGCTCACGAGAAAAGGCAAAGGGTGCACTAAACTGCTAATGCTTAAGCCATCTGCAGACAGCAGAGCTAAATGAGCATCATAACACGCCTTTTGGGACTTCAGCATTTGCGGGTACTCCTGCCTAGATACTGCTGCAGGCCTGCACAGAGTTCAATCCTGCCAGTGCTAAAGCATCCAGCTGGTTCCTGTACCTGCTCACCTACGTTCTCCCTCCCACGAAGGGTGGAACACAGGGGGTTCCAGTGAGTGGAGTTTGATTCTGTTGGTGCCCAAGTGGCGAGCAGGTTCTAGCACTCATTCACTTCAGTTCCTGCACTCATTCACTCGCGTGCTCTTTCAGGTTCTAGCACTCATTCACTCCAGTTCCTGCACTCATTCACTCATGTGCTCTTTCACTGGGAGAGATCAGTGAGCTGAGTAAAGGAGGCACTCCTGGAGTGAGTTCCACAAAGGGGTCAGGGAAATATCCTGCTTCAGTACTTCCCAGCTACCTTCTTATCTTATTCACACCATTAAAGGGTTTTACTCCTATACTTGTGTTCCTTGAGTTTAAATTTTATCCCTTGTTTCTTAATCCTGAGAAGTTATCATTATATGAAGAAGTTCACTGGAATTATAAAATAGATTTTTAAAGAACTGCATCAAAGAGAAAATACAAGCATCACCTAAAACAAAGAAAAGAAAAAACATCCTTCTTCCTCATCCAACCCTTCCTTCCTGTCTCCAGTGTAAACACTTATTGACTTTCAGGTTATATTCTTCTCTTCAGAAAAATCAGGTTTACTCAAATATACATGTATGTACATTTTAAGTTACAAAGGAAACCATACTGCACACCCCTTTCTGCAGAACTTTACATCTAAAAATATATACATATCAATATTTTAATGTCTGCACAGTGTTATGTTATATGGAATATTATCCATGAATGATTTATATAACTAATCCTCTATTGTTACACTATTACAAATAATGTTGGTGTGTGTACAGTAATGTGTGCCTGCCTGCACATAGACACAAATACATACACTCATGGGTCTTGACATACTTTTTATTCAAGACATGTTGAAAACTTGAACTAAGTAGCAGCAGAGAGGAGAAATGGAAGGTATATAAAATTGAACGTATGGGAGAATAAAAAAGTCTAGGACAATTCCCAGGATTCTCTCTTTCTTGCACAAATGTAATGTGCAACGTAATGTAATGTGAATGTATTGTAGGATCACATTCACTGAACTAAGGAATGCTGGAGTAGAAACTGGTTTTCATAGGGGAAATAATGACTTCAGTTTTTTATGGGTTAAGTTTCAGTTGTCCAAAGAGCATCCAAGAAGAGCTTTCTAGTAAGTAATTAGATACAACTGCCTGAAATTCAGAGAACAGGTCTCAGCTGCCAAGTTTATTCTGCAGTAGCCTGTGAAAATAGACAGTCTCAGAGATTACTAGCCAGGTCTAGAAGTTACTTAAAGTAGGATCTGGATGAGTTAGTAAAGGAGCTAAAGTTAAGACTATAAGGCTGTAGTTATATATAGATAGGTAGGTAGGTAGGTAGGTAGGTAGGTGGATAGATAGACAGATAGGTGGATAGACAGATAGATATAGATATATAAACATAATTTCAACTTTCATTTCAGATTCAGGTTTGTTACCTGGGTATACTGTGTGATGCTGAGGTTTGGGTTACAATTGATCCTGTCATCCAAGTACCAAGCACAGTACTGAACAGTTAGGGTTTCAAGACTTGCCCTTCTCCCTCCTTCCCTACCAAACCCCTCTAGTAGGGTCTATTGTTGCCAGCTTTATGATCATGAGTATTTACTGTTTAGCTCCCACATACAAGTGAGAACATGTGGTTTATTATTATTATTTCTATTTTAATTTGCTTAGGATAATGGTCTCCAGTTGCATTCATGTTGCTGCAAAGGATGTAATTTCATTCTTTTTCATGGATGCATAGTATTCCATGGTGTATATGTACTACATTTTCCTCATCCAATCCACTGTTGATGGGCATGTACTTTGATTCCCCTGATTCTCAGAGGAACTGAGAAGTGGACAGAGCAGGAAGGTACCCATCCCCTGAAGTCCAGTCATCTCCAGCTAAATTCTTCTCCGAAGTTTCACCATCAAGCTGTCCCCCTAAAGTCAAGCCACTTCTCTTCAACGCCCAGCCATAGTCCCATCTACCAGCCGAGTCAGGGGTTTTTATAGGCACCTGATGGAGCAGGGTGGGGCCATGGGTGGTTTAGGAAAAGGCAACATTCAAGCCAGAAAACAGGGATGTATGTTCTCATTTTGGGCCATGGTTTCAGGCTTCTTGGCTTGAGGGTGAGGTTTCTCAAGAGACCAGCCCTTTTCTGCCTAGAATTTATCTGCCCCCATCACTAGAAGTACTGCCATCTCAGAGATATTGAAATTACATCAAAATGCTAGTCCCTTTTCTAGAGTCTGTGCTGTGATGAACATATGAGTGCATGTGTCTTTTTGGTCAAATAATTTATTTTGGCCATATACCAGTAATGGGATTGCTATGTTGAATATTGGTTCTGTTTTAAGTTCTTTAGGAAATCTCCAAACTGCCTTCCACAGTGGCTGAACTAATTTACATTCCCTCCAATAGTGTAAAAATATTCTCTCTTCTCTGCAGCCTTGCCAGCATCTGCTGTTGTTTGACTTTTTAATAATAGCAATTCTGACTGGTGTGAGATGGTAACTCATCATGGTTTTGATTTGCATTGCTTGAAGATTAGCGATGTTAAGCATTTTTTAATGCTTGTTGGCTGCTCATATGTCTTCTTTTGATAAGAATCAGTTCATATCTTTTGCCCATTTTTAATGAGGTTGTATTTTTTATTGTTCAATTGTTTAAGTTCTTTATTGATTCCAGGTATTTGGCCTCTATGAAATGCATAGTTTGCAAATATTTTGTTCCATTTTTTGGGTTGTCTGTTTACTCTGTTAATTGTGTGTGTGTGTGTGTGTGTGTGTGTGTGTGTGTGTGTACAAAAGTTCTTAGTTTAATTATATTCCACTTGTCAATTTTTATTTTTGTAGCAATTGCTTTGGAGGACTTAGTCATAAATTCTTTCCCACAGCCAACATCCAGAATTGTGTTTCCTAGGTTTTCTTCTGGATTCTAATAGTTTGATGTCTTACATTTAAATCTTTAATCCATCTTGAGTTAATTTTTTTAATATGGTGAAAGTTAGTGGCTTACTTAATCCTTCTGCATATGGCTAGCCAGCTATTCCAGCACCATTTCTTGAATAGGGAGTCATTTTCCCACTTACTCATTTTGATGGCTGTAGATCAGACGGCTGTAGCTGTGTGACTTTGTTTCGAAGTTCTCTATTCTGTGCCATTGATCTATAGGACAGTTTTTGTACCGGTACCATGCAATTTTGGTTACTATAGCCTTATGGTGTAGTTTGAAATCAGGTATGTAATGTCTCCAGCTTTGTTCTTTTTGCTTAGGATTGCTTTGCTTATTCTGGCTCTTTGTTGGTTCCATATAAATATTATAATAGTTTTTTTCTGGTTCTATGAAAAAGGATATTGGTTGCTTAATAGGAATAGCCTTGAATCTGTAGATTTCTTTGGGCAGTATGAACATTTTAACAGTACTGATTCTTAAAATCCATGGGCAAGAAATGTTTTCTCATTTGTTTGTGTCATCTGTGATTTCTAAGACTTTCATTCTATTATGATTTAAATGATAATACTAGATAGAAGGAAACTACTTTTGCATTGAAATGCTGTATAATAATTTGTTTAAGTGCTGTATTATAATATTTTATTTCCTATAACACTAAATTCATATCCTTTGATGCGCATATTCTTTTATTTTTAAATAAGGACAGATCATGCTTTCAATCCTGCAATTTGTGATTTGGTCAGATAATCACATATTAATTTCAGGAAAATTAGCATATTCTTATGCCATATGTTTTGTTGTTTGGGCCACAGCATCAGTTGGAAGGAAGCTCTCTAAGCAGGCAAAAAGAGCATCGAGCACTGAAAGTGTAAACACTAAGTTATAAAATTCTCATAAAAACATGTTAACCAAAATGAAACCAATTTCAGTCATAGAAGCTGTACAAGAGATGCTGGCTGTTTAGGAGGTTGTCCTTCAGATGCTTGCCAACACAACATTTGATTCTAACCTAAATGAAAGAGAATCCACATTTTTGTTTAGTCAGGAAGACAGGTTTCCAAAACCAGCCTTGAAGGTAAACGAATCCTCCACTCAGTCTCAGGAATCCCCTATCTAGCTGCTTCATGAGCCTGCCAATCAAAAGCAAGTCGCCTGCATCTGCACCTACCTGCCACCTGGGGCTAGAACTCTAATTGCAGTGAGAAGGGAAAGAAGTCATTCTGACACTGCCTGGGACACTATTTCCCATTTCTTTCACAGTAAGTTTACAGTATCGAAAATGAAATTTCCTCCCAAGTTCAGTTTTAGTTCAGAACAAAAACATACAGTACACTTGAATTATTGTAAAACGCTAGTTGTGGTGGAGCACATCAGAGCACATTTTCTGGATGTGATATTTAACTCTCTCTTTCTCTTGCTATACTGCATACACTTGGGCAAATTATCACGCTAAAATAGGGCAGAGAGGGCTTAATGCAATTCAGTAGTCTCCAGCAGCCTGAGACACTTCGGGGAGGGCAGTATTATTTGATAATGACAATGGTGATGAAGGTACTCATAATTTGGGAATTTCTTACCAAGTCTGAGAAGAGAAAAATTCTGTACATTTACAAATTCTAATAGAGTTAAGCTTAGAAGGTCTTTGTGACAACAAATGGTGTTACATATGGGTTGGAAGAGGTTACTGAGAACAGGTTAAAGTTAATTCCAGTTTTGGATGAGAAAAGAATCTTATTTACTAGATTAAAATATATAAAGGAACACACAATTTATTAATGAATGCTGATAATTTTAAGTCAAAATATATTTTCTGAGGTTATAAATTAGATTATTTTTATAGGCTTAATTAAATTATTGGTATATTAATATTTATTTTACTTTTTGGTGGAGGCCGAAAATGCACAGCAGTTGGAAAGAAAGCACATCATGCCTCCATGGGGTATTTCATAAATACCAAAGCATGACAATGAATTGTTTACAGAACATGCTTTATTTGTATTTATGGTTGAACTCTATAGAAAATCTTCTCTGTAAGACATTAGATAGGTCCTAAGTAAAATATCGTATCATGTTTACTTGCATTCCTCTTTTGAAACATGCTATGGAAAACTGAAGGTCCTACGAAAAGAAATCAAAATGAGTAATATATTTGCACAAATTTCCAAGTGAAAGTCCATCAAAGTTTCTTTTGGTCAACTGCAACCAGCTACTATTACATAAGAGGGACACTTTAATGGCCTGATAAGTGTGCTACTGTATTACAAGGTCAGCTTCACTCCATTATAAAATGCTTTGGAAGACTGAACTGATATGTGTTCATCAGAATATAATAGACATCTGCAATCAAATTCTATCCAGAGAATTTTCTAGGCACAATTTAAAGTGTGGACCAAAAAAAAAAAAAATCAAACCTAGGCATATAGGACTCAATTATCTGTGGGAATCAGAATTCATCATCCAATACACCATCTAAAGAACCATTAAAGATTTTACCGAAGCAATCAGTGACAAAATCAGTGTGTGAGTTCATGATTTCTCTGTCTCCTAGTGTTAAATTTGATCATGGGTCATTTCACTTCAATCATTTTTTTCATCCAAACTGAAAGATATTTATAACAAAAAATAAATTGTTGAGTAAGATGGGGGAGGAAAAAAGAAATACGAATGAAAATAAAAAGCAAATGCAGCAATGTGTAATACACTGGAAGAAACTTTTAACTTGCAGCTTTGCCATTTCAATACATTATAAGTTATGAGAATAAAAGAGGAAGACTTTAGTAGAAAATGATGGTAGAACAAGTTTCACATTACTAACTTGACAAGTTACAGTGCTTACATGAAGTCTCCAACAATTATTACCTGAAAGACTCATTCTAAACTCTGAAAGATTAAGCCTTGTTAAGTAAAATGCCTCTGTAGCAGTCAATTCTATCCAAGAAAGCTGAAGCCATACTCTGGGTTCTTCAACCGGCAAGATTTACTATAGAAAATTGCTTCCCAGGCTGGACACAGTGATCCCAGCACTTTGGGAGGCTGAGGTGGGTGGATCATCTGAGATCAGGAGTTCGAGACCAGCCTGACCAAATGGGGAAACCACATCTCTACTACAAATACAAAATTAGCTAGGCATGGTGGCCCATGCCTGTAATTCCAGCTATTTAGGAGGCTGAGGCAGAAGAATCACTTGAACCCAGGAGGCAGAGGTTACTGTGAGCAGAAATCATGTCATTGCACTCCAAACTAGGAACAAAAGTGAAACTCGATCTCAAAAAAAAGAAAAGAAAAGAAAATTGTTTCCCAGATTATATGGTTTGAATATGTCCCCTCCAAAATTCTGGCATTGAAACTTGGTCAATGTGTTGCTGTTAAGAGGTGTGGCATTTAAGAGGTGATTGGGTTGTAAGGGCTTCTTCGTTCATGAATGGAATTAAGACCCCCATATAAAAGAGGCTGCAAGTAACATTTAGCCCACTTACTCTTCCACCTTCTGTCATGTGAGGACACAGTATTTCTGTTTTCTGAAGGATGTAGTAACAAGGCACTATTTGAAAGCACAGAGCAGCCCTTGCAAGACAACTGAATCTGCTGCCACTTGATCTTGGACTTCCAGCCTCCAGAACTGTGAGAAAGTAAATATCTCTTCTTTATAAATTACCCAGTCTCAGGTATGTTATAGCAGCACAAAACAGACTAAAACAATAGATGATGCAATTGTTGAAAAACAAAGAGGCGAGTAAGGCAAATGTAGATTGGCAATAGCAGGAAGCCACTACCATCTCTAGGGCAGGAGGGACAATGTGTGGGAGCCAGAACCATGGTGGAAACATCTTGGTCAGAAGTGGGATCTCAGAGTGAATGGCTTCTTTGAGGGACTGGAGTTATAAAAGAGAAGCACTTGCCGAGACAGCACAGGATGCAGAAGGAAATGGTGAGAAGCAAGCAGACCTTCCCTTCCTCCTGTTGGCCACCACCTTCCTGTATTGGGCTTGGGCTGCCATAACTAAATACCACAGACTGGGTAACTTAAAAAACACAAAAATATTTTCTTACAGTTCTAGGGGCTAGAAATCCAAGATCAAGTTTCTTGCCAATTTTGTTTCTGGTGAGGGCTCTCTTCCTGGCTTGTAGATAGCCACCTTCTCCATATGTCCTCCCATGGCTTTTCCTTGGTACATGTGCAGGAGAGAGAATGATAAAGATACAGAAAGACACACAGAGAGATAAAGAAATACAGAGAGAAAAACAGGGAGGGGGAGAGAGAGAGAGAGAGAGAGAGAGAGAGAGAGAGAGAGAGAGAGAGTGAGTACACACACAGGCTCTCTGGTGTCTCTTATAAGGATATTAATCCTATTGAATCAGGGCCCCACCCTTGTGACCTCAATTAACCTTAATTACTTCCTTAGAGGTCCCATCTCCAAATACAGTTGCATTTAGGGTTAGGCCTTCAACATATGAATTTGACGGGAAACAGACATTCAGCCCATAGCACTGCCTTTGACTAAACCTACTGTAATGCCTTTGGCTGAGTCCCCGAGACAGCAAGGAGTCCTGAAAAATGTCCTGAGATACAGAAAAGCGGTAGAGGTAGAATAGGTTAACTTGTACATTCTCTCATAGTATTCTTTTAATCTGATTTTTAATGGAACATGGAGAAAAAAAAAAAGAAGAACTGAGTGAACTTAATATAACTTGGTGAAATATGTATTTCTTAATTACCATTATGGCAGATCAATATATGCCGCCAGATTTGATAGTTGTGATCAAATGCTAGGCTACAGAAAATGTCTAATCTATCACCAAAAATATCTTCCCCTATGTCAGAAGGTTTATTATAACTGGAGCAATATAAAAATTTTGTTTCTAGACAGCGAAGATTTGTCTGCTTGAGGAAAAAAACTGTTAGAGGAACAGAATGAAAATAGGATTCTATTCTAATAAACTAGAAAACACATAAAAATAGGTTGGCTTCAAGGTTTCCTTATTAATCCTCCATTCCACCCACTCACATTGTGGGGGCAGTGTTGATAAATATAGAAGAGCAACATTCTTCACTACATACAACCAAAAAATAAAGACAGTATATTATTGTTTGAACAAAGGATATGTCTTTATCCCCATCAGTACCCTAAATCCGAGGTCATATACAATCCAAACATAGATGCACAAACCTCATTTACAGTTACAATTCTGGCTTTGAAACATTCATAAGAGAAATGGTAATTGCTCTGTAGGTCAATTGGGACTTTTTAAGATTAAACTCAAGGGATATTTTCAGGTAACAAAAGAGATAATGCATATGGGTAATTAAAGTCACCAAAAATCAACTCATATGAAAAGTACAATGGCCCTTTAAGTGGGGTGTCCTAGAATACAATGCCTTGACATTTAAAATTTGATCACAATGAATGATCGAAGACCTCACAGTATATATCAAGAGCCTTTAAAAGTCCATTTTTATTTATTTCATTTTTGAGAATCTAAGGAAATAAAGTCAGGAGAAGTTTTACATAAAGCTGTTAGTTAAGTCATAATTTATAATATTACAAATTATAGAAAAAGTCTATTAAAAAATGTTAGAAAAAGTCTAACATTTTTGACAGTAAGAGAATGCTTGAATAAGCTGTGAAACAGAGCTAGAATATAACCAATAAAACTATAATTATGAAGAGAATTTATTATATGGTGAGGTACAGGCATTGGGTACAATCAGAGTAATACTACAGGAAAGACAGGGCAAAAATGTAGCAAATGTTAATAGGCTTAAAATGTTATAAATAATTGTGGTTATCTTTCAGTTTTAGGATTACAGGTGTCTTTTCCCCCTTTATTCTTTTCTTTGTAGTGCATATTTTCTGCACTGATCATCTAATACTTCAGGAAAAAAACAAACCATATGAAGTAATCAGTGCTCCTATGTGACACCTTGTATCTTGTTGTTCGGTGTCTCTCAATCCTGTCTTGGTCTAGCGTTTTGGAGGCCAGAGCTAGGAGAACTCAGCTACAGATTTGGCCAGCTGCCCTCTGCTCCCCAATGCTGTCCTAGCCTCTTCACCTACATTTACAATTATTATAATATTTGTTGAGAACCTGTTATGTGCCAAGCATCGGGTTAAGTGCAATAAGAAATTCAGAGACATGCATTTTATCTTTATGCTTGCAATTAGGTTTATATTTATTAGAGAGACAAGACTTATTTACTTGAAATAAAAATCAGAAAACAAAATAGCACTTAATCTGAAGCCAAGATGTCCTATAGACCAGTGGCTTTTAAATCTTTCAATGTAACAATACATTTTACATTGCAATCCACACATCATGGTGTATGTATGTGTGTATGTATACCTGAAAAGTAATGTCTCACAGAATATTTGTCATCACTATGTTTAATAAACTCTAATATTAGCACTTTGGGAGGCCGAGGCGGGTGGATCAAGAGGTGGAGAGATCGAGACCATCCTGGTCAACATGGTGAAACCCCGTCTCTACTAAAAGGGCAAAAAATTAGCTGGGCATGGTGGCGTGTGCCTGTAATCCCAGCTACTCAGGAGGCTGAGGCAGGAGAATTGCCTGAACCCAGGAGGCGGAGGTTGCGGTGAGCCGAGATTGCGCCATTGCACTCCAGCCTGGGTAACAAGAGCGAAACTCCGTCTCAAAAAAAAAAAAAAAAAGAAAATTTATAGAATTAACTCAGCCAAAATTAGTTGTGCCCGATATGTAGGAAGTACTTACTAGGCACTTCCTTTGTTCAAAGCTTGGTGGACTATGTTGACCCTGAATCTTAATGATTTATTTCACCTGGTTCCAAATTCCGCAATGATATTGACCAAAACTTATGCCTGCCTCTCAGTCTAAAATCTCCAACCTGGCTTATTTCTACTTTTGCCTAACTCCTACCCCTAAATCTACAATCTTCTGCTTTCAACAGATACAGCAACAGAATTTAACAAGTTCAAGAAGTGGGTCAGACTCTAATTATTTTTTAATATAGGCCATGCTATGTAATGCAAACTTTATAATATAGGGATGTCTGTTTGTGGTGATAGTGTTTTGGTTTATTTTTTAAGTAATAAATTTAAACACCATATAAAGGAATAAAAAAAAAAACTCAAAACCAAAAACCATCGTCTCTCCATCACCTAATCTTTCCAGTCTACACTTCGTAACAGAAATTTCAAAACAATGTTAAAAAATAGTGGTAAGAATGGGCATCCTGTCATTTTTCCTGACTTTAACGTATAAGCTCATTGTTCACTATCGAGTATAATGCCGCTTTGAGGGTAAGACACATATAAGGAGAACTATCCCTGAATCCCCATGATTGATATATATGAGAAAATAGAGATTATTTTTAAAAGAATTTGTACATTAAAAAATAATTATAGGCCAAACATGCCGGTTCACACCTTTGGTCCCTTGGCAAGCCAAGGTAGGCAGATTGTTTGAGCCCAGGAGTTTGAGACCAGCCTGAGCAATATAACAAAACCCTGCCTCTACTAAAAACACAAAAAATGAGCCAGGCATTGTGGCACACACCTCTAATCCCAGCTACCCCAGAGGCTGAGGCAGGAGAATCACCTGAGCCCAGAAGGTCAAGGCCACAATGAACTGTGATCATCACTGCATTCCAGCCTGGGCCACAGTGAGACTCTGTCTCAAAAAAAAAAAAAAAAAAAAAAATTATATTTTCCTATTTTGTTATTTTTTAAATAACTAATAAAGAATAAATTTTATCATATATCTTTTCTGTATCTCATGGGGTGGCTTATGGTTTTTCTTGTTAGACTTCTCATATGGGTAAACATAATTATGAGTATTCTAATATTCTATTTGTTTATATCTGAAAAAAATTATTTTTATGGACAAATTTTTTAACAGACAGGTTTTCATAGAAGTATTTGAAAAAATATTCAGCTTCGTTAGCCATTAGGAAAATCCAAATTATAACCACAACGATAAATCAGTACATATGTATTACCATAGCTAAAAGTTCAAAGATTGACATTGTTGATTGTTATGGAGTATGTCCAGTAATAGGAACTCATTTCTGGTGGAAATGTAAAACGGCAATCACTTTGGAAAATAATTTGGTAGTTTTTTATTACATTAAATATACACATTCAATCTAAATTCTTGTTATTTATTCAAGTATTATAAATTGTAAACCTATATTGTCACGAGACATATATGTGAAATACCAAATGACTCAACAGAACTTACATATCTACAATGGAATGACACTTAGCAATTAATAGAAAAAAATTGATTCACACACAGTATCATGGATAAATCTTAAATGCATTTTGCTAAGTTAAAGGAGGCAGAAAACAAATGATATGTATTGAATTATTTCATTTATATGACATGCCAAAAAGGGCAAAATTATCTAATATGTTATTTTAAAGATTTATATTTTCTTATCTATCAATGTATATCATTGGAAATGGAGGGCATTTTCCCTGGTTTGAAAATTCTCAGTCATTGTGCATATAAAAAATAGTATTATTCCTACGCTGTTTACACCCTAGTCATACCATCAAATGGATAGCAAAGATAAATGCTTTTCTGCTAGGTACTTTATAAATGTTTGAATTACGCATTCCTCAATCATGATGTTCAAAATAAAATTGAACAGATCAAGCTTTTTATTTTATCAGATTATATTCATTTATTCTTTCACTCACTCAGAAAATATTTCTTGAATACCTACTATATGTTATGTTTGAGAACTCCATGGCATTTATGATCTAAGAGGGAGGCAAACATTAACAGTCGCCCTAGGTAGATGTATAAGCAGGTAGGCAGGTAGGTAGGTACGTAGGCAGGTTAGTGGGTGGGTGAGTAGATGGATGAATGGATGGATGGATGATAGATGATAGATAGATGAATATATAGATAAATAATAGAAGGATGGATGAATGGACAGATGGATGAACAGATAGGTGGTAGATAGATGATAGATAAAATAGTACTAACTGTAATTAAGTGCTGTCAAGATAAATTATAGAATTCTAGGAAAGATTATTACAGAGCACAAGAAATCTAACATAATCTTGGGAGAATAGGAAGACTTTTATGAGAAATTGACTTTTTTTTCTTTTTTTGAGACAGAGTTTCTCTTCAGTCAGGCTGGAGTGCAATGGTGCGATCTCGGCTTACCGCAACCTTCACCACCTGGCTCAAGTGATTCTCCTGTTTAGCCTCCTGAGTAGCTGGGATTATAGGAAACTGCCAACAGATTAGGCTAATTCTTTTCTATTTTTAGAAGAGATGGGGCCATGCTGGTCCTTGGCACTTTGGCCAGGGTGGTCTTGAACTCCTGACCTCAGGTGGTCTACTTGGGAGGCTGAGGCAGGAGAATTGCGTGAACCCAGGAGGCAGAAGTTGCAGTGAGCTGAGACTGTGCCACTACACTTCAGCTTGGGTGACAGAGTGAGACTCTGTATTTAAAAAAAAAAAAAAAAAGGAAATGGGTTAGAAAAGATCAAGAGTGAATTAAGAGTGACCAATTAGGAGGCTACTTCAGCAGAGAAGGTAAAAAAAAAAAAAAAAAAAAAAAGTTTTATTTGGAACAAGAATCTTGGGGTGTGGAGATGGAGAGGAGTAGAAACATTTCAGATATTTAAGAGACAATTGTTAAGGCTTGATGATGAATGGGATGTATGGAAGGAAGATGGAAAGTTGCAGAGGAAGTTGTCAAGAATTACACCAGTAAAGTCTGACCAGGCGGTGGATGGCATGAAGACCCCCGGACCTGCACGTACACCTCTGGAGGGCCTTCTGGAATCAGAAAACCTGAAGTGCTGGAAGGAAGAACGATCAACCCCTGTGGCACCTAACTAACCTGAGACATGCTTCTATTGTTTCTTATTCCGGCCTCAATTGACAAGGCCATTGGACTTTGTAACTGACCTTGGTCAAGCTCATGACTCCACACCCTATGACCCCCTTCCAGCTTGCAAAAAAAATCTCCCTAAACTGTAACTCTGGTAACTTTTTACTGTTTACCTCGAACCTATAAAACCAACTCCTATCCCTCCGCCCTCTGCTGACTCCATTTTTGGACTCAGCACATCTGTACCCAGGGGGAATAAACAGCCACATTGTTCACACCAAGCCTATTTGGGGGTTCCCTTCATTCAGAGCCCATGTTTTTAACAATACCTAGTTTTCTTGCTTACATTGCACATGTATGATAGCACATTTATTGAAAAGGAAATGCAGGAGAGGCTTGGCATTGATTTTTAGTGCTATAATACGTTTCTATTATAACCTCATGCTCCAAGTATTGGCATGGAAAGATTTTTGATCTCTCATTAGGTCAGGATGAGAAGATGGTAGTTTGAATGTTACTCAGACTGTTTTGTCTGGATTCTGGTTCGCTAGCTTACTTGCAGAATTGTCACAAGTAACTTAACTTCTCTGTCACTTTCCTCATCTCTTGCCTTAGTCTCTTAGGGCAGGAGTCCCCACTGCAGGACCAGGTTCCTTGTCTGTGGCCTGTTAAGGAACAGGGCTGCACAGGAGCATTACCACCTGAGCTCTGCCTCCTGTCAGATTAGCAGTGGCATTAAATTTTTATAGGAAAGAAAACCCTATTCTGAACTACAATGTGAGGGATCTAATGCCTGATGATCCTTCCTCCCCTGCCTTGTCCATGGAAAAATTGTCTACCCTGGTGCCAAAAAGGTTGGGGACCTCTGTCCTAGGACAGCTGTAATAAACAGCCACAAACTGTGTTGCTTAAAACAACAGAATTGTATTTATTCCCTCACAGTCCTGGGGTCTAGAAGTTCAAAGTCAATAGGGTCAGTTTTTTCTTGGGGATTCAGAGGGAGAATCTATTCCAGGCCTCTCTTTAAGCTCCTCAGGGTTGTTGGGAGCATAACTCCAGTCTTTGTGTCCATCTTCACACACTACTGTCAGTGCATGTCTGTGTTCAAATTTTCTTCATTTTATAAGAGCACCTATCATTTAATTAGGACCCAACACAATGTAGGATGACCTCAGGTTAACTTGATTAAAATTTGCAAAGACCCTGTTTCCAAATAAAATCACATTTACAAGTACCAGGGGTAAGGACTTTAACATATCTTTTTTGTGGGACACAATTCAATATACAACACATAAAGATAATAATAATGCCAAACATAAAATTGTGGGGAATGTGTATGAGATAATTCCCAAAAGAACTTTGCACAATCCTTGGCACATGGATTTGAACTCGTAGTTCAAAGAAAGTCAGTGTTACCCATAAGAAAGATGAGAGCTGGAGATGGAAAAAGACTTTGACAAAGCCATGCATTTGTTGCAGAACTGGTATCCAGGGTAGGCCTCCTGAAAAACAATTGTATTCTATTTTCACTGTACTACATGTATTTTCCTTTTTGTATTTATCAAAGGGTAAAAACAAGAAACGGTGGGTGGGAGTGAGCAAAAAAATTATTATGAAAGTTTATAAGGAAAATCACAGAGTGCTGTGAAACAACGTAGCTATATAAAGTGGTTTTGTAAGCAGATTCTCTGACCAGTTTTGTGCTTCATGCCATTATATTGATTTCTGAGATAGAAGTTGTCTAATCATTAAAATTGATCAGGGTTTTTTTGTTTTGGTGTGTTTTTTGTTTGTTTTGGAAAGTCAAGGCAAGAAGAACATATGACTAGAAAACTATACTACTATGTATTTTAACTCTAGGGAAAATGCTAATTATTATCATATTAAAACTTTTCTCTTTTGAGTGTAAAAAGCTGTTGAAGGACACAGACAGTTAGTTCAATTTTTTAATTTAAAAAATATGAAGAAAAGTCCTGCTCTGCTAAACTCTAACTTCTCTAGGTATTTGCTAAAGATTTTTTTGCAAAGAATATGCTGCCTCCATAAAAAAATTATTATTAAAATCTGAAAAACATTACTTAGAAGTTATGTGGCATAGTTAATATTTGAAAAAAAAACAAGCATTAATAGAGAAAGAGAAAGAGAACATGTACATTACTTTACAAGAATAATGACACCAGCATAAGAGAAGGATTACCAAGGCCTAATCTGGTGTAGAAAATTAATTATCAAAGGTATTGCATATAATTGTCCACTAAATTATATTGACATGAAATCAAGAAGAAATAAAGACACCTTAAATCATCCCATTGCCACTTCATGTGAACTATGAAAGAATGTAGAGCAGGGCCTTCTAAGACCACAATTTCTTATTTTTTAAATGAGGGTAGAAAGATTGAATCCTGTTTCAAGTTCTCCTTTCAAATCAATGATGAGACTTTTTATTTTTGCAGTTTCCCCTCTTCTCAGAATGAACAGTGAGTCTTTTCACTTACTCTCACAGAACATTTCTCTAATTATTTCATTATTCTCTTATACTATGGCTTGACCCCAAAGCTTGTATTACTAGATAATGTAGAGGAGAGTTTCCAAATGCTTGGAGTATCTATGTGTGTGCCTGTGTGTGTGCATGCACATGAATGCATGTTAAGAAAGAATAAAAGACACTGCAAAAAATTAGGCAGATCATTAAATCAAGTGGAATTTTAGGAAACTATTTTATAAATCATTCTATTTGATGGACATATATTTAAGAGGGTAAATTTAATCTAGGTAAAGCTATTTTCTGTCTTATTTTTAAATCATAATGTTATGATTCAATCTTGAATGAAACAACTAAAGTGAAACGTTGCACTGATTACAACACCCCCCCACCCCCCTCCCAAAATTTGCAAAGGGTTTCTGTCAGAAAATGGTCCAGAGAAAAAGGTGACAGGTGACAACTAGATCAGGTGGATGACAAGCAGCACTGAGGGTGGGGGATGGGGCAAAGCTTCTACCAAGCAATAGTTGAAACTTGAAAGCCAGATGTGTATTAATCTGAATCACCTGTCAACTTGTAGAGTCACTGACCTTGAAGACATGAATTATTTCCTGGTCAAATACTTTCTGAATAGGTGCTCACATTTTAATCAATTTTCAGGCCCTCACCTAAGTCCAGATTAATTTGTGCAGTTCAAAATTTAATTAATCCTGTTCTTCCAACAAAACAGATTCATTCCAAACCATTTGATTCCTGCTTACGACTATTTCTTTAAAATATTTTTGAAAAAAGTGCACTGGTGGTAATAGCAACTGAGGATTCCGGGGAGCCCTAGAGTTGTTGCTCACAGTCTTTGGAATACTATCGTGTGGCTTTTAGATAGAAGTGCTAACAATTTTCAACAACACACAAGTGTACTATTGACCTCCTTAAGAATCCACTCTAGAAGGCAAGGATGTTGATTTTATGGAAATTGAAAAAACATGAATACCTCCTTTTTTTTCCATTTCCAGTTATCTTAATATTTCCCAAACCAGAACACTAAAAAAAGAAACAAAAGAAATAATTAATTATTTAAAGATGTTATACAAGAAGAAAAAGTAGTTTGAAGCCTGAGTGTACCTGGAGGTTTAAAATGTTTTTGCATATTTTTAAAGCTTCCTAGGAGATATTACAGCTGCAGTGCTTGAAGGAGAAATTAATGAAGTATGAAAGTGTGGTTCAATATAATGTGATTGTCTTCTGGCTGTAAATTCAACTGTCTTCAGTGATTGTTGAGAAAGCAATAGTGTTATACATGTAGCTGGTTAGTTTTTATAGCCATTCTGTGTGAAATATATTAGATGCTTAAAAGAAATGGGTGATCCCTTTCAGAAAGAACTGAAAAAGGCAACCCTTCTCCATCATTTAGCAGATGAAGAAAGCTGGAAAATGGCTTCCAATCCCATGCTAATTGTCTCTCCAGCAGGGCTCTCCTCTAAGGCAAAGTGAGGGACTAGAAGCCTAGAAAGGGAGCGGGAGGATGACTGTCATGAGCTGTGTCTTTTGTAATCAGATGGACATGGTCTCAAGAACCGAAGGGCAAAGCTACTGTTAACTTCTTTGCCTTTTCTTGTATTGTAATTTAAATCAAGCAAAGTATATACCTAGGTAAGGTTCTGTCCCTGCTCTCATCAGAAAAGCCACTATTGACATGCTCAGTTTGAGGATGTCATTTATTAGTCGAAAGACAGTCACTCGTGGCATGCCTCATGCTCACCTCTATCAAATTCAGATTCAAAGACAAAATAATGGTGAGCTCAACAGAAAAAAATCTGGAAAAATGGTTGAGGCCTAAGTCAAAAAAGAAAGGGCAAAATTAGGTTATTAACTTAAACCAGGCAACCCTAACATCAGAAAAATTGTTCTAGTAAAATAGAGTATACCTAATTACATCAACTTTTAAATATCATTCCTCCTTATAATCCTAAATGGTTTAACCTCCATACAGAAATGTAAGAGCTGGTGAGGATTTCAATTTAAGTAGTTTATTTCATTTATAAAATGTCAAATGATTTAGTAGCTCAAGTAGGGGTCTTATATCAAGATAACATAACTGTCCTCAGGTAAGTTCTCCATACCCAGGATCTAAGCAGTTTATTGACATTCAAACATGTGAAGCAAGGGTCGTGGGAGACCATCTGAGATCAATGGATACTTAAAGATTCAAGAGATCTGTGAACCCCTGAAATTGTAAGCTAGGTTTAGTCTCTCTTTATCTCTCTCACTCTCTCTCTCTCTTTTTCTGTCTGTCTCTCTCCCTCCCTCCCTATTAATACCTATCATTTGCATTTTAGGGAACAGAAAGCCTTTAGTATTAAAGAGAATCTCAAAAGAATACACTACATGCAACTGTATAAATCACATATGCAAAGGGCCACTTGTTACAATATTAAATGTTATTTTAAAAATATCTGAATTTGCTACAACAGCAGATGGTATCATAAAAACTCACAACCTATAACTTTTTAGCAAGCTTTCAATAATTTGTGTTTCCCATACAGAAAAACACAAATTATAATTGGCCATTTATTTTGAAAATTATGCCTCCAGTTGTTTCTTAGAAGTCATGTGCTCTAGTGTTGAAAATAAGTACAAATCTTCTCAAACTTCAATCGTCCACGTTGCTATCTCTGTATATAATTACACATTTATTAAGTCTGATTCTAAAACTCTCATCGTTTACAGTTGAGGCAAAACATCTCATACTGTGAAACATAATGATTCACACAGTTCCTGTGATTGTAGTTCCCAGTCTAAATGCACACAAAGCAATTCCTGTAAAATTTATTATAAATACAACATATTCTTATGTCTATTAGTGACACTCTGCTGGTGAGGACATAATTTACATTTTTGATGAATTAAAAATGATATAAATATTAAGTGCTTATCACCTTTTTGTATTTAAAATCTTGGTCAAACATTTTATCAGAAATAGGTAATTGTGATGGCAAAATTAAGGAGTATATGTGAAAGCATTTGGATGAAGAAGGTAAATGCATAATATTTTATGAATGCTAGATGTCATTATTTTAGCCACAATATAAGGTAAATAAATTTTATACTTCAAAATACCAGCAGAAGGTAAATTTTGAAAATTTATTTATTTTTTTATTTTGAAGTCTGACATTAATTTTTCTCTGGAATTTTTAATTAATGCTTGCTGCTTTCCCTCTGGAAGGTGTTTGAGACTGTAGACTAACACTGCCAAGATGATATATATAACTATCTCTACTAAGTTAAGGTAAAAATCACCATGCTCTATTAGAAGTTACTTTTCTGATTATTTAGCTCAATGTTTCACACATCCCAGCCATTCTTTTTTTGGTCAAATGAACTCCCAACTGATAAAACATAAGAATTCTTTAAAGTTAACTAAACATATGTTTTATAATAGACAAGAATCATACTAAGAGGTATCCAGTTCACTGAGTTCACAGTAAATCACAGAAGCTGTGTTTGTATGACATACCAACAAATAAGGTGGGAGATTCAGGACACTTAAAGCAAGCAGATACGCTCTGATTTCCTAAATTGAGTATTATGCCAACAAATACTTTGACTGAGTCTCCTTCAATATATTTCCACAGGAAAATATCTAGTAATAATTTAAACCTTTTGTCAGACTGAAATCCTTATAATATAAAACAGCAACCTTTTTTTTCACCCTTTTAATTTGTGATACATGGACTCTCGGAGGTACTACATGCAAGAAGAGAGAGACAAAGAGAAAGAGATATACGGACACTTAATGGAGTAGGAAAGAGGTTACTAGAATATAAAAAGAAATGCACATAACCAAGGTAGGAAGAAGAGGGTATTTGGTGACTGGACAAGAATGTCACCTACTTGACTGGGGTCTAGTTTCTTAAAACCCAGGCAGTGCTCTTTCAGAGAAAGAAGATGCATATTATTTCTCTAGTTAAGAAGTAGAGTCAACCCACAAACTCTGATCACCATCCTTTCTATAGCAAACTTTGTATTTCCCCTTTACAAACAAAATTTCCCACTTCTGCAGACCCACTACAGTTTTTTTTCTTACTAGGATCAATTGTCAACTGATGCCCACCATCTTCGTTAGCCTCCTGGCTATGCTGGAAAACCTTACTTGGCCCCTTCCTGTTCCTTACTCAAATCAATTCCTTTCTCTAGTAATTATCTCCAATTCAATTTTTTTGGTCCACCACTGGAATTTTATAAGGAGTACTTTATAATATAGTATTTTTAAAGGAGCATATAATATAGTTTGGATGTTTGTTTCCTCCAAATCTCATGTTGAAATGCAATCTTCAGTGTTGAAGGTGGGGCCTGATGGGAAGATTCTTCATGAACGGCTTGGTGCCCTCCCTGCAGTAATGAGTGGAATGAGTTCCCATGACACCTAGTTGTTTAAAAACATGTGGTGCTCCCTGCCCCCAATCCAACTCCTTGCTTGTTCTCTCTTGCCATGTGACACACTTGCTCCCCTTTTGTCTTCTGCAACGAGTAAAAACTTCCTAGGCCTCACCAGAAGCCAAGCAGATGCTGGCACCATGCTAGTACCGCCTGCAGAACTGTGACCCAACTAAACCTCAGCTGCTCCTATATATAGAAAGAAATGCAAATGGACTAACATAGCATTCATCCTAGAAATACAGCAATCTTGCCCACTGCACATTCACGCTGCCTGATTTCAGTTGGGTCCTCTTTGGAAGCAACATTGCTTTTGATTATCCTTGACTCTCAATTGATTGCATGCCTTACTTTCTGATGACTCCACAATCATCTTTAAATAGAAAGCAAGGAAAAATAATGAAGAGCAAAAACACAGTAAAAATGAACTTATTTATTCCCTTAACAAATATTTATTGTGTCCTCTAAACACCAGGCATTGTTCTTGTTGCAATGGTTTTTCATAATAACATAAAAAAAATCCTGTTTTTCTAAAATAATTTTCTAGCTGGGAAAGGAAATAAAAAACTATATAATATGTGAGGTTATGATAAAAACTACAGAGGAAAAGAAAGAAAGATATAAAGGCTAGGAAGTAGGAAGTGCTGATTGAGTATGTTAAAGCATATGAATGGGCTGGCATATAAATAAAAAAATAGTCTAATATCTTTAACTTCATATGATGCAAACAATATGTCAGGGAGGATTATTTCAAAACATTTTAAGTTCCAAATATTTCAAACTTTTTTTTTTTTTCCAGGGTCTCACTCTTTTACCTGGGCTGGTCTTGAACTCAAGAACTGGCCTCAAGCAGTCCTCCTGCCTTGGCCTCCAAGAGTACTAGGATCACAAAGGTGATCACAGCTGGCCGAGACTTTTTAAATGTAGATATGGTTATGTTACACAGTTTCTTTTACGGTTACCTTGGTTATGTCTCAAAATCCTAATCTGCTTTTGTACTATAAAACATCTTGTCCTTTAAAGTGTTTAGATAACTAATCCTATCCATCATGTCTTTTTTTTGCTTGTTTAACCAAGAGATTACTTATTTCCAAATGCAGGTGAGAGGTACCTCACAGATATCTATTATTTACCAAATCTACGTTGTATGTGATATTGGCACAACAGATATTGAATAATAAAGGCCAGGACTTTTTTCAGTGTGTCATATTATTAAATTAGCCCTGCTTGGCACTTCTACATTTAGTACTTGTAACATTAAGATACCATACATCCCAAGTCTACATTTATTATCTTTTTTAAAAAAAATAGAAAAAGACATACACATTTATTTACACGTGCGTGGGGAGAATCAGAATGCCCTCATCTTTCCTTTTTTTTTTTTTTGTTTATTGCATTTTAGGTTTTGGGGTACATGTGATGAACATGCAAGATTGTTGCATAGGTACACACATGGATATTTCAAACTTTTACCTGTCTTCTCCTTGTTATATTTCTCAGTGAATACATGCCCATCTTTTTCCCCAAGGCTAATCTGTAACTGAACCTTCTCATTTCTTTTGCCCCCCACTTTTCTTTGACCTGTCTTCTTAGCTCAATCCTTGTTATTTGCTTCCCTTCCCTCTATTCTCAGTTTCCCTCGCCTATTTAATGTGCTTTTCTAAAAGTTCATCTTAAAATCTTTTTTTCTTATAAACTTCTGTAGCTCAAACTCCAATAGATTTTCTCACCACTCCAACCCATTGTGTGGCCTCTTAACTTCTGCCATTAATATCGTTAGTGGAAGGTAATCTTTATTACTCTTGCTGCCATTTAGCATTACTCTTCAACTTTTCCTATATATGTTCCTGGTCATCCTGATTACGCTGTAGCTTCCATGATAACGTCACAAGAGTCATTTATTATTTAATAAAGGGGACTTAATTAGTCATTCATTGGATAGGTATTCCAAAAAAAAGTTTAAAACAAATACATTTCCAAATGAATTAGAACTTAAAATGTTTTCCTAGTGTTCTAGGAAAATACATTTACATTTTTATTAATCCTAGTAGTCTGCTTCTTGAGACACCTTAAAATTCTGCAAAAATGAGCAATACTCCAAATGTTTGGTTATCAACAGAAAGGCAAAAAATGTGTATGAAAACAAGAATTTCGGATCCGACTTTCAAGATGGCCACCTAAGAACAGCTCAGGACTTCAGCTCCCAGTGAAAGTGCAGAGGGTGAGTGGACGCCGCATTTCCAGACGAACTCTTATTGCCCACAGACCAGGAGATACCCAGGCAGAGGGGTCGCCAGCGTCGCAGTCCCAGCCGGTGTGGCTGTTTTGGCCCCCGCGGGGCTGATTCCGCCCGCGCGGCTGCTGTGACCACTCCCTGTTGCTGCCGTTCTCCGTACAAAAGCCACTGGTCTGGGAGCCCTCTTAGCTGGCGAGCAGAGCCTTGAGACGGCAGAATAGCCCATTCATCTGAAATAGCGAGCCAGGCCAGGAGATTCCTAGGCAAAAAATCCGCCAGGAGCTGGCGCCGCGGTTCGAGCCGACTCCGTGAGTCGCAGCACGGGAGATCCCGGCGCCTTTTCAACAAGCGACCGGAACGCGGGGTCGTTCAACTTAAAAGAAAAGACTCTGAGTCAGGGAGCCAGGTGATCAGGCTCGGTTGGTCCCACCCCTCCACCCCCAACAACAACGAAAACAAAAACAGTAATTGGAAACCCTCTGGGTTGAGCCCTTCAAACCAAGCACAGCTGAACCGGGAAGGTCCGGCTCCGTGGGGGAGGGGCTTCCGCCATTACTGAGACTCTCCACCGCTACGGAGGCAGGCTGCCGTTGCCGAGGCAACCTGCCACAACAGAGAGAGTCCGCCATAACAGAGGCGGGGCCACCATTGCCCAGACAGTTCTAACTACGCCCATATAAAAAGGACTACAGGGAAGAGCTCAGGGCAGCTGGGCGGAGCCCACAGCAGCTCAGCAAAGCCCCTGCGGGCAGGCAGAGGCTAGGCGTGCTGCTAGCTGGGCGGGTCCGACCTGAAAAAAAAAAAAAAATCAAAAAAGGCAGTAGTGCAACGGAAACTCATAAAGCTCCAACTCCCTGGGACAGAGACAGACAACAGGTGGATAAACCCACAAAAATGGGTAGAAACCAGCGTAAAAAGGATGAAAACTCCCGAAACCAGAACACCTCTCCTCCTAAAAGTGATCACAACTCCTCACCAGCAAGGGAACCAGACCGGATGGAGAAGGAGGGTGATGAAATGACAGAATCAGACTTCAGAAGATGGGTAGTAAGAAACTACAATGAGCTAAAAGAACATGTTCTAACCCATCGCAAAGAAAATAGGAACCTTGAAAAAAAGATTGGACGAACTGCTGACGAGAATGGACAGCATAGAGAGGAGAATAAGTGAATTGATGGAGCTGAAAAACGCAACACGAGAACTTCGTGAAGCATGCACAAGCTTCAATAGCCGAATTGACCAAGCAGAAGAAAGGATATCAGAGGTCGAAGACCAACTCAATGAAATAAAAAGAGAAGGCAAGAACAGAGAAAAAAGCGCAAAAAGGAATGAACAAAATCTTCAAGAAATGTGGGACTATGTGAAAAGACCTAATCTACGTCTGATAGGTGTACCTGAATGTGATGAAGAGAATGAATCCAAGCTGGAAAATACTCTTCAGGATATTATCCAGGAAAACTTCCCCAACCTAGCAAGGCAGACCAATATTCAAATCCAGGAAATACAGAGAACACCACAGAGATATTCCTCAAGAAGAGCAACCCCAAGGCACATAATCGTCAGATTCACCAGGGTTGAAATGAAAGAGAAAATGCTAAGGGCAGCCAGAGAGAAAGGTCGGGTTACCCACAAAGGGAAGCCCATTAGACTCACAGCAGATCTCTCAGCAGAAACCCTACAAGCCAGAAGAGACTGGGGGCCAATATTCAACATCCTTAAAGAAAAGAACTTTCAACCCAGAATCTCCTATCCAGCCAAACTCAGCTTCATAAGTGAAGGAAAAATAAAATCCTTTGTGAACAAGCAAGCACTCAGAGATTTCATCACCACCAAACCTGCTCTACAAGAACTCCTGAAAAAGGCTCTACACATATAAAGGAACAACCAGTACCAGCCACTCCAAAAACACACCAAATGGTAAAAAAGCAGCAACACAATCAAGAATCTGCATCAACTAACCAACAAAACAGCCAGGTAGCATCAAAATGACAGCATCAAATTCACACATAACAATACTATCCCTAAATGTCAACGGACTAAATGCCCCAATCAAAAGACACAGACTGGCAAATTGGATAAAAAGCCAAAACCCATCAGTGTGCTGTATCCAGGAAACCCATTTTACATGCAAGGATACACAAAGGCTCAAAATAAAGGGATGGAGGAAGATCTACCAAGCAAATGGAGAGCAAAAAAAGGCAGGAGTTGCAATTCTCATCTCTGATAAAATAGACTTTAAAGCAACAAAGATCAAAAGAGACAAAGAAGGTCATTACATAATGGTAAAAGGATCACTGCAACAAGAAGAGCTAACGATCCTAAATATATATGCACCCAATACAGGAGCACCCAGATACATAAGGCAAGTTCTTAATGACTTACAAAGAGACTTAGACTCCCACACAATAATAGTGGGAGACTTTAACACCCCATTGTCAATATTAGACAGATCAACCAGACAGAAAATCAACAAGGATATCCAGGACCTGAACACAGACCTGGAACGAGCAAACCTAATAGACATTTACAGAACTCTCCACCCCAAATCCACAGAATATACATTCTTCTCAGCACCACATCACACCTACTCTAAAATTGACCACATAATTGGCAATAAATCACTCCTCAGCAAATGCAAAAGAACAGAAATCATAACAAACAGTCTCTCAGACCACAGTGCAATCGAGTTAGAACTCAGAATGCAGAAACTAACTCAGAACCGCACAGCTTCATGGAAACTGAACAACTTGCTCTTGAATGTTGACTGGATAAACAATGAAATGAAGGCAGAAATAAAGATGTTCTTCGAAACCAATGAGAACGAAGACACAACATACCAGAATCTCTGGGACACATTTAAAGCAGTCTCTAGAGGAAAATATATAGCAATGAGTGCCCACATGAGAAGAAAGGAGAGATCGAAAATTGACACCCTATCATCAAAATTGAAAGAGCTAGAGGAGCAAGATCAAAAAAACTCAAAACCTAGCAGAAGACAGGAAATAACTAAGATCAGAGCAGAACTGAAGGAAATAGAGACACAAAAAACTCTTCAAAAAATCAATAAATCCAGGAGCTGGTTTTTTGAAAAGATCAACAAAATAGACAGACCACTAGCCAGATTAATAAAAAAGAAAAGAGAGAATAACCAAATTGATGCAATAAAAAACGATAAAGGGGATATCACCACAGATTCCACAGAAATCCAAACCATCATCAGAGATTATTACAAACAACTCTATGCACATAAACTAGTAAACCTGGAAGAAATGGATAAATTCCTGGACACCTGCAACCTCCCAAGCCTAAACCTGGAAGAAGCCGAAACCCTGAATAGACCAATAACATGGTCTGAAGTCGAGGCAGCAATAAAGAGCCTACCACCCAAAAAAAGCCCAGGTCCAGATGGGTTCACAGCTGAATTCTACCAGACATACAAGGAGGAGCTGATACCATTCCTTCTGAAACTATTCCAGACAATCCAAAAAGAGGGAATCCTTCCCAAATCATTTTACGAGACAAACATCATCCTGATACCAAAACCCGGCAGAGACTCAACAAGAAAAGAAAATTTCAGGCCAATATCCATGATGAACATAGATGCAAAAATCTTCAATAAAATACTGGCAAACCGATTGCAACAGCATATCAAAAAGCTCATCCACCATGATCAAGTAGGATTCATCCCGGGGATGCAAGGCTGGTTCAACATACGCAAGTCCATAAACGTAATTCACCACATAAACAGAACCAAAGACAAAAACCACATGATTATCTCGATTGATGCAGAGAAGGCTTTTGACAAAATTCAACAACCCTTTATGCTAAAAACCCTCAATAAACTAGGTATTGACGGAACGTATCTCAAAACAATAAAAGCTATTTACGACAAACCAACAACCAATATCATACTGAATGGGCAAAAACTGGAAGCATTCCCTTTGAAATCTGGCACTAGACAAGGATGCCCTCTCTCACCACTCCTATTCAATATAGTACTGGAAGTTCTAGCCAGAGCAATCAGGCAAGAAAAAGAAATAAAGGATATCCAAATTGGAAAGGAGGAAATCAAATTGTCTCTATTTGCAGATGACATGATTGTATATCTGGAAGACCCCATCATCTCAGCCCAAAATCTCCTGAAACTGATAAACAACTTCAGCAAAGTCTCAGGATACAAAATCAACGTGCAAAAATCACAAGCATTCCTATACACCAGTAATAGACTTCAAGAGAGCCAAATCAAGAACGAACTGCCATTCACAATTGCTACAAAGAGAATAAAGTATCTAGGAATACAACTAACAAGGAACGTAAAGGACCTCTTCAAGGAGAACTACAAGCCATTGCTCAACGAAATAAGAGAGGATACAAACAGATGGAGAAACATTCCATGTTCATGGTTAGGAAGAATCAACATCGTGAAAATGGCCATACTGCCCAAAGTAATTTACAGATTCAACGCTATTCCCATCAAGCTACCAATGACCTTCTTCACAGAACTGGAAAAAAACACCTTAAACTTCATATGGAACCAAAAGAGAGCCCGCATAGCCAAGTCAATTCTAAGCAAAAAGAACAAAGCGGGAGGCATCACACTACCGGACTTCAAACTATACTACAAGGCTACAGTAATCAAAACAGCATGGTACTGGTACCAAAACAGAGATATAGACCAATGGAACAGAACAGAGGCCTCACAGGAAATACAACATACCCACAACCATCTGATCTTCGACAAACCTGACAAAAACAAGCAATGGGGAAAGGACTCCCTGTTTAATAAATGGTGTTGGGAAAACTGGCTAGCCATGTGCAGAAAGCAGAAACAGGACCCCTTCCTGACACCTTACACCAAAATTAACTCCAGATGGATTAAAGACTTAAACATCAGACCTAATACCATAAAATCCCTAGAAGAAAATCTAGGCAAAACCATTCAGGACATAGGTGTAGGCAAGGACTTCATGACCAAAACGCCAAAAGCAATGGCAACAAAAGCCAAAATAGACAAATGGGACCTAATCAAACTCCACAGCTTCTGCACGGCAAAAGAAACAGTCAGTAGAGTGAATCGGCAACCAACAGAATGGGAAAAAATTTTTGCAGTCTACCCATCTGACAAGGGGCTGATATCCAGAATTTACAAAGAACTAAAGCAGATCTACAAGAAAAAAACAAACAAGCCCATTCAAAAATGGGCAAAGGATATGAACAGATACTTTACAAAAGAAGACATACAGGAGGCCAACAAACATATGAAAAAATGCTCATCATCACTGGTCATCAGAGAAATGCAAATCAAAACCACATTGAGATACCATCTCACACCAGTTAGAATGGCGATCATTAAAAAATCGGGAAACAACAGATGCTGGAGAGGATGTGGAGAAATAGGAACACTTTTACACTGTTGGTGGGAATGTAAATTAATTCAACCATTGTGGAAGACAGTGTGGCGATTCCTCAAGGACCTAAAAATAGAAATCCCATTTGACCCAGCAATCCCATTACTGGGTATATATCCAAAGGATTATAAATCATTCTACTACAAGGACACGTGCACACGAATGTTCATTGCAGCACTGTTTACAATAGCAAAGACCTGGAACCAACCCAAATGCCCAACGATGATAGACTGGATAGGGAAAATGTGGTACATATACACCATGGAATATTATGCAGCCATCAAAAACGATGAGTTCACGTCCTTTATAGGGACATGGATGAACCTGGAAACCATCATTCTCAGCAAACTGACACAAGAGCAGAAAATCAAACACCGTATATTCTCGCTCATAGGCAGGTGTTGAACAATGAGAACACATGGACACAGGGAGGGGAGCACTACACACTGGGGTCCGTTGGGGGGAAATGGGGGAGGGGCGGGGGGGTGGGGAGGTGGGAAGAGATAGCATGGGGAGAAATGACAGATACAGGTGAGGGGACGGAAGGCAGCAAAGCACACTGCCATGTGTGTACCTATGCAACAATCTTGCATGTTCATCACATGTACCCCAAAACCTAAAATGCAATAAAAAAAACAAACAAACAAACAAAAAAAAAAAAAAAGAAAACAAGAATTTCCAATTAAAATTATTTTGACTGATTTATTCAAAGTATTTGCTGTTTTGAAACATAAAAATACTTTCACATTATCTTCACAATGTAGCCTACTATAAACATTTCAAAGCAGCCCACTGAAACAATAAGAACACTAATTGCTCTGAATTTTCCAGTTCGACATATGTTCAAAAAGAGTCTTTTTCAATCTCATAAGATGAAACAGGGGCCGGGCACAGTGGCTCACGCCTGTAATACCAGCACTTTGGGAGACCAAAGCAGATGGATCACGAGGTCAGAAGTTTGAGACCAGCCAGGCCAACAGAGTGAAACCCCATCTCTACTAAAAATACAAAAATTAGACAGGCATGGTGGTATGTGCCTGTAGTCCCAGCTACTTGGGAGGCTGAGGCAGGAGAGTCACTTGAACCTGGGAGGTGGAGGTTGCAGTGAGCCAAGATTGTGCCACTGCACTCCAGCTTGAGCAACAGAGTGAGACTTCAACTCAAAAAAACAAAACAAAACAAAACAAAAACAAAAAAAAAAAAATATGAAGTAGGCTTACCCCAAGTTATGCATGCCAAAAAAAAAAAAAAAAAAAAAAAAAAAAAAAACCAAAAAAAAAAAACAGATAAAACATCTAAGAACGCAACAAAATGTATACCAAAAAGATTTGGGTTTGCTGGAAGAATTTTAGCAATAAACATAATTTGGAAGATTGTAACACATAGTATATGCACATGAACATGATGTAAATAAAATGATTACCACTTCAGTTTCTTTTGATGATAGTTCTCTTCTTGAGAACACAGACTTACAAGACTAGTTTAAACTGTAGTACTGAATTTCTTACACATGAAGCTTCTGGACCTAAGATAGCCCTTCCTGAAAGCTCTCCACATTACCTTAGCACAAAGCCTGAATCTATGCTTGGTAGTAATCATTTAGCAAAATAAAAATATGTGCAAATTAGTGCCCTCTGCTTGATGGAAATCCTGTGCCTTTTTGTCTTGTTCTTTAGAATCTCTCAGCTTTATGTGTTTTCAAGACACGGAGGCTATGAAATTGAGCAAGTGCCATTTTTAAAAACAATGATCTAAAACTCTCAATCTCCAATGCTGATTAATGGTAACAAACACTAGATGGAGTTAATAAGAGATGGCTATATTTATAGAGCTTTCCATTTTAATGGAGTAATGTAATGGCCAAATTATTTTCACTCTCACTATCAATACTAAATCATAAACTCAGCTAATCAAGAATTAGACCTCGTATGACCTAACAAGCAAAATTGGTGAAATCCAAGAAAATTCAGGGCATCAAGATGAGCTAAGAGGTTTATGTTTTTCAGATTTTTGCTGTAACACCATGACAAATTGGAATAATTACTGCTGAAGGAAGATGAGATAGTAAGTAAAGCAGAATGACTCAGAAGAAGTAAAAGCTAATCTCATATTACTAATCTCAAATGGAATGTAATATGAGAGATATTGATTATAATTGTTCATCATGCCTTTGTAACATTTTAAATAATAGAAATTTTTAGACCATGACATATGGCAGTATTTATCAGGCATATTAAATTGACTTTATTTTCAAGAATAACTATTTACTTTTTATATGTGCAGCATTACTGAAAACTCAAAGAGATGATTATCTGTGCTTTCTATCATTTTCTCATATACTTAATATGTGATTTCAGGTATATGTTTCTCTATCTGAGTAACAGGGAAGGAAATGGGAGAAGAAGATTTCATAAGTAAAAATTTTAATGTTAATTTCCATAAAAATCATACATTTATCAGTTTCCTGTGTATTAAATTTATTTTCTCCTGAATGTAGTATATCAATGACACCAAATCCAAATGCATTTCACACATTCATGGAAACCAAATAATTTGGTTTTCATATGTAGTTTTCAGTGACCCTATAGAACCTGAATGTTAAAGCAGTCACACTATTTCATGTATTATAATTTTTAATAATAAAATATTACAAACAAAGGAATAACTGAAACCTATAGGTCCCATTGATGTCTAGGAGATATTAGTGTTTTTCTACATTTGGCTCAATCTTCTCTACTTTTTAAAAAACTCTACAACTAAGACAAAAGCCCTTGCTGCCCTAAGCTCTTCTTTCCCACTCACACCTCATAAAAGCTATTTTATAGTTTGTGTTTCCATTCACCTGTGTTGTTTTTATACTGTTAATATACTTAAATATATCCACCACAATATACAATATTATTTTCATGTATAAAATTTTTCGTAAATGGTATCAAATGTTAAGTATACTATTGTCATTTTGCTTTAGAACCCAGATATACATCGGTAGGGCCCACATATACATGGCTTGATCTGTTCAGTAAATGGATTTTACTATCTATTACTTTTTCAGTTAAACTTTTATTTACTATAGTTTCATGATATATTTTGAATGAGTAGACCATTATAATTTTTGTTCTTTGAAAAGTCTCAACCATTTTAGGCACTTTATAGTCTAATATAAATTTTAAGCTGAGTTTATCATGCTCCATAAAAGTGATAAAATCTTGGGGATTTTTTTGAAATTATAAATAGGAAGAACTCATGTATTTGTTATACTGTCTTATTTATAATTAATATATCTCTACATTTAAGTCTTTTATATCTTTCAATAAAGATTTATGACTTTCACATTAAAGCCCTTGCCTCTGTGAAATTACATCTATTTCTAGTACTCTCACTGCTTCTGTGATTGCTATATTTTAAAATTATATATTTAATAGTTTGCTGTTTGTATATATGAATTTCTTTAAATTTTAAACAATCATTCTCTGTAATATCTCTTGGACTTTCATATACGTAATCATAACCTTTACAAATAATGACAGTTTTATTTTTTCTAATCCTTGCATATTTATTTTGCATACCTTTTTCATATAGCAGGAACTCCAATTCAATGATAAATAGAAGAAGGCATTGAGGCGGTGTTCTCAATTTAATGGCATGCTTTTAATATTTTATTATTAAGTATCTTGGTTAATATGGGTAATGTTTGGTAGCTTTTTATCATATTAAATAGGGTCTCTTACTCTAATTTGTTAAGTTTTTATTATAAAGGAGTCCTGAGTTTATTGATTTTACTGCATGTATTGGAATAATCATGTTTTTAAAACTGTTAATTTGTGATTAAATTACACTAATGCATGTTTTAACATTGTTATGCTTGCATTCTTAAGACAAAAATTCATCATTCTTTGTCATGATTTGAATATGCATAGTTTTTTTCTTATATTTGGTAATATTTAAGCTATTATTACTTTTATATCTATGTTTATAAAAGATAATGGTCTGAAATTTTCATTCATTAACATCCCTGACAGATTTTATCAAAGCATAGTTTACCAAAGCATAAAATAGTTGAGGAGCTGTCTTACTTTTTCTTCTTCTTTAGAACAAAGTGAATAAGGTAGATACTATCAAAACTTTTATTACTGAAATTATCTTGTGAATATGTTTAGAATGCATGTTTTTGCTTGTTTTAGTCATTGTTCATTTTGCTTTTTTATTGCCGTTTTTGTTGTTGTGTTTTCTACCAATGCTTAAATTGCTGATTACTGATTTAATTTCATTTATTTTAATAGGATTACTCAGATTTTCTATTTACTCTTGAATCTATTCTGTATATTTTTTCTAAAAAACAAAAATTCAAAATAATTGGCAAAATGTTATTTTGGGATTATGTGGTCTAGTTTTCATTAAAGTGTCTCTCTCTTATTAATCTGCCAGTGGTTTGTCTATTGCAGGCGTCCCCAAACTACAGCCCAAGGGCCGCATGAGGCCCCCTGAAGCCATTTATCCGACCCCCCGCTGCACTTCAGGAAGGGGCACCTCTTTCACTGGTGGTCAGTGAGAGGAGCACCGTATGTGGCGGCCCTCCAATGGTCTGAGGAACAGTGAACTGGCCCCCTATGTAAAAAGTTTGGGGATGTCGGGTCTATTGTATTAGTTTATTTAAAAGAATTAAATTTGAGCATTTTACACTATTGTTTCTGTATTTTTCTTGTGATAAGAACACTTAGCCTAAGATTTATTCTTCTACAAATTTTAAGTTTACAATGCAGTATTATTAAGTACAATTGTACAGCAGCCCTCAAGAAGTTATTTATCTTATGTAACTAAACCATGTACCCCTTGAACAGAAGCTCTCCATTTCCTATTCCCTTCAGCCCTGGATGGGGTTGCTATTGGTTTTTTTTTTGTTTTTGTTTTTGTGGTTTTTTTTTGTTTTTTGTTTTTTTTTTTCATTTAAAAATTTTCTCTTCTCATGTTTAGCTTTTTCCTTCTTTCTACTTTCTTTGGATGATTTCATTATTCTTTTTCTGCATGTTTAAATTGGAAGTTGTGCTGATTGATTTTTATTTTTTCTTCTTTCCTAATATATGCAATTAAGGCTCTTGCCTTATAATTGTGGTTTTAGCCAAATCCCACACATTTTGATTTATAGCATTTTCATTATCACTCAGATATAAATATTTTCTAATTTCCATGATCATTTCTTCTTAAAGTGTTTCATGAGTTATTTTTGCCCTTTTTTTTTTTTTAACAATTTCCAAATACAATACGTTACCTATTTGACTCTTAGCATGTCTGGAATGGCAACAGAGACCCGGTACCTTCTGACCTTTGCTTTCTAACCTATAGCCACTATGTGTGAGCACATCTTCATCCAACTTGATGAGGCTGGTGTCCAGATTGGCAATGCCTTCTGGGAGATCCACTATCTGGAACATAGCATCCAGCTCGATAGCCAAATGCCAATTTCTTCTACATCTCTTCAGTGAGCAGGCAAGCTTGTGTCCAGCGCAGTGTTTATAGACCTGGAACCGACAGTCATTGACAAAGTTTGCACTGGCACCTACCACCAGCTCTTTCACTCTGAACAGCTCATCACAGACAAGGAAGATGCTGCCAATAACTATGCTTATGGGCATCACAACATTGGCAAGCTCATTGGCCTCTGGACCAAATTCGCAAGCTGGTTCAGCAGTGCACAGGTTTTCAGGACTTCTTGGTTTTCCACAGCTTTGGTGAAAAAACTGGTTCTGGGTTCACTTCTCTCTGTTGATTACGGCACAAAGTCTAAGCTGGAGTTCTTCATTTACCCAGCCCTGCAGGTTTCCACAGCTGCTTTGCTAGCCAGAATGTCTCCTCTATCACTGCTTCTCTCAGATTTCATGGAGTCTGACAGAATTCCAGACCGACCTGGTCCCCCTTCCTGCATCCTCTTCTCTCTGGTCACAGAGCCCTATCATCTCTGCTGAGTAAGCTTACCATGCACAGCAGAGGTGACCAGTGCTTGCTTTGAGCCAACCAACCAGATGGTGAAATGTGACTCTCACCATTGTAAATACATGGCTTACTGCCTATTGTACTGTGGTAACGTGGTTCCCAAAGATGTCAATACTTACTGCTATTCCACTCTCAAGACCAAATGGACCATCCAGTTTGTGGATTGGTGTTTCACTGGCCTCAAAGTTGGCATTAATTGTCAGCCTTCCACTGTGGTACCTGCTGGAGATCTGGCCAACGTAAAGAGAGCTGCATGCATGCTGAGCAACACTATAGCCATTGCTGAGGCCTAGGTTTGCCTGGACCACAAGTTTGACCTGAGTTATACCAGCTGTTCCTTTGTTCACTGGGACATGGGTGAGGGGATGGGAGATGCAGCATTTTCTGAGGCCTGTGAGGACATGGCTGCCCTTAAAAAGGATTATGAGGCCAGGCGTGGTGGCTCACGCCTGTAATCCCAGCACTTTGGGAGGCCGAGACGGGTGGATCACAAAGTCAAGAGATCGAGACCATCCTGGTCAACATGGTGAAACCCCGTCTCTACTAAAAATACAAAAAATTAGCTGGGCATGGTGGCGCGTGCCTGTAATCCCAGCTACTCAGGAGGCTGAGGCGGGAGAATTGCCTGAACCCAGGAGGTGGAGGTTGCGGTGAGCCGAGATCGCACCATTGCACTCCAACCTGGGTAACGAGCGAAACTCCGTCTCAAGAAAAAAAAAAAAAAAAAAAAAAAAAAAAAAAAAAAGATTATGAGGAGGTTGATATAGATTCTGCTGAAGAAAAATCAGAAAAACAGTAATTTTCCATTCCTTTCAATCCTGCAGGCTGTCATACTTCCATAATTTCAGCTTTGACATTAGCTGACAAACATTAAAGCTTTCCAGTTAGATTGCTTTTACTCAGCAGTAATCATGACTTTTCCATGTATACCTAAAATATTTTTCCATCATGTCTCAAATTAAAGGCATGAAGCAAATAAAATAAAATTTCTAAATATTTGGAGATTCTATTTGCTATTTCTTTAAAAAAATTTTTGAACTATCAGAAGCATGATCTGTATGCCTTTTATGCCTAAATATATGATTTCTTAATAATTTCATACATGTTTAAAATATAAAAATGCTTTAATTCTTAAGTACAGATTTCTTATATATTAGCCTTATAATTGCTCTTTTTATTGTGGTAAAAAATACATATAACATAATATTACTATCTTAACCATTTTAAAGCATATGGTTCAGTGGAATTAAAAACATTCATAATATCCTGTGTACCTGCTCTTTACAGTTCTCATATGTAATAAATGTATATCCAGACTGGTGAATGACTGCTTTTATTATGTTTCTATAACCTTACCTTTTGCTAATAATGCTTTGGCTTTAAAATATATTTCTTAAACATTATTATAGGAAGTAACACCATCTTTCTTTGCTTATATTCACCTCCAATATAATTTTCCATTTCTTTATATTCACATTTTTGTGTCTTTATGTTTTAGGTAGATCTCTTATAAACTATATACAGATGGACTACTTTTTTTTAAAGTCCACTTTAAGAAGTCCTACCATTTAACTTGCAAATTTAGTCAATTTACCTTACATGCATTTCTACCATTCTTTTAAACTTTTTGAGATAATTGTATATTCACATGAAACTATTTTTTACTTTGAGTTCCCCAGTGATAGCATAACTACAGTATAATATCACAACCAGAAATTAACAATGATATAAACTGTTGGCCTAATTCCATTTACACTAGTTTTACATGCATTCATGTAGAGTGTGTGTGTGTGTGTGTGTGTGTGTGTGTGTGTGCATGCACGTGTGTATTTAGGTCCATGTAGCTTTATCACGTGTAAATTTGTGTAACTACAACCATAGTCAATACAAAACGGTTTCCTCACAAGGATTCTTTTCATTGTTCACACCCTTTCCTTGTCTGCTTCCCTTTCTAATCCCTAAAAACATTTACCTGTTATTTGCCTCTATCATTTTGCCATTTTGGGAATGTTAACCTAAGTGGAATCATAGAGTGTATGAGTTTTGAGATTGGTCTGTTTCAATCAGTATAAATACCTTGAGAACCACTTGATATGGTTTGGGTGTGCTCCCACCCAGATCTCACCTTGAATTGAATTTCCCATAATCCCTACATTTTATGGGAGAACCAGGTGGAGATGATGGAATCATGGGGACAGTTTCTCCTGTCTGTTCACATGATAGTGATTGAGTTCTCACAAGATCTAGTGGTTTTAAAGGGGTGTTTTCCCCTTTTGCTCAACACTTCTTGCTGCTGTCATGTTAAGAAGGATGTTTGCTTCCACTTCCACCATGATTGTAAGTTTCCTGAGGTCACTCCAGCCCTGAGGAACTGTGAGTCAATTAAACCGCCTTCCATTATAAATTACCCAGTGTTGGGTATTTCTTCATAGCAACATGAGAATGAACTAATACACCATCAAAGTCATTGTATATATATTTTTTATTGTACTTTAGGTTCTGGGGTACATGTGCAGCTCATGCAGGATTGTTGTGTAGGTACATACATGGCAAGATGGCTTGCTGCCTCCATCCCCCCATCACCTATACCTGGCATTTCTCTACATGTTATCCCTACCCCCTCCCCCTCCACTGTCTCTCCCCTAGTCCCCCCAAACAGACACCAGTGTGTGATGCTCCCCTCCCTGAGTCCACCTGTTCTCATTGTTCAACACCCACCTATGAGTGAGAACACACGATGTTTGCTTTTCTGTTCTTGTGTCAGTTTGCTGAGAATGATGGTTTCCAGGTTCATCAATGTCCCCATAAAGGACACAAACGGTTAGTTTTTAATGGCTGTGTAGTATTCCCTGGTGTATATGTGCCACATTTTCCTTTTCCAGTCTATCATCGATGGGCATTTGGGTTGGTTCCAGGTCTTTGGTATTGTAAATAGTGCCTCGATGAAGCATATGTCTTTATATTAGAGTGATTTATAATCCTTTGGGTATACACTCAGTAATGGGATTACTGGGTCAAATGGAATTTCTATTTCTAGATCCTTGAGGAATTGCCACACTGTCTTCCATAATGGTTGAACTAATTTACACTCCCACCAACAGTGTAAAAGTATTACTATTTCTCCATATCCTCTCCAGCATCTCGTCTCCAGATTTTTTAATGATTGCCATTCTAACTGGTGTGAGATGGTATCTCAGTGTGGTTTTGATTTGCATTTCTCTCATGACCAGGGATGATAAGCATTTTTTTCATATGTTTGTTGGCCTTATATATGTCTTCTTTTGAAAAGTGTCTGTTCATATTCTTTGCCTGCTTTTGAATGGGCTTGTTTGTTTTCTTCTTGTAAATCTGTTGTAGTTCTTTGTAGATTCTGGATATTAGCCCTTCGTCAGATGGGTAGATTGCAAAATTTTTTCCCATTCTGTTTGTTGCTGGTTCTCTCTAATGATTGTATGTATTAATAGTTATTTCTTTTTAATCAATGGTATGGAGATAAGTGGCACTCTCATTCAAAAAGGGGAAAAACAGAAAGCACATAGTTGTCACTGCTCCACAGCAATTATTTCTCCAGTTCTTTTCTTCCAGTCTCCCTTATTTTACTTTTTTGATTGATTGATTGAGACAAGGTCTGGCTCTATCCCCCGGGCTGGAGTGCAGTGGTGCCATCTTGGCACACTGTAAGCTCTTCATCCTGGTGTCAAGCCATCCTCCCACCTCAGCCCCTGAAGTAGCTGGGACCACAGGCATACACCACCAATCCTGGCTACCCTCCACTCTCTCGAAACCAATTCTGATTTGGTTTTCTCTTTAGTCCATCTACCAATATCTACTCCTGTCAAGGTCACCCATGACCTCCATGTTGCTAAAAACAATGTTCATTTCTCAGGCTTTATCTTACCTGACCTATAAGAAGCATTTGATATAGTTGATCAAATGGCCATTATTCTCCCTTCTTGAAACAATTCTTTTTTGGCTTCCAGAACGTGACACTCCCTTACCTATCTACTTACTTTACTAACTATTCCTTTCACGGTCTCTGCAGTTACTTCCTATACATCCTGTAGCAAATTACAACAAACTTAGTTGTTTAAAGCAATACAAATTTATCTTATACTTCTGGAGGTCAAAACTTCAAAAGGAGTTTCACTGAGCTAATACGAAGGTGGCAAGCCTTCTGTAGGTGCTAGGGGAGAATTTGTTTCCTTGTCTTTTGCAGCTTCTATAAGCTACTTGAATTCCTTGACTTGTGTCTCATTTCTAGCAATTACATAACCCCACTGACCTCTGCTTCTGTCATCACATCTCTGTCTTTGATTCTGATCCTCCTGCCTCCCTCTTATGAGCACTCTTCTGATTACATTGGGTCCACTTGGATACTCTCGAACAATCACCCCAAAATATATTAACGGGTTTTGAAAGGCTGGGATGTGGGCATCTTTGAAAGGCCACATTCTCTCTCGCTGGTTCTCCCACATTTTTCTAACCTAAACATTGGCATCCTTCAGGGACTCAATCTTCCAATTGTTCTTTTTTTTCCATTTCTACACTTATTTGTGTTAACTGTTACAGTGATTTATGTGACTCATAACTGATATTACAGCTTATAAGTTCCAAGTATATGCTGATGATGTTCAAAGGTATATATTCATTCTGGACTTTTCTACTGAGCACCGACTGCATGTATGACAATCTTACTTCATATATCCAGTGGACATCTCAAATTCAATATATCCCAAGTGGAATTTCTCATTTGTATTGTCTCTAAAAGCTTATTCTCTAAAAGAATTTCTCATTTCAATAAACTTAAAATTTCATATTTATTTAGAACAAAACCCATAGACTCTCCTTGTTTACAACCTACATCCATTCTACCAGAAAATCCTAATAGTTCTATCTTCAAGACATATTCAAAAACAAATTATATTTCCTCACATCCCCCAGGCAGACTCATCTTAACCACCATGATCTCTTGCCTGGAATATTGCAATATCCTCCTCATCTATCTCCCTATTTGCATTCTTTCTCCCTATGGTTTATTCTTAATCTGTCAAGCTATGTGAAAGCATAAGTTACATCATTTTACCTCTAGTGACTTCCTCTCACTCTCAGGGAGAGAAAGCCAAGAAAATTGACTGGGCCTGCAAGGCCCTACGTCGTCTGCCCTCCTTTTCCCATAATTTCATTTGGCACCTCTATGACTCATCTTCTTTTGTTTTTCTTTGGCTTTCTCTGTTTCAGCCTGTCCATCTCCTTTCCATTCCTGGAACATTACAGGTATTCTCTCCCTGTAGGGATGTAGCACTGTCTCTTTTCTTCTCCCACCATGCTCTTCCCCAGATAGCCTCTTTATGTTCTTCTGTCCCTTCCCTCGGTCTTTGTTCAAATTTGAAACATTTGTGATCTCTGCTTCTGACCTAGCAGTTCCTAACTGTCTCCTTCTCTTTATTTGTCTCCATAGCACTCATTCTCATGTGATATGCTCAGAAGCCCTTCACTTCCATGGTCCCTTTCCAAGGTCCTGTATTGTTTTTCTTAAAGACAGCCCCCAACTGATTCAGGATTCAGGAGCTACAAAAGTTGGATGTACTTTAATTGTTTATTGTCTTTCTCCTTCTGCAAGAGTGCAAGCTCCATGAGGGCAAATGCATTTGGTGTTTTGGATCACTGTTGCATCATATCACATAGAGGAGTATCTGGCATATAGTACATAATAAGTATTTGTTGAATCAACGAATACAATCAGTAGAATTCACAAAGAAAAACACTAATAGATATGACCGCCTAAAAAACTAATTTCTGTATTTTACAAAAATACCATAAACAGAATTGTAATCAACAGGCTAGGAAAATATTTTCCACAACTTTGATAGGCAAAAATTAAATGCCTTTAACATACAAAACAACAAGAACAAACCAAAACAACAAAAACCATGCAAATGAACAAGACAAAATTTAAGTATTCAGGAAGAAAATACGTAAGCAGTTATTCATCAGCTTTAGTGAAATGATGCCTTTGTGTCATTGGGATAAAGATTCATGTAGTTTAGATGGAAGAAGTCAGCAAGTGATAATTAAATTATTTGGCTCAGTGCTTGTTCTTTGTTAATATTCTTACGTTGGCTCTATTCCAGTGTGTCTGGAAGAGACCTATGAGACATTTTGGATTTCTCTCATAAAACAGAAGCAGTCACATGGCTTTGGACATTGCCTTTTTCAAAGATTACACAAGTTCATTTTCTTTTTCTTAATACAAGAATAATTTTCAGGGTATTTTTTAATATTGAATAAGAAAATAAATGATTATGAATCATAAGCCACAAAATCAGGGGGATGCTTTTGTGCTACTGTAATTATTAACAACATTCACATACATACTCTAATACAGGCCCTAATTTCAGTAGATTTAATGGTAGGCTTGTTTATTTATAGCAAATTTTCTTTAAACAATTACCAAGAATGATTAAACACTTTGAAATGGGTTGTGTCTGTTGCTACGGCAGAACTTTTTTTCACTTTATCTCATAAACAACACTTACTTAATTCTTTTCTGAATATAGAAGTAATTCCTGCTCATTTTAAAAATAGATTATGATGAAAATAGACACAGAAATATAAGAAAATAGAGACCATTTTCCCTGTTCTCACACAGAAACAATTATCAGCACAGAAAGCTTTCTATTTTTGTGTACTTAATTTACAGTAAATTTTAAAGTCCATTTTAGCAAAACTGAGATCTCACACTCTATATTATTTCACTTCTGGCTTTTGTAATTCAATTTCATATGGTGAACATTGTTTCATATCATTGTGTATTGTTCACAAATTTGAAAATTCAGTTTTAATTTTATAAATGCATTATATTTGATGTATATAATAAAACTGACCATGTACTCATACCTTTATATAGACTTAAGTGGTATCAAGCAAGGTTTAACACACCAGTTTGTGAGTAACCAGAATCAAAGGTTTCGTTCCAATGAATGCAGACCGTTTTCATAACTGCTTTCTTTGCCTCAACACAAGGAGTTAGGCCACCTAAAATGCATTTACCCCTGACTCTTCTACATGATCCTGGTTCAGGCTTGGATGACAGTTTATCAGAGGTTGTGAACTAGTCAGCCTCCCAAATCCAGCTACCATGGCTCCACCAATTGACATCCTTTGCATGGTGGAGTTATACACTTCTGCCCTCACCCTGCAGGTCCCACGTCAATATACGAGACTATGTGTGGCTTTTGTAGCACCTGGAAGATATTAAAAAGCCAGCCATCTTCCTGATGTCTTCTGGATCTTAGAGTCTTTTTTTTTTTAATATGTAGCTACTCTTATGGGAAGGCCAAATTGACATATTAAGAAACCAAGGCTAAATAATTAGTAATACCATGTCAGTGATTTTCATAAGAGTCTGTAATTCCTACTAGCTGGGAGAGCAAAGCAATTACAGTAGATGATGTCCTTAAAACTCCCTCCTTGTTCTCAAGTAGAACACTGCCCTCTTCTTACCAGAGTTCTGCTCCCTGATTGGTCTGAAATATTTTTAAAATACACTTTTATTTGTAAATATAAACATTTTGTCTGAGGAAAATACCACATTGTAACCTTTCAGTGGTACAAACACAGATTCAAAGCTTAAGAGTAGGAGTATATTTTCAGATTTAAGAAGGACTCCTATGGCGAAGTGGAAAAACTGATAAGAATTTTTTAAGCTATAAAATACAGTCATTATATTGTAAGATTTTAATCTCTTGCTTGTTAAGTGTCATTTCAGTACCTTTGCATATAGGGTTTCATTCCCTTTTATACTGGGTCTTATGATCATTAGCTGATGATAGTTTCATTTTGAATTACTTGCATGCATTTTATTTAGTGGTTTTTGTCATGACTTTCACCTTTCAGTTTTGTGGCAGGTGTACAGACCAATTAACAACAACAAAAAAAAATCTTTTTATCCCATGTTTCTAACACAGATGCTCACCATTTCATCAAATCTAATTTAAAAGGACACTGTACCATTTTTAAATAAAAAAAAAATAATAAGGTTGTTTAAAATTTCTCATAAAGCTTATTTCAAAAGAAAAATCACTTTAAAGTTTTTTGGCATTTTTTCTTCCATTCTCCCTTACAAATTTATTACTTTTAGAATAGTCATAGAATGTATAGATCTTTTCCACAGATACAATAAAGTTCATACTTTCATACATTCTGAATCAATTGTAGATAATGCTTAGATGCTAACTTATGAGAGATTGGAATTCTAAAAAAAAGTCTATACAGAAACTCTGAATAAAATACTAAGCACTTACATACAAATTGTGTTAGCCAAATATAACGAAATTGCCCATAAAAATGACCTTTTTCTATAAGCATTTGTCTTAATGTACTTGTCTTCAAAGACAAATCTTGCCCACCACATTTTTCGACAAGTCTATCCATTGCTATTTTGAATGCTAGGGATCTGAAAGAACTAGGATCTATTTTAAATGGACTCAATAGAAACATGGCAGTTATATAACTGAAACCTACATCACTCATTCCTTATAAAAAAGAAATTTATTGTTTAGAAGTAAATAGACGAAATTAGTCAATGTTTAATAGGAAATATGGATATGGATATGAATGTAGTTGTATGTTACTTAAGGACAGAGATACACTGGGGTGCAAGGTAAGGGTGTCTGGCTAAGGGAGCTGTGGGACAGACCCAGGAGTCAGTGTCCACTTACCTATGCTTGTACCCCAGTGCACTCTCCACCCTCTCCACTCCACTGTCTGCCCAAGGAAGCTGACCTGTATAGACAGTATCGATACAATCCTGTACCCTTGGGGAGTTTTGGCCAACTGAGAGGTCAGATAGGATATGGGAGGGAAAGTATGTGGTCAGGATGTATATTTCTCAGTTCCCTCCTTTGGGCTGCCTGTGTCCTTAAACAGAAGGTCACTACTCCTCTCAGGACAGACTGATCTTTCCAACTCTTCCCTTCTGGGCTCTGGTAAATTGTCCCTTCCCTCATCTTTAATAGTCTACAGGTGCTGCTAGCCCTAGGTTTTGTGTAAACCCTCACAGTCCTCCTATAATTTACCTACATTTTTGTAATTAGTCATTTTTTGTAGAACCATTCTTACGTTATCCTAATTTGTGTGGGCCATATGATTTCTGTTTAGGCCCTGTTGTGTCTCCTTTTGAGAAAGTATCACTCTCCTGAGAAATATCTACAACTCATCTGAGTGCAAACACTTGCCCACTGCCACAGTTAACTTGGATTAGAACAAACACCAGAGAGCAAAGACGAGTCCCTCCCTAGAAATTCAGAAATGAAACTAAGAGATTACAACTCAGTCTGAGTGTTCTTTGAACAGAAGAAATGACAGCCCCAAGCTTTTGGATAGCCAAAAAGCAAACACTCAGCCCTCAGGGAATGAGAAAAAAAGCCAATATGTAGAAAAGAGGAACAGGATCTTGACAGTCTTCAAATTCCTAATTCAGTTGTTTCTCAGACCACGGCTCAGTCTTGCCATTGGCTTCTGAGAGACATGCCAGTGCACTCTTACAATTTCCTCTCTTTGACTTCATCTATTTTGAGATGAGCTTTTGCTTCTTGGAACAAGAGTCCACATACAGTCAGCATATTAAATTCTCACTTGTGATGCCACAAAGGCCAGGAAGAGAAGATACAAGTATTTTCATGTTTTTCTTTTAACGAGACAGAAACTGAGGCTCAAAGAGGCTAAGTGACATATTCGAAATCACACAGCTAGTAAGTGACGAAGATGAGATTTGAACCCCAAATTACAAAACCCAAGCTTTTTTTCAAACCCAAGCTACATTGGTGTATTAGCCAGGGTTCCTTAGAGGGACGGAACTAATAGGCTACACATACACACACACTCACAGGAGAGTTTATTAAATATTAACCTACACGATCACAAGGTCTCACAATAGGCTGTCTGCAAGCTTGAGGAGCAAAAAGAGCCAGTCTGAATCTCAAAATTGAAGAACTTGGAGACCAGTGGATGGTCAAGAGCAGAAACCATACAACACAAGAGAAAGATGTAGGCTGGGAGGTTAGGCCAGTCTCACCTTTTCACATTTTTCTGCCGCCTTTTATTTGCTGGCAGCTGATTAGATTGTACACACCAGGTTAAGAGTGGCTCTGTCTTCCCCAGCCCACTGATTCAAACGTTAATCTTTTTCGGCAACACCCACACAGACACACCAAGGATCAATACTTTGCTTCCTTCAATTCTGTCAAGTTGACACTCAGTATTAACCATCACAATCAGATAAATTCTTCATAGAAAAATTTTATTGGTTTTGGAGAGGCAAAAGCATTTCTACCATGCTTATTTAGAATCTGAGTTAACTCTCTAATATGCAAATCTATCACACCACCCTTCCTTCCTTCATGAGAAGCTTTCAAGGGCTATTACTATTGTACCAATATTAGTCAGAAGGCCCAGCATAATCCAGCACCTGCTTGTCCCCTCGCTTCATTTCATGCTTCTTCCCCAGTGAACCCTATACTCCAACTCGCCTGAAGCTGTTTCAGTTCTTTCAAAGCACATGGTCTTTCTCAGTGTCATGCATGCATACATCACATGCATACATCTTCCCCTCACCGGGCTACCCCCGATTTTAACTCAGTCATCATTTCCTAAAGAAATTAGTTGTCTCTCCTACCTCTCATGAAGACTGGGTCAGGCACCATTCCTGTGTGCTCCCACAGTACCCTGAGCGTCCCATGTCAGATTCCTGATTCACTGAAATGTATTCTAAACTCCTTGTGGGCAGGGCCACATCTCCCTATTGGATCCCCTATACTGAATGCAGTGCCTGGCATGGAACATGTATTCAATATGTACTTGATGAATTAATGAATGAATTTACTATATTACTTTTTGAATTTGCTACTCTTCAATTTAGAAAAATATATACATAGGGCATATGTGGTGGCTCATGCTTGTAATTCCAGCACTTTGGGAGGCTGAAGTGGTCAAATGGCTTGAGCTCAGGAGTTTGAGACCAGCCTAGGCAACACAGTAAAACTTCATCTCTACAAAAATTAGCCAGGCCTGGTGATGCTGTCTGCATTCCAAACTACTCAAGGGGGTGAGAGGATGGTTTGAAACCAGTAGACAGTGTTTGCTGTGATTACGCCATTGCACTGCAGCCTAGGCAATACTCTCTCTCTTCTCTCTCTCTCTCTCTCTCTCTCTCTCTCTCTCTCTCTCCATATATATATAAATGTTTTTCAAACTCTGAAATTCAAAGTGTCTCTAGTGCTAACACTATATAATCAATACATGATATACACAGCTTATTTTTATCTCTATTTCCCTGATCCACCCTTTTTATTCAAGCCATCTAGAATTTTCATTGGGATTATTAGTACATTGTTTACGTATCTCTACCTCTTTAGGAAAACTTTCTTAACAAGAGAATTACCTACACACCAGAAATAATTTAATCTCGTTATTGAACTACAGGTTTTACATATTTTGTTTTCTACATCTTTCCTCCCTTCTCTTAATGAGTGTCTGTTGATTACAAATAGTTAACTGAGTGATTCGGGCTTGGAAAATAAAATTTTCCAAAGCTCATTGCTGGTTGAAAGCTCTCTCTTGTACTCTTACTTTGAATATTACATGGTATAGAATTCCAGATTCAAAAGCATTTCCAGCTGGGTGCGATGGCTCAAGACTGTAATCCCAGCATTTTGGGAAACAGAGGCAGGAGGATCGCTTGAGCCCGGGAGTTCTAGACAAGCCTGGGCAACATAGTGAAACTCCTATCTCTGCCCCCACCTCCAAAACAGCTGAGCATGGTGGTGTGCCTGTAGGCCCAACCGCTAGGTGGGGGCTGAGGTGGGAGGATCACGTAAGCCCAGGATGTAGAGACTGCAGTGAGTGACAGTGCCACTGCACTCCAGCCTAGGTGACAGAGTGACACCCTGTCTCAACAACAAAGCATTTTCATTCAGGACTTTGAACACTTTGCCCCATTTTGTTTCCTAGTTCTCTAAGCTGTATATAAGGCTGATACTGGTCTGATTCTCATTTTTGTAAATAGTCTATCACTCTCCCCTAGAAACTTTGAAGATTTTTTTTTCTTTCTCCTTCAAGTTCACAACTTTTACCAAGATATATCCAGATCTGGAGAATTTTCGTGGCACATTGTGTGACCTTCACATCTAAATGGTGGGTGTGTTCAAGGAAACATTTTTCTATTATTTGCTTTCTCCATTTTTATTCTTAATTATACTTTAGTATTTTTGGTTTTTTTTACATCAATATCCTGAGAAATTTCCTTAGCTTTTTATTTCTGATTATCAATACTCTTCAGTTCTATTTATTTCATAGTTTAGCTTTTCTTGCGTTTTATTTCAGTGATTACCTCTGTAGCTTTCTGTATTCCTCTTGCCTTCTGGTTACCTAATTTTCATGGCATGGATTCTTGGGATTATGAACACAGTGTCTTCCTGAATTTCTCAGAATTTACTAATTTTTAAAAAAATTATCTTTTACTTTTTGTGTTTTCTTTGCTTCTATTGTGGTTGCTTTATTACAGTCTCTTTCAGGCTATTAGTTTTTTCCAGATATTTTATGATATGTGATACCAAAATCTATATTAGTCAGAGTTCTCTAAAGGGACAGAACTACTAGGATATATGTATGTGGGAAAGGGGATTTATTAAGGAAAATTGACTCACATGATCACAAGGTGAAGTCCCATGATACGCTGTCTGTAAGCTGAGAAGCAAGGAAGCCAGCCGTGGCTCAGTCCGAGTTCCAAAACCTCAAAAATAGGGAAGCCGGCAATGGACAATGCAGCCTTCAGTCTGTGGCCGAAAGCTCAAGGGCCCCTGGTAAACCACTGGTGTGAAGTCCAAGAGTCCAAAAGCCAAAGAACTAGGAGTCTGATGTTTGAGGGCAGGAAACATCCAGCACGGGAGAAAGATGAAGGCCAGAAGGCTCCGCAAGTCGGCTCACTCCACCTTCTTCTGCCTGCTGTTTCTAGCTGCACGGGCAGCCAAGGGGATGGTGCCCACCCAGACTGAGGGTGCATCTGCCTCTGACTCATTGAGTCCACTGATTCAAATGTTAACCTCCTTTGGCAATAGCTTCACAGACACACCGAGAAACAGTTTGTTTTTGGCAGCTTTCTCTTTTCTCTAGTTCAGGGATCAGGGAGGGAAGCACTACTTCTGCTTGTTGAGCTCACCTGCCAATCCTATTTTCCTCACACCTGAAATCCTATGAAGCGCTCTCTAACTCTGGTGAGTGGATCTTTGCTTGCCAGTCTGCATTTAACATTCTGTTAGCTCCTGGAGTAAGTTTTAAGAACTGAGTTGGGAGAAAGTTGAAGTGGGGGGTGGTTCTAGGCAGGGCAGTTAATGTATACCACTTTGTCCTTTAAGTATAAGTAGGCTGTCCTGAGTTTTATCAGCTTATCATAGCAATAAGATATTTACATTTGTCCTTCCAAATCTTGTTTCTCTCATCCTGTTTGACTATCAGAAATTCTAATATGTGCTTACAGTTTCAATTTGTAACCGTTTCTGAGACTCCAAGCCTATAAATCATTTCTGGTCACCCTTAGTACTCATTGGTATAGTAAGAATTTAGTTATATTCCCTGAAGCTGGGCTCCAAAGCAATTGTCTCAATGATAATTGCACGGAAAATAGTTCAGCTGTAGCTAACAACTGAGGACACCTGTGGAGCCTTTCCTCTGCTATGGTCCAAGGGATTCCTTCACTAAACTGCACAGGCCCCCAAGTGTTATAGGTTATCTATGGATGCAAAAACACATGAAGACATAAATGCACACACACTTGTGCATGCCTGTGTATGCATTTCCCCTAGGGTGCATTCTTGACTAAATTTAGTCCTGGTGCCAGTTTTACATGGAAGAGGAAGCCACAATTCCTTTCTAAACCTTAGGCTCTCCCTCCAAATCTTCTCATAGGTTCAGTCAGACTCCTTATATAGAAACTCTATTGTCCTTCTTGCAATATAGAAACAGCTGCCACTCTCATGCAGCAAGTGGATATTTATATGTAAAAATTACAGGGAGGGAGGTCAAGTTTCTAGTCCCTTTTTACTTCTGGAGGAGCTTACCAGTCTTGTGTATAATCTACTGGACACAAAACAACATTTAAAAGGAAGGACACAACAAACTCTGCTGAGCAATAGTATATAAGCATCCAAATTCAACTGGATGTCCTGCAGGAAATGTGACAGCTATCTCACCCAGCGCCAACAGAGGCTTAGCCCCAAAGCCTGTCCCACAGCTAAAATGAGCATCACACATATGCGTGAATATTTTAATAAAATATTTCTTTTTTCCATGGAAAAATTAATTTGCATCTTTACTACTATAGACTCGAAATGTTGAATACCTTAGCATTTAGCCAGTTTTGTTTACTGAATTTACTTTCAAATATGCATACTTCTATATATTTATTAACCAATGTTTTTTTTTCATAGTCATTAACACCAAAGACATAAGAGTTAAATATATTGATCCTGAAGTGGTATTCATCACATAATTGCAAAAAATTGATTGTTCTTTCCTGGATTCCAAATTTATTATGAGAAAGAAATGATGTAGACTAATAGTATAGCATAGTTTTACTTAATAGCAGAAAATTGGGGAACACTTTTCCTAGATTTTTTTTTCTAAAGCCAAAAACAACTTTTGAAAAAAATTCACAGGTGAAATTAGAAAGCTTCTAACAGCCAAGAACAGGAAATACAACTTGCTTAACAAATAAGAAAACCATTTGTCACATAATAAAAGTCCAGGGGCAGTGCAGGCTTTGGAGTTAACTGATTGATGGCTCATTTTTTGATTAAGGTTTCTTGTTCATTTTCTTTTTCTGCTGTCATAAGCACACACTTTCTTCAGCCTAAGGCTAATTCTCCTCACTTTCATAAAATGACTGACACCAATTACTGGGGCTGTATGTGCCTTTGCTCAAGAAAAAAGGTAGGAAAAAAATATTCTCTCAAAAACCCTGAACTCAAAGACCTTGCCGTCAGTCAGCTTGGACCAATCTAAGTCACTAGCCCACTCCTGGAGTGATACAAGCCACTACAGTTTGCCACACACCAATGAGCCTAAATCAGTGTTTATTACAACTTCCCTAAGGAAAGGAAAGATTTGCAGTGTTTGGTAGAAACACAGATTTCTGAGATCCAAACTTGGACCTAGTTTGCGGATTAGAATTTCAAAATAAAAATCTGTTCCCCTATGTATTCAGCAAGTTTCTTAGGTAAGTCTTATAATCAGTAGAAATTTTGGAAACCTGTAGATGAATTAGTATCCAAGACCTAAGTTCTCTGAGTCATATAGAGGAAGTGTGGAAACGTCAGTAAATTGGAGTTCTGCTAGGATGGAAGACCGAATAGACACTGGATACCGACCAGCAGTTAACAGCTAGAGCAGCAGATGTTACCTTCTTTTCTTAGTTCGTCACTTTGAGCCCTCCCCCTTGGTGATACTTTTTCTGTTTTGCCTTCATAGACATTCTCTTCCTTCCCAACAACAAAGCACGAATCTCTCATACCTAATTCCAAATATGGATGCAAGACTGGTAACATCTAGTTAAAATGTTGGAGCCTAAAAATCAGAGAAAGAGAAAAATCTTTCTCTAGATTTTCCCCACACTCTGAAAACATCGACTCGTAAGTTTTGGCCTCATTGGGTTTCATGAAAAGTCAGTGCACCAGTGAATGCAATCCTGCTGTGGAAACTCTTACAGATTCATAGTGATTTTTCCCATGGTCTGCATTAAGTCACAGAACATAGCACATTAACACTGGTAAAATAATAATAAAATATGTGAACTCTCCGTAGGTTGAACATGTATCCTGTGTAAAATGCACAAATTTGAACATACACCCTGGAGGCACAGGAATAATAAAGATCCCACATCAGAAATGAGAAATATCCTTTTACTCTCTGACACTAACCATTTTAAAGGCATTTGTCATTAGAGCAGATGCAGGTTACAGTGCCATTGGTTAGATGTTATAAATATAACTGTATGCTTACAGAAGAAACAATCATTAAGCCTGTGATTACTTTCTAAATGTAGCTTAGGGGATGAAAATGGTGACAAAACCAACTCCCAATTCACTGTTCCATCATAGCTTGTCATCATTTCACATCATCATTTCTTGTCATACTCAGACCCCACACATGTCCTTGTTGGAAACAAACTTCTTTTGCATCACTTGCTGGGAGAAGCCTCTCCTGGCTGCCTGAATGTGCAGCCAGAAAAACACAGACAGCTAGCAAAGGTCAACAAGAAACAGGGAATCAAATGTTCCTAATAAATGGAAATTCTCTTCACATTTTCCATAAAAGGACAAAAAATCATCCGGCCTTTTTTTGAAAATTGCAACTTGACCCAGAAGAACTGTTTCATTTTTAATATCTACAATAGAAGCATTGCTTTATTATCCTTTGATCTGTGACTCTAGTACAAGTCACTGTATGGTCACATTATTCATGCTGCACAAAATTATTTCTCTGGCTGAGGCTCCAGACCACTCACATAGAAATATTTTCTTTTGCATGCTGATTATTTTAGACACATTATATTGAGCAGAAAACACAGTGTAACATGGTTATAGACTAAAAAGAAAGGAGTTAATGTATAATCAAAGAAACTCTCTCTAATTAACCTCATATTTTATTCAGAATCCTTGACCAGCAGTTTCTCACAAAGAATTTTTGTGAAAATATATATTTTATATCCACCTTCCTATTCCAAAGTATTTATCTCCCTTTCCCATTTAATAGGTAAACTACTTGGTAGGATTTTATATTTTAAATTTTTCTAGAATGAAAATTCTGCTTGGGCAGAATTTTTTCTCTTTTATTCATCACATAGCCCCTGTGCCTAGCAGAGCACCTGGTACAATATAAATCAAAACATGTATAATTAAGCCAATCAATTTTATCTCCTAACCAACCCCACTCTCATTGCTTTAGTACTGTCATGGACTATCATAGGGGTTGCAACCTACAAAGAGTGGCACAAATTTAGCCTGCTGCCTGATTTTGTAAACAAAGTTATATTGAAACAGAGCCACACCCATTTATTTACATATCATCTATGGCAACTTTCACAATATAACTTCAGAATTGAATAGTTGTGACAAAGACCATCTGGACCACAAAGCCCAAAATATTTACCATCTAGTTCTGTATAGAAAATGTTTGCTAACCCCTGGCCAACTGCAAGAGTTTGTGAGTAATCTCCCTTGTGAGTTATCTCCCAATAACACGATCTGCCTTCTTACACATACTCCCACCCTAGTCCATTCTTCACTGGCCCCACAGAAATTCTCAATACAAATATGATCTTGTTAATTTTTTTACTTCTTTCCTGAAATATTCATCAACTGATCCTTTTCTGAAATCCATATATGAGGGTTTCCAAATTTTCAAGTAAAAAAAAAAAATTCACAATGAAGATTCAAGCCTACTGTCTTATATACCCAGAAACATTTCATCTCCAACTACATCATAATTACATATTTTTTTCTATATAGAAACTCCTAAGCTGGTACTGCCAAGATGAGAAAAGGATTAAAAGAATAAAAAGGAAAGTACTACAAGAGTGAGTTTCTGGAAATAAGAAGCAAGAAACAGAGTGGGAAGGGTGTCCAAATGGAATATCCCTGGAGGTCTAGGTATCAAGGTTTTAAGCATTCCTTTGAAAGGATCACAATAGCAAGATTAGAAACATCATGTGGAAAAAAAAAAAAAGAAACATCACGTGATCTGTTACCTCAACTTCCCCTATCTATTCTGTACACTAAAGAGGCCCCATGACAAGGACCTGAGAGTGTCTAGGATCTCAGAGTGGCCTCTAGCTGATAGCCAGCAAACGACAGGGACCTCAGTAATGCAAGTGCAGGAAAGTTAATTGTGCCGACAAAGTGAGAGAGCTTGGGAGTGGGTCTTTCCCTACTTTAGCCTCTGGAGGAGGACACAGACGGCCAACATATTCATTTCCCAGCCTTGTAAGATCCTGAACAGACTACACAACTAAAACGTGCCAGAATCCTGACCACAGAACCTGTGATGTCATAAATTTGTTTTGTCTAAGCGTCCAAATGTGTGGTAGTATTTATACGGCAACAGAACATTAATATACCCTATTATTTGGAAAAACAAGAAAAACTCTTTAAACTTTTCCTTATGGTTGGAAAGACATTATGTATTTGACATGGCAGTACCTACATTTATCACTGTGATTGGAACATCTTCTGAACAGTCCTCAGGTTGTCAAGTATCAGATCCTTTATAATGAGACTGTTATGAGAAAGGAAGTTCATGCTGTTTTATAGGTATAGAGCCATCAACTGTTTTTTTGAGGTTGGGAAATGAGGATGGATTAACATTTGTGTAGCCTAGATTATTGATTCTGCCTATATTTTTGTGTTCAAGTCTTCTTCAGAGTCAACTGGACAATTAAGCAAGTGTTCAGATATTTGTTAGGGCCCAATTTAAATTCTCAGAATGCCAAGGTTTAAAATGGTATTAAGTACAATTGCAAAACCTAGGAGGAAAAGAAAATTCTGGTCTTAAAAGGTAAATTTAGAAGTAGTTGTATCAGGACAACATAGGTTATATTATAGCAACAATCTTCACATCACAGAGGTTTACAAAAATGAAGGTTTAATTCTTAGCAAAACTATGTCCATCATAGTTGTGTTGGAGTTCTGCTCTATAGGCCACATTTCTCTGCTTTTACATTTTCTGAGGCAGGAAAAGTAAACGTGGCAAGTCATATTCTGGCTCTTTAAGCGTCTACTTGGAACCAACACACATCACTCTGTTCACATTCCTCTGGCTAACACAAGTCACGTGGCCTATATTAGTCAAGGTTCTCCAGAGAAACAAAACCAATAAGCAATAGGGTGTGTGTGTGTGTGTGTGTGTGTGTGTGTGTGTGTGTGTAGACAGAGAGAATGAGAAATAAATTGATTATCTGAAGGAACTAGTTTGAGATTATCGGGGCTGGTAAATTCAAAATCTACAAGGCTGGCTGGCAGACTGGAGACCCAGGAAAGAGACTATGTTGCAGCTTGAAGCCAAGTACAGTCTGCTGACAAAATTCCCTCTTCCTCTGGAGACATCAGTCTTTTTTCTGTTAAGGCCATCAACTGATTAGATAAAGCCCACCCACATTATTGAGGGATATCTATTTTACCCAAAATCTAGCGACTTAAATGATAATTCATCTGAAAAGTACATTCACAGAAACACCTAAAATGATATTCAATCAATTGTCCAGGTACAATGACCTAGCCAAGCTAATATCAAATTAACCACCACATGGTCATATGCTAAGTTCTTAGAAAGCAAGAAAAAGGATGTTACCATAGATTTAGTGGGCAGAGAAGAGTATCAGAAATATTTGGCGAATGGTAAAAAAGCAAATTGAAACAAGACAAAGAAACTAGAGAGATCTGTTTTGACATGGCATCTATTTCCCTGAACAAGAGCAAAAAAAAAAAAAAAAAAAAAAAAAAAAGGAGACTTTGAGTCTGTTGTTGGGACTACAAAATAAATTAAGATTAGTCTAACGAGAAGCTGGGGAACTTTTTGGCATATTATGTATATATCCAGCCACCAGGACAGCTGCAGCTCTGAACTTTATGATTACCCAGATATCTTAGATCATTTGGGCTGTTATTATAAAATACTTTAGACTGGGTAGTTGTGAAACAGAAATTTATTTCTTATACTTCTAGAAGTGAGGAAGTCCAAGATCAAGGTGTCAGCAAATTCACTGTCTTCTGAGGGCTCACTCTCTTTTTTTATAGATGGCACCTTCTTGTGTCTTCACATGGTGGAAGTGGCTTACAATCTCCCTTGGACCTCTTTTATAAGGGCAGTAATCCCATTTAGGAGGGCTCTGCCTTTATGGCCTAATTACCTCTTAAAGCTCTACCTCTTAATATGATTGCATTGGAGATTAAGTTTTAACATGTAAACTTTGGGGGGACATCAATATTCAGCACAAGGTTTGTTAGAAGATGTCAAGCAGGTGACTGAACTAGGGAGAAATTGGACAAACTAACTAGGATTCAGAAGAGAATGTCATACTTTCACTCCCCAGAGGAAGAGGAAATTTTGTCAGCAGACTGTCCTTGGACTTAAGCTGCAACATAGACTCTTCCTTGGATCTCCAGCCTGCTAGCTTATCTTCAGAGTTCTCCTAACTGACAAAACCTTGTCAGCAAACTCAGTAAATGCTAACATCTTTCCCTAAGAAATAAAGATCCTCAACTAAGGAGATTACTCTACTTTGAGATGGAAACAAACACCTTCTTGAACTTTTGCCTTATAGGAGAAAAATAATGACTTGGGTCTTAAAACATCTATGACGTGTTTTTTTGTGGGTTTTTTTTTTTAGTATTTGATTGTTTTTTTCTTAGCATCATGTTTGAAGATGGTAAATTTAAGCACGTCAAAAGTCTCAAGACTTAAAAAGCTTAATTAAGGAAGAAATATGTAAAATACAAATTTAATTAAATTATTTGTGAAATTTACAGAAAGTACTATAATTGTGTTTATCCATGTTATTTTTTGGTAAAATATAAAATGTAGTATATATTTAATTTAGTTTATATATCATAAACATCCATAAATTATATAATGTGATTAATCACACATATAAATATATAATTAATGTGATGAATTTAATGTGTTTAAATGTGTTTAATGTTTTATTAATTATATTATTATAAGATATAGATAGTATACTTCAAATAGGTAAAGAAAGTTTCACAGTCATAGCTTTTTTCATTTTGTTGGAGGACATATGGCTTTAAAAATATGATTTTCCTTTGTAAAGTAGTCTTAAAATAACATTTATTTATTAACACTAATATGAGTGTACTGAAAGCAATGTAACCATCCTTCTAAACCAAATCTGTGAGTAAAAGAGCACAGAAGCAAGGCTTTGCACTAAAAAAAAAATCTCTAATTTCTTACTGGTGCGAGTCACATAGCATTAAGTTCATACTCTATCATAAATTTTGAAAATTTATTCTTGAAAGAGATCATGGGGTTTGAACAAAGGACTTTGTTTTAAAATCCCTATCACAGAGCTTTTTTATTTTCATGTTTGAAATTCAAAATGATAAATTAGAAAAGCATTCTTCCAGTTTTTAATAAAAGATCTTTTCACAATATTGCCAGTAGAAACACCTTACAGTCTCAGTACATACCTTTAAATGTCTTTACAAGCAGTTAGTCACAGCTATAGTTGAGCCCTAAATAGAAGACACAATCATTACTGAGGTAATAGCATGTCATATGAGCAGATGCATAGCTGGACTCTGACTATACCCACCTCTACAGTGTGGAATGGGCCACCATCCTCTTGCTCCTAGATGCCTGCAGTTGCCCCTTAACTCATTTCTGCTCCCTTGCCTTTCTAAGTTCAGTTCTCAGAAACCATCATTCTCAGCAAACTGACACAAGAGCAGAAAATCAAACACCGCATGTTCTCACTCATAGGCGGGTGTTGAACAATGAAAACACATGGACACAGGGAGGGGAGCACTACACACTGGGGTCCGTTGGGGGGAAATGGGGGAGGGGCGGGGGGTGGGGAGGCGGGAAGAGATAGCATGGGGAGAAATGACAGATACAGGTGAGGGGACGGAAGGCAGCAAACCACACTGCCATGTGTGTACCTATGCAACAATCTTGCATGTTCTTCACATGTTCCCCAAAACCTAAAATGCAATTAAAAAAAAAAAAGAAAGCAGTCAGAGTGTTACTATTAAACATAAGAGAGATCCTATCAGTCCTGTGCTCAAAAACCTTCCAACAACCCCTCACAGTAAAAGCCCACATTCTTAAAACCACCTTTAAGCTTTCATATAACCCCACCCTTTCCAACCTCTCTAGTCCTTTTGCCTAGAATTCTCTTCCCCCATAAAAGAGTGGCAAATTTTCTCCCTATCCTAAGTTGTTTGCTCAAATATCACACTATCAATAAAGCCAAATCTCACCATCCTGTTTAAAATTGCCCCCAATCCTGGCTCTCCCAATTCTCCTTACCCTGTTCTACTTCTTTATCCCTCTGTAACAGCTTTCACCCTTGAATATGTTATACAATTTTCTTATTTACTATATTTATCATCTTCCCCCATCTTCAACCCCCTACTAGGTGCAGGCCCAATGAGGGCAGAAACCTCTACCAGTTCACCTTTTACATCATCACAACTGCCTGGAACTGTAAGTGGTCCACAGCAAGCATTCAAATGTATGGATTGAATGAAAAATGACTGTAGTAACTACCTAATGGGCAGAGATTCAGGGAGTCATTGGCAGAAATAAATCTCAATAAAACCATAATAATATAATTAATATTAGTAAATAATATGTAATATTTGATTGGAACTCTAACCACTAACTGATTCTAGAATGTAAAAGGTCTACAACTGTTTTTATTATAACGTAAAAATAATGGGATGGGTCTTTATCATTTCCAATGTGTTTTTGTAAACACTATTATTCTTAACCTGTGCAATAACTTTATAATGACTTGTTCAATAACCTTATAAATAAAAGAATAATGAAAACTATTACTTGATTTTGTGGAGGCAGATATTGAGTCTCAGAAATTTAGGAAACTTACCTAGGATCAGACAAGCCCAAGTATTTGCCTTTGGCCCAGTGCTGTCGCCAGTGCACCCTCCACCAGGTGCCACCGTAGAAAACACTCTGCTTATAAAAGCCAGTTCATAAACTTTCCACCATCACCAAGGCAAGGTGTGCAGGACTCTTTGGTGCACATCCATATTTCACAAACTTCAAATGGATCTCTGGACATTCTTTCATTTTTTTAAATTTCCCAATGTTGGGCTGGGCACAGTGGTTCACACCTGTAATCCCAGCACTTTGGGAGGCTGAGGCAGGCAGATCACAAGGTCAAGAGATCGAGACTATCCTGGCCAATATGGTGAAACCCCTTCTCTGCTAAAACTACAAAAATTAGCTAGGCACGTTGGCACACGCCTGTAGTCCCAGCTACTCAGGAGGCTGAGTCAGAAGAATTGCTTGAACATGGGAGACGGAGGTTGCAGTGAGCCAACATCACACCACTGTACTCGAGCTGCTAGCAACAGACCGAGACTCTCTTAAAAAAAAAAAAAAAAAGATTTTCCAATGTTAATTTCTTTAGTTCATCCTGATGGCATCACACTGTCAAATGTGTGTAATAAGGGTCCTGTGTGATTGGTGTACCATGAGATTGAGTCTAGACCCTAAGCTTGTTTGAAATTAATCCCAAGTGTGGAGTCAATGACATGAGGCAGAGGGCCTGTCCAGGAAGCCTTTACCTCTTATAAGCTTTCCATTCCCCAGCGCCACATCCCCGCTGGTATCCCTGCTACTTGTATGTAAATTTCCACTTGGGCAAAGCAAGAGAAACATGAACAAACCAACACTGATGACGACATTCAAATTCAAAATGTATACATTCCAATATGTAATTCAAATATCAGCAGGGGACTGTAGCTCTCAAATTGGCTGTGCTGAAAATAAATGCTATACAAATTAGTAACAGGGAAGACATAGTCTGAGTCAGTTTAATATGGAGACTTTTTTTTTTTTTTTTTTTTTTTTTTTGAGACAGAGTCTCCCTCTCGTTACCCAGGCTGGAGTGCAATGGCGCGATCTCGGCTCACCGCAACCTCTGCCTCCTGGGTTCAGGCAATTCTCCTGCCTCAGCCTCCTGAGTAGCTGGGATTACAGGCATGTGCTACCATGCCCAGCTAATTTTTTGTATTTTTAGTAGAGACGGGGTTTCACCAAGTTGACCAGGATGGTCTCGATCTCTTGACCTCGCAATCCACCCGCCTTGGCCTCCCAAAGTGCTGGGATTACAGGCTTGAGCCACCGCGCCCGGCCAATATGGAGACTTTTATGCAAGTATTAGCAAATTAAAAACTCCATGCATGTAGGCGGTGAGTAAAGCCAGCGTCCCTTAGAGTATATGATGAGCTGTATTGACAAGAGCTACATTTCCAAGGAGCGAATTCTGCGGCAGATCTAACTCACTTTCTTATAGCCAAGATTTCTTATTGTTTCCCTGAGAAAATGCCCATTAGCCATGAGTGAGAAACTACTTCTACTCTCTCCAAGTAGACCCCAGTCTCCATCTCAATTTTTTGAAATCAGTCAACTCTAGTGTATAATAGAGATGGAGAAAAGTGTCAGTATATCCAAACAGAGAAATATACAGTCAGTCTTTCTAGGTTTCTGGGCTTGAATTATATCAAGGAAGATAGCCTGGCCTAGAAATTAGGAGGCTGGAATTGTACTCCTGGCTTTGCAACTAACCTACCCAATGGCCTTAGCAAGTCACCTAACTTGACGTTCCTCCTATTCTTTCATTTGTAAAATGGAAGGGGATGGACTAAAAGATTGCCAAAGTTCCTTCAGACGCTAAAATCCAATTACACTGTGCTCTGGCTAATGAATTCATGGTTAATCCTTTTTAGTAGGTTACTAGAAGTTCTAATAAAAGCTTTTCCAGGCAGAAGAATGTTCCATAGGCCTAAAATCCTGGCAATGAGCTAAATGCCTGGCACCAAACTAAATGCTTTAGGCAGTCCTCATCACTAACCATGTGAGGCTAGCATGCTTCTCTGCCTTAGAGCTGTCTCAGGAGATGCTGCCAGAGCAATGTCTAACTGTAAGGCAGGTTCTCTCTCTTTATTTCTTCTACACCACCTAGCCTTTTATAGCTAACTAGTTTTTATCACCACTAGATCTTTGAGGAGCCAAATGTGAAAACGCTGCCACCATTTGTTTGGATTAATGAGTGAGTTGGAGAATGTGAAGCTAACATAAAGTTAGAGGTCATATTTCAAGCTCCAACTTTACAGATGTGGAAAATGACAACATGGAAAGGTTAACTAAGAAGTGACAAAGCAAAGACTCGGGTCCAGATTTTTTCTTTCCCTTCCCCTCTCTGCTTCCACCTGCCGTTCCCTCCCCTGCCCTCCCCTCCCCTGCCCTCCCATACCCCTTTCTTCCTCCTCCCCACTTTTCCCTTCATTCATTCCAAAATCCCAAAGTTACTATATGACATGACATGACTATTAGAAGGAATTTGTATATGCTATAAATATTTATTTCCTCACATGGGCTACCTGATGATTCTTTTGAATACTGCTCTAGCATGCCTTCCTCCTTTCCTTAGACTACTATCAACACATGCTATGCAAACTAAAAAAAAAAAAAAAAAAAAAAAAAATGGAGCTTTTTATGAGGTGCTTTTAATTATACCATCTACTTCCAAAAAATCATTTCTTGGTACACATGGATAAAGATCTAATGGATATAAAAACTGGTTAGTTATAAGAGGCCATGTGATGTAGAAGAAATAAAGAGAGAGAACCTGCCTTAGAATCAAACATTCCTCAGGCAGTGTCTCTTGAGATGACTTCCCTCAGCTCTAAGACAGAGAAGCATGCTAGCCTCACATGGTTAGTGATGAGGACTGGCTATAGCGTTTAGTTTGGTGCCAGGCATTTAGCTCATTGTCAGGATTTTAGGCATATGGAACATTCTTCTGCTATGAAATCATTGAAATTTAAAGCCTTTAACACATACAACTTACAATTTGTGCTACAGTTTAAAAGTTGTGGCTGGGCATGGTGGCTCACACCTCTAATCAGCACTTTGGGAGGCCAAGGCAGGTGGATCACCTAAGGTTGGGAGTTCGAGACCAACCTGATCAACATGAAGAAACCCCATCTCTACTAAAAATACAAAATAAGCTGGGCCTGGCGGCAGGTGCCTGTAATCCCAGCAACACAGGAGGCTGAGGCAAGAGAATCGCTTGAACCCAGTAGGTGCAGGCTGTGGTGAGCTGAGATTGTGCCATTGCACTCCAGCCTGGGCAACAAGAGCAAAACTCTGTCTCAAAAAAAAAAAAAAAAAAAGAGAGAGAGAGAGAGAGAGTCGTATTGGGTGACTTTTTATTCTTATAAGCAAAAATAAACATTTGTCTGCATCTTAAACAGCTCTGAATGTCTCTGAGGCAGCAAATTCAGTAGTTGCTAAAAATATATAAATTTAATAATCATACTTGATACCTAGTCTTCTAAAGAAAAGGAAAATACTTTGATACTTTAAGCAGTGAAAATGAAACTCCTTTACAACAAAGTTAGTCAAAATCAAAACAAAGCAACTGACACAAATACAATCACTAGAAGTCAGCTACCAGGACCCTGAGTAGGGGAATGGAGGTACATTCTAAATAAAAGTACCCACTGGTGGACATTAAAAAAAAATTGTATAATCTAGTTGTGTGTGTTTGTGTGTGGGTATTACACCTGCTGCAAATTTCTACTCTTTCTTAGTGTTTAAGTTGATCATGATGGAATAAGCATAACATTGTATATTATTTAAATCTGCTCAGAAACCAAATATTATAACGAGATCTTCATAGAATCTTACATCACTTTGCTTTCTTGTTGTCTTAGAAAAAAAAATGTGGCTGCCTTTCAGGAATTATCTTTCATTTCTTCTCTTTCCAATATGTATTTTTACTTTTTAGATTCTAGAGTAAGTACCAGAGCCAAATGCTATGAGGTAATGGTCCATACAATCATTTTCCTTTTCTAAATTATAATTGTTGTGACTAGATTTTCAACAACGAAATGTCTGGTGAGAGAAGGACAGTTTATTTTTAAAAGTTTAGTAGCCCTGCAAAGCCAATCTAGTTACTTGACATTATTATTATGTTTTACTAACCCTATTCAAGGCTTGGGCGGAAAGGAAGGGCATTGCCTCACATATTCGTGGTTATAGGCAAAGTCAGCAGTTGTTCAGAGGACTAGATCTAAATGTATGTCTCCCAGAGGCCTGGCCAGTGATCCTTTTGGGGATAAAGTGTTATATTCAATTAGAAGTGAAATTGTACTACGTCGGCATGGAGAGGAGTGCATAACTTATTGACCTGGCCCCTGTGCCTTGTCAGCAGTGATTTTAAGTTTCCAAGAGGAAAGTAGAATTTGAGCAAATGGGATAGAACATATACTCCTTCTTGCTTCTCCCTGGGTTACTTTCACTACCTGGTATGTTGCTCTCTGGCCCAACTCAGATCCCTCATTCACCACAAAGCCACAATTGCCAGGTCATTTCCAAAGCTCACAAAGTCGGGAGAAGTTAGCATTTTGCCAACTTGTTATGTCTGTTATTTTTCTGTTGTGTTGTCTTTTTGTTTTTTGAAAGCTCATTTTACCCATCTGTATGTGATGGCTCTCAAGATGATGCTTTTACTAGACCCTGTACAACAGCCTATCAATTTTTCAATTCCCTCAAAATTGCTCATTCCTTTTAATGTAGTTTCCCACTCAACTGCAAAGAGAAAGCCTTACAAATGAACCATCCAATTAAAATTGCCCTTAGTTTAAGTCAGCTAGTTTAAGATTGATTTTCTTCTGCTTATTTAAGCTAAAAGTTCACTGATTTCCTGTCACATCAATTCAGCAGTAGTTATTCAAATCTCCTAAAAATCTAGCATATGTGGAATTAAATCCCGATTTTAGAGCTTTCTACAAAAAAAATCCCAAACCTCTTAAGGGAAAATAGGACAGTTATTTTGACATTGATTCTCAAGAAAATAAAATTCCCAGAAGCAAGAAATTTTATCATGGTACAGAAACTCAGAAAGTTCAGAAAAGTGGATTGTTCAAGTGGATTTTTTGGAGTTTATTTCCATATAATAGGATACAATTTACTTTATTTTCCCACATCAAGAGTAAATTTTATTTTACTTTATCATTAATTTTTATTTTTAGTGGATGCCTAGTAGCATATACGGTTATGGGGTACCCGAGATGTTTTAATACAGGCATTAAATCTGTAATATCACATCATGGAAAATGGGGCATTCATCTCCTCAAGCATTTATCTTTTGTATTACAAATAATCCAATAATGCTCTTTTAGTTATTTTTAAATGTACAACTAAATTATTATTGACTATAGTCACCCTGTTTTGATAACAAATAGTAGGTCTTATTAATTCTTATTAATTCTTTCTAACTTATTTTGTACCCACTAACCATCTCCACCTCCCCACCCCACTTTCACTGCCCTTCCCAGTCTCTGGTAGCCATCCTTCTACTCTATCTCCGTGAGTTCAATTGTTTTGATTTTTAGATTCTACAAATAAGAGAGAACATGTGATGTTTGTCTTTCTGTGCCTGGCTTATTTCATTTAACATAATGATCTCCACTTCCATCCATATTGCAAATGTCTGAATCTTATTCTTTTTTTTAGGGCTGAAGAGTACTCCATTGAGTATATGTATCATATTTTCTTTATCTGTTCAAGTGTTGATGGACACTTAGGTTGTTTCCACATTTAGTTATCGTTAACAGTGCTGCAACGAGCATGAGGGTGCAGATATCTCCTTGATATATTTATTTCCTTTCTTTTGGGCATATACCCAGCAGTGGGATTGCTGGATCATATGGTAGCTCAATTATTAATTTTTTGGGGAACCTCCAAACTATTCTCCATAGTGGTTGCACTAATTTACATTCCTACCAACAGTGTATGAGAGGTCCCTTTTCTTTACATCCTTACCAAAGAGTGAATTTTAAATAGATTATTTTTTATTGCAGTTAAAAAAAATTCTGTAGTGAAATGGGCAACATAAACACTGGTGATCCATTTCATGATTTTAGTTTGATATATATGATTTCTTTCTCCACTACTGTTCTTCAAAATCTGTAGTCATCCTTTTTGTGTGTGTGTGTACCTCACAGTACCTAGGACATTGCTGTGCCTAAACTGTATATTTAATAACTACTTTTGAATTAACTTGAAAATAAAGATATTTTTTATTTCTTCTCAATAAATAAATATATTTTTATTTCTTCTCAATATATTTAAAAATCAGAAGCAAAAAAATGTCATTAAAGCAGAGGCTGTAAGTTAGCAGCCTGTCAGCTAACTAGACTGGATGTGTGAAGTTTTGTTTCGGGTGGGACATTGTTTTTTAAATGTTTGAAAGTCTTCCTTCTGAAGATTTTCACATAAGTTCCAGATTTCCATCTTGCCTTTAAAAATTGGAAGATCTGGCAAGACTGGACTTTAATTTCCAAATGGCAACAATCAGCTGGAGTGAGTGGCAGGCATTTCCTTTGAATAGGAACACCTTTTCTAACTTTCTGCAGTCCACAGCCTCCTGCTCTTCCATTAAAACACCTGGCCAGCTTTACTCATTTATATGACTAAATCAAAGAGTCACTGCTTCTAAGGGTAGTCCCTTTCTTCATTACTTGAAAAACATAGTTTTAACAATGGTATTTGCTTTCAATATTTGTCAGGTAGAGCCTCTAAGAATGAAGATTTACAGAGGAATAGTAAGTCTTTAGATTTCATTTGGTCTTGGTAAGTAGGTCGTCGTAATTAATCACCTAGCTGTTTGGTGACACAATCAGTTCCATAATAACCAACTAAGATCTTGTAAACAGAGAATTATTGCAAGGAATAAATACTATTTTGCAGGGAGGAGTGGAGAGAGAACTTATTGAATTTGACACTCCCCCCCCCCTCACAAAATTGTGCTTAGTAATTTAAAAATAAAGGAATAGAAAATGGTGTTTGCTATCTAAAGCCTTTCATAATCACCTTCTTTTTGAAGTTCTCTGAATGTGAATTCAAAACTTCTACCCCTAGGTCAATATCTTACCTTACTTTTCATGTTAACTCACTTCTACTCTTTTAATCCACCATGCCTCAAATAGTTCATCAAAAATATATCCTATATCTCTTTCCCCATGAGTCTTATCATTCTTCTGTCTTATGAAGACTTATAGTCAGTTTTATTTTTCTGCCATTCATCCTGGGCTCATAATAGGTTTGGACAAAGTATCTTGATAATGCCCATTTCCCACTGATACTGTGGTGCCTCTTACCTGTAAATTGGAGAATCTACTGAACAATCAATCAATGAACAAATTTACTTTTAGGGTATATGTGTTATCATGACAATTTAGATGAATTAGTTAAAAACAAGCTAATTAAGAACCTTTAAGAAAGCAAAGTAGAAAGTCAAACATAAACCTAAAAATATACCCTATTTTTCTTTCTCCAACCCCAATACAAGCTGCTTCCCTACCAAAATACTGTTTAGGTTGCTTTCAGGTACCAACTTAATTCTCATGGCATGAGATAATTTTCAGTCTGATTTACATTTATACCTCTATATAATTAACTTTAGTTAATTTTCAGAACTTTCTCAAGACCAATGAAATATAATTTTTCATTTAGGGAATGAGATTGTGTGTGATCCATTACATGTGTCTGTAAGTTCAACAGATAGGCCCTCTGAATTGTTAACTCCATGCTATATGAATGCTGAGAAACTGGTTTCCTTAGCAATGGTTACTAAGCACTTGGGAGATGTTGAAATTTCTTCAGTCTTGTTGTAATATGTGCTGCATTTTTTCCCCAGAAACCTGCCTGATTATTTTTACAAGGTAAAATTATTTAATTCGAATTTGCCTTAAAGCAAGGCACAGTGTCTAGTTTGTGAATTTGCTACTGAACATTTGAACACATTTCTTAATTATATTAAAGTATAAACGGATAAAGAAATGAATTTTTAAAAGGATTTTTAAAATATTCCTATACTTGCAATGTTTATATAATGATATTGTTTAGTGCTTTCAAAAGAAAAATAATTTTTATAAGATTAAATAAAAAATTCAGCTAAATTCACTTGGAATTTGTAACTATTGTTCTTTATTAATAATCTATTATACATCAGATTTTTAAATGACCATTGATTGATTTTTCAATTCATCACATAATTATATCATGCAAGATTTTGTCATAGAGTGAGAAAAAGTTCAATTTGGATTTATGTAACAGCTTAAATAACTTTATGTCTATAATTTCAGATTTACCCCTAATTTATGTATTTTATATTCAGACCTCATTATAATACTTGAGTTATACAACCAGTAAAAAATAAGAAACTTCAAGCAAATAACAAGTAAAAAACTACTCTATTACTAAGCAAAAATGATTTGGTTCTCATGGAAGCCATCTAGGTGTCCATTAATAATGGACTGAATAAAGAAAATACAGTGCATATACACCATGGAATACCACAGAGCCATAAAAAAGAATGAAATCATGTCTTTTGCAGCAACATGGATAGAGCTGGAGGGCATAATACTAAGCAAGTTAATACAGAAACAGAAAACCCAATACAACATAACATTTATAAGTGGGAGCTAAACATTGGGCACTCATGAACCTAAAGATGGCAACAACAAACACTGAGGGCAACTAGAGGGGAGGGCGGGGGGCACTGGTTCAAAAACTACCTATTGGGCACTATGCTCACAACCTGGGTGCAATATATCCATGTAGCAAACCTGCACATGTAACTCCTGCATCTAAAATAAAAGCTGAAATTTTAAAAAAAAATTGGTTCCGAAGCAGATAGATAAAATAAAGAAACTCTGGATTAGGAAGGAAATTGGTGATCGCAAGAGACCATCCTTAGCATATCTAACTCCTCATAAACCATGCTGAGAATCACCTCAATGTGTTCAGAAGATGCTCAGTCTTGGTTATCAGCATTGATTGTTTCTAGATTATCACATTGAGTTTTTACTTTTTTGTCATTATGTATATGGCATCATTTTCCTGCACGCTACAATCTCACTGGGTGAAAATGATTAGAAAGTCCTTTATATAACACTGTTTTGTTTCTGTCAAGAAAACAGCCTCACAGATGACTGTATAAATGCAGGTGATTGGCTGGTTCAATATTTAATACTGGCTTCAAGTGGGTACCTACAAAGTTTAGAAGACTCTTTAATCAAATGTTAATTTATAAAATTCAGATCTTCTTAAATACTTTTAAGGTTAACTGGGCTTCTCTGTGTCCCAGTTGATCTTTTTTTCTTTTCTGTCTAAGATTTGGATACATCTTTTCTGGGCAATCTGACCCCACTGATCTCATCATTGCCCATTGATTCAAATTCCATATGAATATAGATGAATATCAGCCTTACCTCTGGTGTCACTCAGTTTGAGACCCCTATTTCTAGCCATATTACATATATAGGTACCTAAACTCTACAGGCAACATATCCATTATTAAATTTACTCCTCTGCCTTCTTCTTTCTTGCTTGCTTCCTCTTTCTGGTTAACGATATCATTTAAAAGAATTCTGTGATAAATATTCATAATGTTCACCAGCATTTCTGGTTCTCTTCTCCATTTGGGCACACAAGAGGATGCCAGTTATACCAACCCTTAAAATTAGACACAGCCATGTGACATAATGAGAAACAAAAACTTTGTTGCTTTCAACTATCAAAATTTGTCAGTTGTTTGTTATTAAAACATACCTGAGGCCGGGCGCGGTGGCTCAAGCCTGTAATCCCAGCACTTTGGGAGGCCGAGGCGGGTGGATCATGAGGTCAAGAGATAGAGACCATCCTGGTCAACATGGTGAAACCCCATCTCTACTAAAAATACAAAAAATTAGCTGGGCATGGTGACATGTACCTGTAATCCCAGCTACTCAGGAGGCTGAGGCAGGAGAATTGCCTGAACCCAGGAGGCAGAGGTTGCGGTGAGCCGAGATCATGCCTGGATAACACTCCAGCCTGGATAACAAGAGTGAAACTCTGCCTCAAAAAAAAACAAAAAAAAACAAAAAAAACATACCTGAGGCTGGGAGCAGTGGCTCATGCCTAGAATCCCAGCACTTTGGGAGTTGGGTGGGCAAATGGCTTGAGCCCAAGAGTTTGACACTAGCCTGGGAAACATAGTGATGCCCTGTCTCTACCAAAAATACAAATATTAGGTGGGCCTGGTGGTACACCTGTTGTCCTAGCTACTGGGGAGGTATAATGATGATATATAATGGAAGAATCACTTGAGCCCAGGAGGCTGAGGCTGCACTGAGCCATGATCGTGCCACTGTACTCCAGCCTGGGTGGCAGACTGAGACCCTGTCTCAAAAAGAAGAAAACAAACAAAACACACACAAAAAAAAAACCCAAATTGACTAAATGCCATGTAATTTCTCAGATATGAAACCTGATGTCACTGAATTAGGATTAAGCCTGACATATAAATTTTAAAACTTAAAATATGATATATAACAAAAAATTTTAAATACAAATTACAAAAACACATTTTTACCTTGATTTCTATGTCATGTGAAAGGTGTCCAGAGGCAAGCATTCCTGTGTGGCAGCATGGCCCTGAAATCATCAGTGACTCGCACTCCTACTTCCCTACTTCTGATGCACAAGAGCCTCACCTGCAGCATTTGGTGTCCACTTCGTAGCACCCAAAGGTCGGTAGTGCTCTGGTGCACCCCATTCACGTCTCAGCAACTGAAAGGAAAAAATAGAAGAAGGAAACACTTCTTTTTGAATGAGAATTTCTTATTCATACGGCCACATACAGTCATGGCAGCTATAAAACATAGTCTTTTAGCTGCGTGACAAGGTGCCCGGCTAAAATTCTAAACAATATTATTAAGTAACATTGGGAGAATAAATATTGAAAGGTAACTGGCAATGTCAGCCACAAACATTTGGCTTGAACATTTATCTCATCCTCCACATCATCTAATTTTATTAATCTCACTTTCAAAATGTGCCACAATTCTGACTCTTCCAAATTGCCCCTTTATACAACACAAATAATCTTCACTAAGGCTATCACAATCATTTGATAAGGGATTTTCCTTTATCCTTTTCTTTCAGAAGTGGAACTTCTCAAAGTTCAATGCTTAATGTAGCCGTAAGAGTTACTAGTCTATATAATGATTATTCGCTATAATCTTTTACTCCCTTGTTGCACATTCTTCAGTGATTCTCCATTAACCATAAAATGGGGTTTAAATTCCTTAGCAAGAGATTCAAGACCTTCAGTTGTAAATTTGGTCATAATATACTTTTACACCATTTTCCACTATACTATGTACATTCACATACAGTTGTTCCTTGCTATGCACGGGATATCGTTTCCAGGACCCCCTTCACCCCATACCAAAATTCATAGTATCAAGTCCCTTATATAATAAAATGCTGTAGTATTTGTATATAACCTAGCACATACCCCATATGCTTTACTATTATAGAGACAGGGTCTTGCTATGTTGCCCAGGCTGCAGGGCAGTTGTGCATTCATAGCTCACTGTAGTCTCAAATTCCTGTGCTTAAGCAATCTTCTGCTTCAACTTCCTAAACAGTGGGACTACAGGCATGTACCACCATTCCCAGCCTTCTTATATATTTTAAATAATCTGTAGATTATTTATAGTACCTAATACAATGTAAGTGCTTGGTAAATAGTTCTTAGAGTGTATTGTTTAAGGAATCATGACAGGAAAAGTAGTCTGTACATGTCAATACAGGTGCAGTCAATGATCGGTTGAATCTATGGATGTGAAGGCCATGGACATGTAAGGCCAACTGTATGCTCTTTCGTGGCATCACTCTTTCTACATGGGAGGGAGAGTCCTGCTTCACCACCACTCATCACTGTTCTCATCTTCCAAGTACCAACTGAACTATTGCTTTCTCTAGAAAGGCTTCCAATCCTCCAGGCCCATTTTTTTTCTTCTTCTACCAGAATATTATTTATATTTCTTTTTCAGTACTTAGATTTACATTCTTATATGGATATATCTATCCCATTGGATCATAACATATTTGAAAATAAAAACTGTATCTTTCTTAATTTTGTACATTTAAAAGTTTCACATGTATAATGGATATTCAGGAAGTGATTGTTGAATGAGTATATATAAAAGATTCTGTGCCCCAGAAATAATATTGTATCCATGCAATAAATATTAAAGTATGATTATAAACAATATCTCATTCAGTTTTTTTGTGGTGTTAAACACAGTTAAATACACAAAGTTGGCTCTAAATCAGATTCCCAACTTCTTCCTAGACCTGTCATCATTTATCTTAAATATGCTTGATGTCCTAATTGAGAATCCTAATCAGAGTAAATGAAACAATGTTGTCACATTAACTTCATTATTTTGAAGACAAAGAAGTCTGATTGCTGCCTAATCAGTTAGATTAGAACCTAATAAAATTAATTTCCCTAAAGAAACCTTGTAAGTATGGATTTTAATTGCCTAATCTCTGCATTTAATCAACTGGTGGGTTCTTAGAAAACATAGGCTCACTTAGATGTCTCCAACCCTTTTAAAATAAGCACAGTAGTACTGGTGTTAAGAATTTTAAAAAACCCTCTGTCACAGACTTGCTTGTTTATTATGAGCCGGATGGAATACACATTGTTGGGTTTTTATTATTTTAAAAGCAACAGTACTTTGCTAATATTGGAATCAACTTCATGAACTAGCAAAGTCTTTCAAAATGAGTTTTGCTCATTTTATTTAATATTTAATTAATACATAATCACATCTAAGGATAGAAGAGCCCTTACAATATCTCCTCTCCTTGGGCTGCTTCTAGGAGCAATCCTCACTCCAGGATCCAAGGTTAGGTCCTATTTGGTCACAAATCTCTCTGTGAGTTGAGGTCCTGCGGTAGCACTTTTGAGACCTTGAGGGAATATGGTCAACAAACTTAGGAGGAAACACCAAAAAATATCTCTGAAAGATGAAATAGAAACCCAATTAATCAGTGCCTGTAGTCTGCCAACACTCTGGACATTTCGGCATGTGCACCAGCATATTTTTATAATTGTTTAAGCCAGTACAAGTTGGCTTCCAGGCTAACACATTACCAAAACCAGAGAACTGGGGTCAGAAAAGAATGTCCCATATCTGCAACTGAGCCATTATTATATTCTTCAAGCACTTAAAAAGGAAATCAGATGCTATTAAAACATAATCTAACTGATGATTCCTAAAAAGTAAATTTACCAGTAGGAAAATACATTGCTTAACTCTTGGCCTCTGGAAACAATTAAAAATGAACACTGTCCAGTTTGCATAGACTCAAGAGGAAAGGCAGTGATTGGAAAAAAATACCTTGAATTTAAGTGACCTAAGGAGGCCACCCCTTTGACTTTTTGGCCATGATTGATTCATTTTTCTCAGTTCAAAGGATCTAATAAAATCATAGCTGCAAAAAAAGTATTTCTCTTCAGAGCTATGTTTTCATATTGATATCACAAACTGTATGTTCCAAACACATATAAGTATGGGTTTATTTCCTAGTAATCATTTGTTAAAGGCTGAAGAATTAGCATTTACTTAAAAATATATATATGTGGCCGGGCGCGGTGGCTCAAGCCTGTAATCCCAGCACTTTGGGAGGCCGAGGCGGGTGGATCACGAGGTCAAGAGATCGAGACTATCCTGGTCAACGTGGTGAAACCCCGTCTCTACTAAATATACAAAAATTAGCTGGGCATGGTGGTGCGTGCCTGTAGTCCCAGCTACTCAGGAGGCTGAGGCAGGAGAATTGCCTGAACCCAGGAGGCGGAGGTTGCAGTGAGCCGAGATCGCGCCATTGCACTCCAGCCTGGGTAACAAGAGCGAAACTCCGTCTCAAAAAAAAAAAAAAAAAATATATATATATATATATATATATATATATAAAATATAAAAAATATATATAAAAATATAAAATATATATATAATATAAAAAATATATATAACATATATATATATATAATATATATATATATAATCTCTGCTATTTATCCTTCTGGGAACATTGCCTCTGTAGAATACATTAAGAATAAAGCTGCCAAAAAATGGCTTATTAATGAAGAGTCAATATGCTTAAGGATACCATTTAATTACTCTATGTCATAGAATAAGAAATATTTTACTTTCCATACTTTATCCCTGAATTTGAATTATTTTGAGACTCTAAAAAATAATACAAATTTCATTTGTCACCAAAGAAAATGGCAAAGATATGATTCCAACTTGAAAAATTATATTAATAAATTATACCCTTTGCTGAAAGAATATAGTCCAATCTATTATAGAATGTACATATTTAGTTACTTTCTGAAAAATGTTTAAGAAAAGTAATTTGCATGCATCTTTTTTGGCTGGTTCTTGATCTTTATTGTTGATCTGTTTACTTTACATGGATATAAATGCACATTTGAATTATTGGGCACCGTATTAGCTTGCTAGGGCTGTGCCTTAGTCCATTTTGTGTTGCTATAAAGGAATACCTGAGGCTGGGTAATTTATAAAGAAAAGAGCTTTATTTGGTTCATGGTTCTGCAAACAAGAAGCATGAAACTGGCATCTGCTTATCTTCTGGTGAGGGTCTCAGGCTGCTTCCACTAGAGGCAGAAGTAAAAGGCAAGCCAAGGTGTGCAGGGATCACACAATAAGACAGCAAAGAAGGGAGCTACCAGGCTTTAACAACTCACTCTCACAGAAAGGAATAGAGTGAGAACTGACTCAACCCCTAGCAAGGGCCTCAATCTATTCATGAGAGATCCACCCCTGTGACCCAAACACCTCTCACTAGGCCCCACCCCCTAGTACCACCACACTGGAGATTAAATTTCAACATGAGATTTGGTGGGGACAAACAAACCATACCCCAATCATAGCCGCCTGTCATAACAAAATACCACAGACTAGCTTCAAAAACAGAAGTTTATTTTTCAGAGTTCTAGAGGGGAAGTCCAAAATCAAGGTGCCAGGAAGGTTGATTTCTCTAAGGTATCCTTGTCTTACAGATAACCATCCTCTTGCTGCCTCTCCCCATATTCATTCCTCTGTGCATTCCTGGTGCCTCTTCCTTTTTTGATAAGGACATCAGTTATATTAAATTAGGACCCCGTCCTGATGGCTTCATTTAGCTTAATCACTCTTTAAAGGCTTTATCTCCAAATACACTGAGGTACTATGGATTAGAAATTTAATATATGAATTTGAAGGGAATACAATTCATCCCATAATAGTCACCTTGCTTTTTGTAGATACAAAATGCATCAAGTACTTATATTCATTCACCATCCTGTGTCAATTACTACAGCAAGGCAGGAAACATATCCTAATGTCTATTCCTGCCATGAAAAATGTATCTGACATGGAGAGAATATTTAATCAATATTTGTTGAATAAATAAATGAATATATGGATCTAATTCATATTTATATTCAGTACATTAATATGCATGTATTCCATAGACTCCTCAAATGCAAATTCACCATAATTGAACTCATCTCCTTCCTCTCACGAATCCCTTCCTCACCCATTGCTCAGCAACAATTTTTAAGCTCTCCCTCTCCTTTCTTTTTCCTGGAAGTCTGCAACAAATTTTTCAGATTGTATGTGCTCAACCCATGCATTCCTGTTTATTCATATAACAAAGTTTATCTCCCATATTATTACAACATGCTCATACCAGGCACCTTAACCACAAGGATACATTCTTTTTGTCAGCAACCTGTCTTCTGAAATCCCGCAGTTGCTTCCATTGTTTTTAGCATAAATCCTGACCTCTTTCTTTGAAAGGCCCTGAATGAACTCACCCTTTCTTATCCGTCATGTCTCACAGCTCTCCATTTCATAGCCCATTGCCATGTGATACTGAACGATGTTTAAGTCCTCAAGTCAACCACATGCTTTGTTCCTTCTAATCATTATCATTCTTTCCTTAAGCTAGAACATTCTTCTCATATACCTCTCAGTTTTACCTAAAATTATCAAGATCCAAATTTATTACAGTTTGGGTATTTCAGCCTCCAAAGCTCTTGTTGAAATTTAATTCCTGATGGTTGAAGTGGGACCTAGTGGGAAGTGTTTGGGTCATAGGGACAAATACTTCAGAAATAAATCAATGCTCTCCCTGTGAGTGGGCAGGGACTTGTGAATTCTGTTAGTTCCCATGAGAGCTTGTTGTAAAAGGAGCCTGGCACCTCCCCGAAGCCAGCCCAATATCAGCTCTCCTTCGTCTTCCCTCTTGTGTGGAAGCAGCCTGCAGCCCTCACCAGAAGCAGACACTGGCACCACGCTTCTTATACAGCTTGCAGAACCATGAGTCAAATAAACCTCTTTATAAATTTCTCTGCCTTAGGTATTCCTTTTAGAAATACCTGTGGACCAAAGTGGACTAATACAGACTTGAACCTGGGGACTCAGCTAAGGGATCAATTCCCATTTAAGCTTTTACTGACCACATAGTCTGAATACTTCTATGTTCTGTTAACAGGGGCTAGCTAAAAAGAAAATCAGAAAATTTAACTGTTATAAACACCAAGATAATTCAGTAAAGTGGCTGGGTCCAAAATTAAAATAACAATATCAAGAATCACTAGGCTATGCATAGGCAAAGAAAAAACTTTTACAAGTTGTAATGAAAGAAAATAACATTTACAATAACAACTTTGATAAAATACCTGGGGTAATAGGAACTGTGAAAGATCTCTGCAAAGAAAAATCAGAAAAGCTAGTGAGAAACACAAATAAATAATCGAATAAAAAAGAAATCTGCCATCATGACCAAGTAGTCTCCTAAAGATGCCATTTATCTGTAAGTGAATTTATAAATTACATATGTGTCAAAAAATACCAGTAATGTTTTAAATTTGATAAGCATATTCCAAAAGTCAAACAGTAAATAAAAAAAATCCATAAAAATGTGTAGGAAAAATATAAGTAATACTTCAGTTCTAATATCACAAGAAAATCCAGATAATGATAGATGTAAATGTAACGTTTGAAACCATAAAAGTAGTAAAAGGAAACATGGGCTGCTTTATTTATAAACTATTTGGATGACAACGGCCTTTTAAAGTAGGCCAAACTCCAGAAGCTAGTAAATAATGAGAAACCCAAATTTTCTGCATATCATATCTACTATTGTCACTGTCCTGGGTAGAAAAATATGGTGTCCATGGTTTGAGGAGTGTTGCATGAAAGGATTAGTTACAAAGCAAAGTGCAGTATATAAAGAAAACACCAGCATTAGTGCAGTATCTGAGAACTGGTAATAGCAGTGGCACATTATGCCCCTTAATGCTGAAAAGGTGAGGGAAAAGCAATTACTGGACGCAGAGAGAAAAATGTGTGCTAGAGAGTGCAAGGCAGAACCTGATCCTGCAGAAATATGAATGCTCTTCAGGGATGGAGGGAGTTGATCAGGATAATAAATAGCCTGTCCTCAGTCTCCTTCCCTCCTTTAACCTCCTGCCAGTATTTCTGATTGGTAGAATTTACCATATCTATCAGTCAGTCTAGGGTTCATTCTCGTATAGCATAAAAGCTGAAACAATACAGTAATCAAAATTAAATGTTTAATAGATAGGTTTATTAGATTGAACACAGCAAAGATAATTGTGAACTAGATTATAAATCAGTGTAAAATAACAGACTGAATACTTTCAAGTCACAAATCTGACAAGTTTGATATCCAAAATATATAAAGAATCCCTAAAATTCAACAACACTTGATTTAACAAATGAGCAAATGACTTGAATAGATATTTCTACAAAGAATAAATATCAATGGCTAATAAGTATATGAAAAGATACTCAACATTACTAATCATAAGGAAAATGAAAATTAAAACCAAACCACAACAAGATATCACTTCACACTTGTTTGGATAACAGATAACAAGTGTTGGCAAGAATGTGAAGAAGTTAGAATTCTTGTGCACTACTGGTGGCAATTTAAAATGATACAGCTGCAATGCAAAATGGTATGGCAATTCTTCAAAAAATTAAAAATGCAATTACCAGATGAGTTGGCAATTCTACTTCCGGAAGAATTGAAAGCACAGTCTTGAACAAATATTTGCACGGCAATGTTTTAAACAGTGTTATTCACAATTGCCAAAAGGAGGAAGAAAGCCAAGTATTCATTGATGGATGTTTGAATAAACAAAATGTGGTATAAACACACAATAAAATACTATTCAACCTTAAAAAAGGTGGAAAATTGGACACATGCAGCAACATCCGTGAAATGTGAAGACATAATGTTAAGTGAAATAAGCTAATCATAGAAGGACAAAAGCCATATGATTTCACTTATCTGAGGTACATAGATTAATCAAATTAATAAAGACAAAAAGTAGAATCATGGTTGCCATCACTAAGGGGAAGAGAGGAATGGGAGTTGTTATTTAATGGGTATGCAGTTTTATTTTGAGATGAAAAATGTTTTGAAGATCATGATTAATGATCACTCAACATGGAATATACTTAATGCCACTAAATTGTACACTTAAAAGTGGGTGAAATAGTAAATATTTTTAGTTTGAAAAACAGCTTTGCAAATTCATACATTCCCTAAAAACTGGTTTATAGATTCAATACAACCTCAATCAAAATTGTATATAGGGATGCTCAGGTCAGAAGCAACTCAAATAACTGAGGCAAGGTTGGACAGATGGGGAGGTGCAGGAATTATATTTGATACTTTGATAAAAATAAAAGCTCAGCTTTACAGTTTTCACATCTTAGCATAGTGTATAATATAGAGTTGGAACATTATATGTCTTTTTTAATAATTAAAAATATTTTAGTAAATACACTTTGTTTTTCTTAGTCAAAAGGGAAGTCATGTTTGTGTGACTTACAGGCCCAACCTTCTTTTTTGTTCCAATTACTTGTATCTCCCAGGAAGTAATGATTGCCTACAAACAGTAAAGTATATGTTTGCATACACACACACACACACACACACACACACACACACACACACACACAAATAGAATAATGGGCAAAGGCTATGAACTGACAATTCACAAAAGAAAAAGAGAATGACCAAAAACCATGTAAAAATCATATCAACCTCAGACATTAAATGGCTTGAATTAAAATAGTCATTTATCTCTACTGTCTTATGCAACTCCACAAAATTGTCAGTAAATGGATGTCAATAGAAAAGAAGGCAAAAGTCAATGATGTCCATAAATATTTTTAAGACAGAAAGAGGACAAAGGCATGGTTATTTACATAAAAGAGTAAAGATAGTTCAAGCATCAATACCAACATGATGATGCTAATGCAAGGCACACTAATTTGTTAAGCAAAACCCATATGATGCTCAGGATAGAGGCACCATTTACTTCCAAAGGAGATGAGGGATGGATGGAATGTGTGGTGGTCAATTTAAAGGGAGCATGAGAGAGAGTGTTAAGATCCAGGTCTCTTCTGCTTTCTTGACAGCTACATGTTTTTCTTTCTGTGGGAAGACTAGAAGCTTTTTTTCTTAGAAAAATGTAATCACAAAAGCTCTAGACTCAGAGAAACCAGTCAATATAAAGTAGGGATAATACATTGCAATAAACATAAGAGGTTAAGTAAAATTTTACCACTTAAATAGTAAACCACATGCCCCCACCTCCCAATTCTATTCTCCAGCTCACCTGAATAGAATACTGACAGCCAGACATATTTCAACAAACACTAAGTCAGAAAGAGGGAATATTGACAACTGTGCATGTTTCAACACTCGCTAAATCAGAAACAGAGTGGTTCCTCACAAGAGAACATGAGCAGCCCCAGAGAAAAGCCCAGTAAATACTGGTATGTGGGCCTTCTCACAAGAGGCAGAGGCACTGTTCTGTCATTCAAAGTGAAGCCCACTAATGAACAAGCCTCATCAAAACACACAAAGATTACAGTGGGCTTTTTAGAGACTTAGTTTTTAGTTTTAAAAAGTATCCAAAGATCACCAGATGTTTGAGGAAGGATAAATTTTAGACTCAACTTTATAATATCTACAAAAACCCAGCTGGAATTTTTATTGGGATTTCTTAGAATTAATTTTTCAAATTGAGGATAAATGACATCTTAACTATATTTTGAGCCTTCCAATTCATGAACATGGTGTATCGCTCAAGTTATTATTATTGTTAGTTTTCATATAGATACAACACAGTTTTTCTTTAGATTTATGTCAACATGTTTGTTATGGTATCATAAATGGCACTGTTTTTATAATTGCATATCTCAAGTTTATTATATTAAGAATTTTTGATTTTGCCATTGTACCTTACAGTCTGGATAAGCTCATGTATTAGTGCTATGTACTTTTTTGCACATTTCTTTGAGACTTTCTACACAGACAACTATGTCATATGGAAATCGGATTTTTCTTTCTGATCTACATCCTTTTTATTACCTTTGTTGACTTATTATATTGTATTTTATAGGACAATATTAAATATGAGTAGTAAAAAAATGACACTGATGACTTGTTCTAGAACTTAGATGAAAAGCATTTAGTGTTTTACTGCTACATATGGTGTTTTATGTAGGCTTTTGGAGATGACTTGTATTAGAATAAGTCCCCTTCCATTCCCAGTTTTTTGGAAGTTTATATCATAAACGGATGTTAAGTCTTGTTAAATGCTTTTTTGTCTTGGTGAAAATATACATCTAAATGTATATTTAGAATCAACCAGCTGGACTCAGTTTTGATAATCCCAATTACACAGGCCATATCCAAAGCATCATAGTCAGGAACCAGTCAAACAAATGTCTTCTTCTCTCCATCAGGTCTGATCACAGTGCTGGCACTGGTCATGTCAATATCATGAACTTTTTCACAGCCTGTTTGGTCAGGTACTCGTTGGTCTTTCTTGACATCCACAATAAACACAAGTGTTGGTGTTGTCCTTCTTCTTCATGGCAACTTGGTGGTCAATGGAAAACTGATGATTGCATAGTGGTCAAGATTGTTTCTCCTGGGTACATACTTCCAAAAAGATTTGTGCTGCCTCCAAATCCAAAGTATTTTGGATGACTGGAGGATGGCTGATGTGTGGAACATCTCTTTCTTTGTGTCCTTAGGTACCTTTCAGCACTGCCTCCTGGCTCTCAAAGCCTCTGGTTTGGCTTTGGCTTTGGGAGGAGCAGGGGCTTCTTTTTCTTTGCCTTCAGTGACACCTTTTCGAAAAGGCGTTAAATGCTTTTTTCCTACATATATTGAAATTTTATTTTTTTTCTACTGAGTCTATTATATCATTCATGGTATTGATAGATTTTGGAACAAATGATCCTTGCCTTCCAAATTACTGGTGGTATGTTATGTTATTTTTTATACACTCCTGCTTTTTGTGTGTGTGTGTGCTTTCTATTTGCTTGGTAAGTATTCCGCCATCCTTTTATTTTGAGCCTGTGTATGTCTTTGCACATGAGATGGGTCTTCCTGAATACAGTACACCAATGAGTCTTGATTCTTTATCTAATTTTTCAGTCTCTGTCTTTTAATTGGGGCATTCAAACAATTTACATTTAAGTTTAATATTGTTATGTGTGAATTTGATCCTGTCATCATGATGCTAGCTGGTTATTTTGCCCACTAGTTGATGTAGTTTTTTCATAGCATCATTTATCTTTTTAATTTGTTGTGTTTTTTCAGTGTCTGGTACCAGTTTTTCTTTTCCATATTTAGTGTTTCCTTCAGGAGCTCTTGCAAGGCAGGCTTGGTGGTAACAAAATCCCCTAGCATTTGCTTGTATGAAAATGATTTTATTGCTTCTTTGCTTATGAAGCTTAGTTTGGCTGGATATGAAACTCTGAGATGAAAATTCTTTTCTTTAAGATTGTTGAATATTGGTCCCCATTCTCTTCTGGCTTCTATGGTATCTGATGAGAGATGTGCTGTTGGTCTGATGAGCTTCCCTTTGTAGGTGACCTGGCGTTTCTCTCTGGTTTCCCTTAGCACTTTTTCCTTCATTTCAACCTTGAAGAATCTGATGATTTTATGTCTTGGGGTTGATCTTTTTGTGGAGTATCTTTGTTGTGTTCTCTGTATTTCCTGAATTTGTATGTCGGCCTGTCTTGCTAGGTTGGGGAAGTTCTCCTGGATAATATCCTGAAGTATGTTTCCCAACTTGGTTCCATTCTCTCCTTCTCTTTCAGGTACTCCAATCAATCATAGCTTCAGTGTTTTTACATAGTCCCATATTTCTTGGAGGTTTTGTTTGTTCCTTTTCATTCTTTTCTTTCTCATCTTGTCTGCCTGCCTTATTTCAGCAAGATGGTATTCAAACTCTGATGATAGTCTTTTTTTCCACTTGATTTATTTGGCTATTAATAATTGTGTATGCTTCATGAAGTTCTCATGCTGTGTTTTTCAGCTCCATGAGGTCATTCATGTTCCCTTCTAAGCTGGTTATTCTAGTTAGCAGCTCCTGTAACCTTTTATCAACGTTCTTAGCTTTTAAGTAGGTGCTCTTGAGGAGCACCAACTTGATGCCAGTAGAAATGTTCCTGTATAAAGTATCTGACAACCCCTGTTAGAGGGTCTTACCCAGTTGGGTGGCACAGGGAGCAGAACCCATTTAACGACACACCTTGGCTGTCCGTTGGTAGAAGAATTGTGCTGTGCTGGGAAGAAACCTACATGTCTGGGCTGCCTGAATTCCTCAGAACTTGCAAGAGGAAAACTAAGTCAGCTAGCTCACCGAGACTATGTCCACCCCTCCTGCTAGGGGCTTAGGTTCAGGGAAATCAGAGTTCTGTCCCTGAGCCCCTGCTGGAGTTGTTGGAGTTCCTGCAGTGGGGGAGTGGGGGGCACCTGGTGAGGAGGGATGGGTAAGGGTCAGGTCTGAAGAGGCACTCCAGCTGCAGTCCGCCACAGCTGGTGTGTTGGGCTGTGGGGAATACCACTTGAGACCAAGCTGTCCGGCCTCCCTGGCTCCAGTAGCAAAATAGTATGGGCTAGAACTATAGACGTGGCTGCTGCTTTTCCCCCACTCTGGGAGCTCAGTGCGTTAGGCAGCTAACAGTCCTAGTGTTGGCTGCTACCCCTCCCCCAAGGAACTCAGATGGCTCAGTCATCAAGAAGCCGCATCTGTGGTGGTGGCCGCCTCTTCCTCCAGTAGCTGGGCAGGTTTAAGCAGGCTCTAGCTGAGTGGCCGTTGAGAATCTGCGTAGCTCTGTGTTTTGGACCCTAGGCCCCAGTGATGCAGGCTCATGAATGGACTGTTCCGATCTGTGGGTTGCAGTTTCATGAAAAAAGCATGCTTTCCCAGGCTGAGTAGCATGCTCACTCACCACCTTCCTTGGCTCCCCTGCCCAGTGTGGCTCCCAGGTGGGCTGCCATACCACACTGCTCTTCCTTCTCTGTGGGTCACGCCAGCCGCCTAGTCAGTCCTGACAACAGAACCTGGATGGCGTGGTTGCGGGTGTGGGATTAGCCCACTGTCTTGGTTATTTTGGAAGAGAGCCTCCAATCACTGCTGCTTCTGGTCAGCCATCTTGGCCCAACCCTTGTCCTTGTTTCAAATTCACTGATGCTTCTTCCCTCCAGGCTGAACCTATAAAATGGCTTTTGAAGTCATTCTTCATTTCTGTCTCATATTTTTCATTTCTAGTGTTTCCATTTGACTCATTTTTATAGTTTCTACCTCTTTGCTGAAATTACCCATATGATATTCCATGTTGTCCACAATTTTTCCATTAGCATCTTTAATAAATGAATCAGGGTAATTTTAAATTCCCTGTCAAATACTTTCAACATCTGTATCATATGTGAGTTTTATTCTAATTAATGCTTGTTTCATCTTACTGAGTTACTTACTGCCTTCTCATATGTCACGTGGTTTTTTGCTGAAAGCTGGATTTTGGTGTCCCAATGTGTCCAGCTCAAGTGGGTGCTCACATCTTCAGTCTATCTGTCTCTCTTAATATTTTCAGCCAATTGTGTGTTCTGTATCCAGTGGATTTTAAAAGAAAGTTGCAAACTTGAAGTCTATTTTTCCTTGTTTTACTCAATTGTGTATAGCTATTTCACTTTAAAAAACATTTAAATAAACAAAGGCCTTATTACTAGTTCTCATGAAATATAAATGAAAACGTTTAACATCTATCACTTTGACAAAAATTAAAAGGTATTGCTTAGTATATTAATTAACAAAAGTTTTTATTCACTGCAAAGTGCAGCATGATTTGGTAAAACAACTCTGGAGGGCAATTGGCTATATTCATTAAAGTTGCAAAAGCATGCACCCTTTGATCTGGCAATTTCAGTTCTATATAAACTTCACTAGTCCTTACATATGCAAAAGGATGCATTTATTATCTTGTAAAAAATATTGATAATGACCATCAATAAAGAAATTAAGTGTTGGCCAGGAGCAGTGGCTCACCCCTGTAATCCTAGCACTTTGGGAGGCTGAGGCAGGCAGATCATGAGGTCAGGAGTTCAAGACCAGCCTGACCAACATGGTGAAACCCTGTCTCTACTAAAAATACGAAGAAAAGAAAAATTAGCCGGGCATGGTGGTGTACATCTGTAATCTCAGCTACTCAGGAGGTTGAGGCAGGAGAATCACTTGAACCCTGGAAGCAGAGGTTGCAGTAAGCTGAGATTGCACCACATGGAATACTATACATAAATTAAAATGAATGAACTAATTTATATGCATTAAAATAGTTAAATCTTAAAAATAATGTTTAGTGAAATCAAGTTGTGGAAGGATTTGTATAATAAACCATTTTTATAAAATAGGGAAGCATCCAAAATAATTTTTTGTATTATTTATGATCTCATGCCTATGTTTAAAAAGTATATAGACATGCCTGATGATGTGTCCTACCAGCTACAGAATAGTCATGATCTCTGGTGAGAAAAAAAGAGAGGGAGGGAAAAATCAGGAGGAGTGATTTATTTATATCTGAATGTTTCACTTTTTAAAAATTAGATATAAAACAACATCAGGTAAATACGGATTATTAGCACATGGATATGTTCTATATATTTTTATGTACATTAAAAATACTTCATAATTAAATATTTTAAAGGAATTTATTTTATATTATTTTTACATGAATTGTTCTGGTCTAATTAGAGATAGTTTCTTTAAAACCACTTGGACCTACTCCAGGGAAAAAAATATCCATACCAGCTGTTTTTCAAACAGGTTAGTCAGAATAAAAGGGGAAAATATAAAAGTCTCTCTAGCATATAACATTCTCTAATGGTGCATGTGCCTCCCATCAGGTACCAATTACCTGGAAGGTAATGTTAGTCCTTAGCTTTTGCGAAGTTCACTATCAGGTGTCTTCCCTGTGAATGTCTTCAACTGTTACTCTAAGTGGTGGAGTGAGAGTTTTGGTCCTACATTACCTTCTGCTATGATGTCCTTAGGCATCTATAACTTTTATGTTGCTATTACATCCAGGTAAATTTGGAGAGATTTAAAGTTGATAAGACATACATACTGGATTTTTATTTTAATTATGTTACTTTTCAAATATCTCATCATAGTGCATGTTCCTAACATTAGACTTTAAGTAACAGTATATTTTGGGAATGATGAAATGCAAAGATGCAATGGGAATCAAGAGTTACATTTAAAAGCCTTTTACATGGGACTTATAGGTAGCCTGCAGAACTGCAAGCACATGAGTAAGTTTCCTTTCATATGTGAAAACCTCATTTCTCAGTTCATATGAATTCTTAATATCTCTGTTAGATCATATGAGTGTGTAGTTCCATCATGAACTAGCTATATGTGCCTAGATGCCTCTTGAGAGGATATACAGTGACATTACATTACAGGGATTTAACATGAGAGTATAAAATGATGTAAATTGATGCTGTGGCTAAGATGCATTCTCATTAAAATTGCTACAGAAACAGATATTTACAATTAATATTTGTCCTTTCAAATGCATTAATTTAATTAATATTCTTACAAATATACAATGTCTTTTTGATAACTTTTAGCACAATTAAGCGTCAGGGAAATAAACCTGAGTGAGGATGGAAAATTAGGCTTGGAGTGGCTGTGTACAGCTAAAGATTCCACTTTCATCCCCTTGTTTCAGTATTTATAGAGAGGTATCTTAAAAAGTTTCTAGGCAAGCTTTATAACTGTCTCCAGAAAAATTTTTTTAAAAAAAGGAGCAGTTTATGGCCCCTTAATTTTGAAATCTTATATTCCACTACTTAGTACATAGGCAAGTAAGACTTCTTGTAAATATTTCAGTCTTGCTAATTTGGGAAAATCAAAAAATTTAATATGATCTTTTATTAGCATAGGAAATTAGCATTATAATCAGTACAAATCAGTAATACAATGTAATAAAGAATAATCAAGTTGAAATAAACACCTTCAGTAATCAGATTTTTTTCTCAAATTACTTGCTGGGGTATATTGCTTAAGTCTGAATGATTTTTTTCATTAAATGTGTTCCCAATTCTGAGTCGACATGAAACATAAAGTATAAAATTAAAACTATTATCTATTGCTGCATGCATCAAATTCCAAAACAGCAGAGGTATACCTATACAGAAAAAGAAGTATCTATTATCTACAATCAAATTATTTGAAAATTTCCAGGTCTCTATTTCTTTCTCTCTCTGCTTTCTATGTATACAATTTGAGAAATGATAAAGCACCCCATAAACAGGCTCTCAAAAAGTCTGTTTTTATCTAGAAAATTTATTCATACATTAATTTTAAATGTATTTTGCAAGAAGAAAACTAGACTGAGCTATAAGCATTATAAGCTTTACCTGCTTTTAGCATGTTAGTGTATTTGGCATGTTGTGCAGTCCCTCATTTCTGCCGACCTAGGTGCTAAAACAAAAATTGGCAAGTCATTGATGAAGAATTTTTTATTGATTTTCTGCTAGTGTGCCCTGCAGTAAGAGAGACACTTTGAAAGATAGTTATCAGACACGGTCCTGACTCCCTGAGGCTTACTTGCTACATTGACATAAAAGTGACCTGTCCATCCCATTTGAAGATTTTTCCAGAAAGACCAAACCACCTGAACAAGTGAGAATAGTCCTGATCTTTAACAATGTCAAGTTTTAATCATTAGTCTCAGCATTACTATATATCCATGGAAATTTCTTATTGTCCATGGTCGTCCAATCTACTTTTTCTGAATTTCTTTGCGGTGACTGATATATAATTTCTCCACTGCAAAGCTAACTTCATCTACTTACTGAGTCAGCTAAATGGAAAGTGAATCATAAATATTGTGCTACTACACTTCTTTAGGTACCTTGCAAGTATTATTCCATTTCATTCTCACAACAAACATGAATTAATTTTAATATCCTTATTCTGTGAAATAATTAGAGAAGCCTAAGGCCCCTTCTGTCTGCTAAAAAGTAGAATTCAATGCCAGGTATCTTAACTCCAAAGTTAATTCATTTTCTATTTCTGTTATATTCTCATATAAGGACAAAGCCATGATTTGTAAGAATTGTGACAATCGACTTAATTTTGAAAAAATATGTGTTTATAACTAACATTTATTTAGCACTTGTTATAAGTCAAACAGTCTTCTGAAAACTCTGGATGAGGTCCCTCATTTGATCCTCATGAAAATCTTGTAAGCATTATAATTGCTCTCACACTGCCTATCAAGAAACTAACACTTCAAGAAGACCAGTAAATCACCCAGGGTAAGAGAGTTAGTAAAGAATGTTTCAGGTTTACATGCTATTTGATTAAGGAGCCCAAATTCTTAATAACTAGATGAAACTGAAATCAGGAGTGATATTACAAAACCATCACATTTTTGATCCATTGTTTTCATATTCACATATTCATCTATTTTGTAATTATCACTTTGTATAAGACACTGTGCCATGGGCTGGGTCCACAAAGAGAAAAAACTGAAATATCTATGTTCTAAGAATTTGAGTTCTACCGAAGGAAATATTAAACACTGATTACAATGTTCTTTCACAGAAATATACAGAGATTAATTATGGTAGGGCATCTAATACAGAATAAGGGAATATAGAAATATGAGGGTCGGGCGTGGTGGCTCAAGCCTGTAATCCCAGCACTTTGGGAGGCCGAGGCGGATGGATCATGAGGTCAAGAGATGGAGACCATCCTGGTCAACATGGTGAAACTCCGTCTCTACTAAAAATACAAAAAATTAGCTGGGCATGGTGGCGTGTGCCTGTAATCCCAGCTACTCAGGAGGCTGAGGCAGGAGAATTGCCGGAACCCAGGAGGCGGAGGTTGCAGTGAGCCGAGATCGCACCATTGCACTCCAGCCTGGGTAACAAGAGTGAAACTCCGTCTCAAAAAAAAAAAAAGAAATATGATCTGAGTCAGAGACATAGCATAGACATATTCATAACATCTCTTTGTAAAAAATGTAATACATATCACATGCTTATAATGCTCATATTCTTTCTTCTAGACTTTTGATTTAATCTTTTTAAGGAAGAAAATATTTGCAATATAAGCTTTGTCCAGATTAACTGACAAATCTAGCTAAATTATTAACCTGTTCTCATACTCCTCATGAAAAAAAATCATTAAAGTTTTCTTTTGCTCTATTGAATAATGTGATATTTGGTTCTATGCTGGATAAGAGGGAGCTGTCAGTTTGTTCTCTAGAGAATGCACTTGATTTGATGTTCTAGTTTGGGAATTGAAAAATCCAATATATGTGGACATTTCAGTTCAGAAAATATCTGGCCAAACAGTTCTCTTTGCCCCTGTTGCAATGATTGAAACATTGGCCTTTATTATGAACATTAACCCAGGCAACTTGGCAAAAGGATGCAACAGTACATTAGGATAGCAAACTTTTGGCATCTTGAAATGTCAGGCTTAATCCTTAAGGAGAATGGTATTGGGAAGAAAAATAGGCCTTTTATTTAAAAATACAAACTGAAGTGTTTGACCTCTCAGTGAGTAACTGGGTTTACACAAAGGAGTAGAATGGGAATGAACAAAAATACACTGCGTTGGTCTGATTTTTCTGGGGCAGGTAGGTGGTGAAAAACCTCTGTTTCTGTCAACCTTACCCAGAGTGACTTATAACTACTGACTCTTAGTTTCTTCCTCATCTCTTATGGCCATGCAGCATCCCTTATAAAGTTTCCCATATATGTGCCATATTTCTGTACCACTGCCTTTTAGAGACTTGTTGTTATCTTACTGTGTACATATTTTCTTCCCTTTGTCCACTGAATTCATCCCTTCAGTGAGTTATTGGGACATAGAATAATGTTTCACCATGAATTAAAAGGACAGTTTACTGCTGGCATAACAATAAATCAGTTTAACATTTTTCCATCCAAGGTTCAGCATTAAAGACAGATCATTATAGTGAGTATAAAGAGAAAATGATCTCTGCTTCTTTGAGAACTTAACGCTTAAGTGATGTTTGCTCAAACTTTGGCACTTTGGGAAAGATAGTCATATTGTCTCTGAAACCATAAAATCCAAAAATGTCTAGGACTTTATTTTTTTATCTGTTACATTAGAAAATTAATTAAATGGAATCAATTTCTTGACAAACACAATCTGCCAAAACTCACACCAAAAGTAACAGACATTCTAAAAAGGCCTATATATGTTAAATAAGTTGTATCAATTACTAATAACCTTCCAAAACAGAAAACACCAGGCCCAGGTGGGTTCACTGATAATTCTAACAACATGGAACAAATAAATACACGAAGTAGGATTTATTCCAGGGATGTAGAACTTGTTCAACATTTTAAAATCAATTAATGTAATTCCTCATATCAACAGGGTTCAGAAAAAAAATCACATGACCCTATCAATGGATGCACAAAAAACATTTGACAAAAAACAACACCTATTCATGATAAAAACTCTCAGTAAATTAGGAGTACAAGGAAACTTCCTCAACTTGATAAAGGAATATCTACAAAAATTCCTATCTATAGCTAACACCATGCTTAAGAGGGAAAAACTCAAAGATCAGGAACAAGGCAAGCATGTGTCATCTCACTACTCCTTTTTAACATTGTATTGGAAGTCCAACTAATACAGTAAGACAGAAAAGAAACATACTGTCTATGTAGGAAATCTGAAAGAGTTGACAAAAAATACTTTGAAACCGATAAGAGATTATAGCAAGGTTGCAGAATGCAAGGATAGTGTGTAAAACCCAATCACGTTCCTATATGCCAATAACGAACAAGTAAAATTTGAAATAAAAAAATGCATTTACATTAGCATCCCCAAAACATGAAATACTTAAAAAAAGAAATCTAACAAAATGCTAACAAAATCTATATGAGAAAAACTATAAAACATTGCTGAAATAACCCAAAGAACTACTAAATAAATGTAGAGATATTCCATTTATAAATCATGGATAGAAAGACTTAATCTTGTCAAGAAGTCAGTACTTCCCAAGTTATATCCCTATCAAAATCCCAGCAAGTTATTTTGTGGATATCAACAAACTGATTCTAAAGTTTATAGAGAGAAGCAAAAGATCCAGAATAGCCAATACAACACTGGAGAAGAACGAAGTTGACAGACTGACATTCTCCAACTTCAAGACTTACTACAGTGTTACAGCCATCAAAACAGTGTAGTACTGGTGAAAGAACAGACAAAAAGACAATGGAACAGAATAGAGCTCAGAAATAGACTGTTGAAAATACAGTCAACAGTTCTTTGACAGAGTAAAGGCAATACAATGAAGAGAGTCAACAAATGGTGCTGGAACAAGTGGACATTTACAAGCAAATATATGATTCTAAATTCAGATCTTATAACATTTACATAAACTAACTCAAAAGGATCACAGAACTAAATGTAAAATTCAAAAGTATAAAACACCTAGAAGATAACATAGAAGAAAATCGAAATAACTTTGGGATTGGTGATGATTTCTCAGAATAACACTGAAGACACAATCCATGAGAGAAAGAATTAAGAGATTGAACTTTATTAAAATTAAGATATTCTTCTGTGTTAAAGACATGGTAAAAAGAATAAGAAGAGGCGAACTGGAAGAAAATATTTGGAAAAGACACAACTGATAAAGCAGCATTATCTAAAAATATACAAAGAACTCTTAAAACTCAATATTAAGAAAACAAACAACTGAATTTAAAAATAAGCTAAAGACCTTAGCAGACACCTCACTTAAGAAGATATACAGATGGCAAATAAGCATATCAAAAGATGCTTCACATTATATGTCATCAGGGAAATGCAAATAAAAACAGCAATGAGATATCATTATATATCTATTAGAATAGCCACAATCCAGAATGTTAATGCAATCAAATATTGCTGAGGATGTGGAACAACAGGAACTCTCATTCTTTACTAGTGGGAATGCAGTGTTACAGCTACTTTAAAAGACAGTTTGGAAGCTTCTTACAAAACTAGACATACTCTTATATATGATGCAGCAATCACATTCCTTAGTATTTAACAAAAGAAATTGAAAACTGATGTCCACACAAAAACGTGTACATAATCTCTATGACAGCTTTATAACTGCCCAAACTTAAGAGGCACCAAGATATCCTTTAGCAGGTGAATGGATTAAAAAAAAAAAAAAAGAAATGACCTATCAAGCCATAAAAAGACAGGGAGGAAACTTAAGTATATATTACTAAATGAACAAGGCCAATTTGAAAAGGCTACATACTGTGTGATCTAACTATCTGACATTCTTGAAAGGCAATGCTTTGGAGACAATGAAAAGATTAGTGGTTGTCAAGGGTTGGGGAAGAGAAGAATAAATAGAACAGAGAGGACTTTTAGGGCCGTAAAACAACTCTTAATGATTCTACAATAGTGGATTTGTGTCATTAGATATTTGTCCAAACCTACAGACTGTGCAACACCAAGAGTGAACCCTAATGTAAACTACGGACTTTGATTGGTGATGATGTATCAATATAAGTTCATCAACTGTAACAAATATATTATCTGATGGGGAATGTTGATCTGGGAGAAGCTATGCATATTCTAGGGCAGGGAGTATAATGGAAATCTCTGTATATTCTTCCCAATTTTGCTGAGAACATGAAGATGCTCTAGAAAATAGTCTAATAAAAAATTTAGATGCAACTTTAGACTTTTCCTTATTATGCAGTTCATAATCACTTGTTTTCTAGACAAATTAACTTAAAAATGAGTTTAAAAAACATGCATGCTACTTAGTTCAAGTAACTCTAGTAAGTAAAGTTGCACACACCAACTAACCATTTTAAATGTATTCAATATATTTTCTATTTCCTCATTCTAAGATTATAGATACATTAACATTAGATAGAGCTTACTTAGTTTTTCTGGGAAAATTTTCTTAAGTGAATAAAGTCTATCCTCCATAAAACCTACAAGTCATCAGAGATATTTATTTTTCTGCAAATTTTTAACAGAAGATTGCAAAATTTGGGCAATACTTTTTGCCACAGGACTATCTTTCTCCTTGATATTAGGAAAATTAAGTCAGAGTATTTTCTCATTCTGCTTCAGAACATAAATAGGAACTTAAAAAGTGAGTTATATAAATAGGTCATTTCTTAACTTGGGTGGCATCATTATCAGTACTATCAACCCATTGCACATGTACATTGAGGCTTGCACCATTTTTGTTAGACATAAGTTCCTCACGCCAACCAGCTCTACCATGGTTGAGGTAATATTAATTAGAAACTGATGATGCATAAACAAGATTGAATGATACTATGATGCATGCAGCCATAAAAAGTATTTACTAACACGTTCCTGTAAAGAGAGGCATTGTGAGGTACGCAGTTCTGGTACAAGAAAGAAAGTTTCCAAAGGTAATTATTTTTAAGACTTATGTATCTTCTAATTTTGATCATTCTTTCCATTTATTTTTAAAATAAACTTTTTTGATTCTCAAAGAAATGCATGGTAATAGTGGAAAAGTTGTATGACAATTAGAATAAAATAAGTATGATTCGATCGCTCCTAGATTACGCGTGCTAAAAACCAGAGAAGTGAGAAGAAGGGCTATACCTCGGAAAGAATGAGGCAGAGAAGAGAACGCTAGTTATAACAGTATGGAAAGGAGGTTCAGCCCAGTGCTAGAGTGTTCACGAAGCAATTGGCTTTAAAATTTGGGGGATGATTGTTTTCAGTTAAATGTTTTGTCCAAATCTCTTATCATTCAAAAGAAGAATTAGGGAATTTTCGTTCTTTTATTTAATTGGACTCTATGGTTAACCACCTCCCTCCAGTGCTGAAAGGGAGATGGTTTGCATGGGATTCAAGCCAAGGAAGCTGGCAAAAACAGAAGTGCCCTGCATTTGCAGAGTACTTTTAGACAAGACCTACAGGGTTTTCTTTGTGTGGAGCACTGTGGCAGGTAAAACTTCCTTTACCTACGCAAATTTAGAAGTGATTCCACCTTGGCAGTATACAAGAGCAAAGAGCTCTGAGTGCTTTTTCAGAAATGCAGCCTGATTCTCAACATCATTCCTAAGACTCTGCCACCATCTTTAGTAGCTATCATTTCAAACTTATCTTCCTCTTCCATGTAGGCAGGATAAATGACAGCTACTAATTCCAAGCACTGTCTTGAATACTTTCTTTATAAACCATAGTGATGCAAATTTTTCTAGTCAATGGATTATTTTGAAATCTGTAGACATATTGTCTTAATAACACCAGGCACAATAGGATAAAAAAAATGATAAAGTTGAATGATTGCACCAACAAAGCTTGCATGCCTATCATGTAATCAAATGCATCCTTTATCCTCCCTGACTAATGGGAAGCATCTTTATTCAGATCTTTCCAAAGAAAATGCATGGTTCACAGAGCCTCTTAAGATTGGGCAGTTATAAATAAAGAGATTAGTTGTTGTTGTTGTTGTTGTTGTTGTTGTTGTTGTTGTTGTTTTTCCCACTCTTTCGCTCTGAAGACAATACTGTTTAGAGCTCTACTGTTGCAGAGTTAACAACTGATAAATGCTTGACCCATGAAGCTCCATCTTTTTCCTGACAGTCCATTAGGTGGAATCTAAGAGATAGGAGCTTGAAATGTACTTATCATAGTTATTCCACTGCCTGTAATGGTGGCCTGAAAAACTTGCAGTTTTAAGATAATGTTTTGCCATTCTCCAGAAAGAACTATAATATATTTATTGGAGCAATACACAATGGAAGCTTCAAAAGGATGCCAGGCTCTCTCAGATCCTTGTTCTCAGAGGCAAGCTCAAATCCCCTAAGCTCTGTGAGGCTGGCTCTCACCTGATGTGGAAAACTGCTCTGTGCTGGGGACAGGGCAATAAGTAAATCCCAATGCTTTTAGCTGCGGTGATTTGTTTAGAAATTAAGACTGCTTTTATGTCTCTTTTGTTAAAATAAGCTTTACATATATGAATTTTAATGAGTTTCTTTAAAAATCTGAAAACACATAGACTCCATCCATTGCATTTCTAAGGCAGGCACCATGTGAGAACTGGGATACTTTATATGTTTTTGAAAAAAATATTATTTTCTATCAATAATTTTGTATATCATGCTTTGATTAGAAATATTTATCCTACAGAATTAATGTACCACATTGTTTAAAACAAACTTTTCAAGAAGAACAAAGCTTGTCATTATCTAAAGAGAAAATGGGGAAGCTTTCTGAATACAAATTAATTTCTGGGCACAACTGCTCTCAAAATGAAATGAATTCACAAAGTAAGCCATAGAATTAATCATTTGAAGGTGCCTAGGTTGGTTTACATATTGCTCCACTTCCCTGCATCTCCCTTTGTGGCCTAGCAGGCTTTAGTTATGCACAAT